>NC_135437.1:6170094-6770094 GCF_051991255.1 Vanacampus margaritifer
AATGGCAGTTTTAGTCAACTCAAAATCAGTCACATTCAAAAACATTGGACTGCCTTTGCTTTTAAAAACTATCACTGAGAATATCATCATATCTAACTAATGTGATTACTAAGTTAACACATAATTAATGTTGAAGAGTTCAAATTTCATGAACAAATAATTGTATCATGACCAAATGAAAAGTAACTCATATTAGAGCATACCACAAATGTCTTTGTTATAGCAGAAGATGTTATCTGTCGGAGTCATGTGCATACACAATGAACTACTAAAAAAAAAAAAAAAAAAATCGGAATTTTTTTTTTTGGGGGGGGAGATAAAAAAAAGCGGAATTCCGCGAATTAGCGGAAAAATCACATCCCTGCAATTATATGCGACAATAACATAAAACAGTTTAAGATGTGCAGTAGCTGAGCCCATGTCCAAATCCATGTGTACTTTTCTGACCTGGGGCGCCTTTGTGCTTCCGGTACAAAGGTGACATCTTTTTCATCCCAGATATCCTCTTCATCCGAACCAGGATCCTCAAACTGCTGGATTTTCTCCCTACAACGTGCTTCAAACATAGCTACTTTCACCTGGGGATATGGGATCATAGAATTAGAAAAACATTGTTCACTAATTATGTGTATTTATTACAAATCATGAGCAGACTCAACGAGCAGAACTACTGGGAAGGTTATAATTACATTAACATATATTGTATCCTGTTTTTTTGTTTGTCAGTTTACATTCTTCTAAGAAAATATTCAAAATCAATATATTTCCGATTAACATCACTCCAACCTCTCTGGGTGCCAATTGAAATTGAGACATCGTAGTACAATTTAACCATTTTTTTCGTGACAATTATTTTAATACTTTTAATAACCTCAACAACAACAATGAAGAAGTATATCCATCCATCCATCTAGCCATCCATTACTGTTGTCAAATACATTTAAGAAAAATCTTTAATTTATATACACATACATTTTTAGTTTTGTTTTAGCATGAACACAAACTTCTTTTTTTTTAATTATCATTTATCGCATACAACAAGGACCATGGATTATTTTAAAACTTCAACCTACAAAATCTATTCATTTTTACAGCAGCTCATTCATACATATGGGCAGATAGTACTGTATTTGAACAATAACATATTTTGTGATTTTGCCTTTTCCACCACAATGGATTTAAAATAAAACAACCACGATGTGACTAAAATGTAGGTATTCACTTCACATTTACCAGTTAGGTCTTACAGACATTTTATGCATTACATACAGACTTATACGGTAAAAAGTAAAACAATTTTTTTAAATGACTTAAAAATCCACATTATAGCAGGGATTCACTGACTGTGCAGGTTTGACTGTAAATAGACTGCCATTTTTGAAACAGTATAATTTTCCTTAATAATATGTGATACATTCTCCTATGTTTTGATTTGTAATAGAATGTACAGTGTGTATGTATGATCAGTGATCTCAGCTTTACACACTATTTTTAAGCAGTAGTATTACATATACACGCCATTCCTTGTTTGATGGCTATGAGAGATCAATATTTTGTTGCCATATATTTAAGTGTGGATCAGATATACATCTTAGATCGAACCTTTTGCTTGAACACAGAATGTCTACACCCAGTCTCAGGCCCCGTGGACACAAAAATACATTTCAGTGTATTTATTCACTGTTATTGACCATTTGGCCAGTTTGTCCACAAGGACGCGGTGTTCAGGTGCCTGAAAATGATCGCCTTTATAAACGGGGCCCCAGAGTGGAGAGATCTCAATATGCCACCGTTTGCATTTCAGTGTGGACAGCACATATGCGTATATTCCTTACATGATGCGCAGTTGTTGTGAAAAAAATGTGCGAACCACCATCACTGACAACAGTGGCGGATAACTACAGGGTCAAATGAACCCACAACCTTGAAGCTTGTGTCCACTTGTGTCGGAACTTGTATCGTTCTGCTAATATCACGTAACCAGTTACGTTTGAGGCATCATTCATACGTCACAACGCGTATTGACGGCTAGAAACGGTTTGCTGGCTGTCATTGGTTTGATAGGTTAATTAGGCGCTAACTTGTGTAATAAGCACCAAACTATTGAATGTGGGGGTTTTGTGCATTAGAAATGGTGACCAGTGAAAAGCAACGTTCAAAAGTTTGGATCATTTTAATCTTACACCACCAAATAAGGTTTGTGGGAAGTGCTTGCAAATATCTTCCAGCATCGTCAGTGTCACGTGAACAATGCATATTTTCCAAAGCCAGAAAAATGGTGAGTGTAAAGAGGAGCCACCTAAAACCATCAATTGTGGAGAAATTTGTATTTTTGAAAAACTAGTAAATACCTCTGTGCCCTTTTCTGTTCACACATACTCTCTTTATACTAAATATGCACACGCCCAACAAATGTACTTTGTTTATGAAAAATGGCAACATTATCTACAGTCTTAAATGTAATACATTGATCTGTATCATATTTATGTTACCATTATTGCTGAAAGACAAGAGTGAGTGAATATTTCAGTCTTTAGTGACATAGGTTGCTTTGACTGCCTTCGTCCACTTGATGTCCCTTTCACTGAAGCACCAAAGCTCCGAATCTATTTGGGCACAATTTGAAGGGAAGATTTGACGCATCATGCTTTACCCGCCTATTGCTACAGCTAACTGTGATGACCTGAAGCGAAGCTCCACCTTAACATCATGCCAAACAGACAACACTGTGTTGAATTACCGACCGTTGTTGCAACTACTCTTCTTGACTCTTTGATGAAGTAAAATGTATTGAATACAACTGGAAATGCACTTTGTCATCTACATTAATATTCAAGATGAATAATGAAGGTACTTACACTTTCATTTGTATTGAGTGAAAAACTGATGTCTGATATTCTGTCAAAGGGAATACTGCAATGTTAAAGGAAAAATGGGTTAGTTAAAAGCTCATTATGTATTATGTTCAATGTGTCTACGGAAACTAAAATATACAGTGAAATGCTTAAGGTTATGACCTCAGCATTTTCATATAGTAACAGTAAATGATCAGAGAAATAAAAGTTAGCATGATTATGCGAGAAAAACAGAATTATTTCAACAAAACTTAAGTGGGGTGGCACAAAGAACAGACAAAATGTTATTGTAATGTTGATTTCAAAAAAATAAAAATAAAAAAGGCAAGTCAAATCAATTTTGAAGATCCCTTGTCTTAATGAAAAAACAGTAGTTTTTTTTCCCTCTCCACAAGCAGAATTACTCACCATTTCCTTGTTCTGCATTTTTATCTGGTAAAGATGTTCGTGCTTCCCCCCAATCAATCTGTCTTACGAGGTTAGCAAAATCTACCTGTATTTATCCATCCCAGGGGGCAGCCATTTTGCCATTTCATAATCCACACATACACACACACACACACACACATCAGACTACTGTATTTAGACTAGTGGGTCCATAAAGAACATTTTTGACTTCATTTTCCCTTTAAAGGTCCCAAGCCACTAACATTTTGTTTTTTGTTCTTAATTTTTTGTAATCTTTGATGTTCTTTTATCGAGTCTTCAAGATAATTTAGGTTGTAAATGAGCAGGTTTTCCTTTTTCAAGCTATAGTCGTTATTGACGGGGGATTGGAGCTATGCCAGCCTCCAAGTTATTATTATAATAGATATCTATTAAAATGCATATGGGAAGAAACAATTATATTGAGAAAAAAACTGGAAAAAAATGTGTCAAATTGTGAGTGCGTGGAGTCCAATGTATTTTGGTCGACCACAAATGTCTGAATGAGCCGTTTTCTCAATAATCAAGAATATTCAATATGTAGTGGCCACTATGTCAATTATGGTGTTGGCTCAGCTGAAATTGTTCTTTTTGTCTCCATGATGACGCCTGACAACTTTACAGCCGCACAGCGAACACCCTGAGGTAGGTTGACCAGCTCGGAAGCCGTGGTCTCCGGTTAATTCTCAATTGTGCTCTGACTTCTTTTGTTAAATCCACCTTTCATGGAAACGCCGTGACAGATTACTTTGACGAAGCCATCCTCAATGCTTGTGCCCAAACACAGGACAATACTGGTTCTGAAATCAGATCCGCTTGTTTTCGAGGCCTGTCGCCATCCAAATGCTACTGCACGCAAATGACAAACCGCGATATAGCACGCCACAGGTTCATTTTCAACCCTGTTATTCACAAAATAATGGAAAAAATGACTGCTGGAATGGGACCTTTAACATGAACGAGAAACATTTATGGTGTATCACACAAACAAGCATAAAAGTTATGATGGGTCTGGAGATGGAACAACAAAAAAATCAAAAGGATTCCTATAACACTAAAACCAGGTTAAAATAGGTGGGACAGCACACCATTGACTTCAAAGTGGTTCTGTACTGTCTGGATACGTTGAAATACATCAGACAGAAATTCTGGTAAATGTTTTGAATGACCACAAAGACTGACAGGCAGAACAAAATACAACAGTTTGTCAGTGTATAGGGTTATATTCGCATATGACAATACGTTTGCCAGCTTTGCATTGTCTTCAGTGTCTTGTCCCATCAGTTTGATTAATTAATTTATTTATTTTTAAAAATGTACAGTGATTGTACTCACTCCAAAACATCATCTGGGTCAGCAAACTCTTCGTCATTGAAGCCGAACTGCTCAATAAAATTGGACGTCATTTGTTGCATCTGATAATCGGAAAACGCCTAGCAAAAGCCAAGACCAATATTGATTAATGATGTACTCTCTAGAGCAGGGGTCACCAACATGGTGTCCGACGGCCTGTTCTAAATGTAGCTCACCAGTGATTCGACATTGTGATTTCCTAGGAATTTTTGTCTAAGTGATTATTTAAAATATTTCGAAATATTGCATTTATCTATTTTCTACATTATTAAATCACTGTTGACAATTGTGAAAAATTATTAACATGATCCGTGTCTATCTATCATTCATAATTAAAAACAACAATTATACAGTATGTGACTGGAGCTAATTTGTCATTTCACAAATGTCTTTTAAACTGGTAGCCTTCCGCATTCATCAGTACCCAAGTAGCTCTGAGTTAGAAAATGGTTGATAACCCCTGCTCTTGAGCCTACACAAAGCTAGCCAGTATTTACAGAATTTGATGACTGCACATAAGTCACACTATGTAACACAATAAAATGAGTCATATAACTGGATAATGGTGTCAAAATGATTTGGTAATATAAAATTCATGTGCAGTTTGTGGAGGAACCGTACTCAATATGTGGACATTTAAAAAAACTGTCCCTATTGACAGACATGTTTAGTGTCTAACTAATAATACAGTACTACAAAAGCTGAGTGAAGCTGCAGCCAGACGTTTACATAAACTCATAAATCTAATAAGAATCACGAGCAATGCTTGTATCGTGGCCATCTTTTGGGCATGGGTTGTTTAGAGTGAAGATTGGGCTGCTGTTAATAATCGGAATCATATTTCATTTTGGTGGTTGTGTGCTCAAAGCATCACCAGGGCGCATACCGATTTAACTTATTTCAATGTATTCATTAAAATGTAATCTTGAGTCAACTCGCACTGTTCAAAACGTTTGTGTTGCACGCCACAGAGAGAACCAGATTGCAAGCATGCAAAGAGAGACGTCAGGAGGAAAGATTAGAGTTATGTTGCACCTCTTGAGCAGGGGGGCTTTGCTTAAAGGTGTATTCAAGGATCTTCTCGAAAAGTAGAAGCCAAACGTCTGTTTGTCACTTTTTAAAAAAATGTGCATGTGAAAAAACATCCTACTAGCTCTCCTGCTCGTCCGGGGGAAACGCCTACACTGTAAAAATGGGGAGTGATAGTTACTTGAAAAAGCTTAGTAAAGGTTGATGCACTCAGTAGACTCAAAAGGAGTTTAACTACAAATACTGATGTGAAAAAAACTACTAGATTTTTTTCAAGTAAATCCCAACTGTGCAGGCTTATCTTCATCATCATCTTCATCAGTCTCTGCAGTCGGCCTGACTTCATAGATGGATGTCCTCTTGCGGCTCTCAGCCATTTTCAAAGTATGAGGTGAGATCGGTGGAGCTACAACGATGAATGGCTGAATCCGAAGCTCAGCGGCTACGTGCTACAAACACTGGAAGTGTGCATGCACCGCTAGGAACGACCACGCACGACGCCGTTACCGCAGACTGATTGAAGGGATCGAGAACCAATCGTTAAGATGATCCACCCGGAAGACGCAGCGACAAAAGATCCTTGAGTACAATTTTAAGGGCACCTCAAAAGTAGTCAGGAAGCTGACTACCGTCACTCCAACAACTAGTTGCCATTTTACACTCTGCCCACAGCAATTCTAAAGCCCAAATCTTTACAGTTGAGCTGAATAAATGCCTCAGTAAATACTAGAAAAACATTTCATGTTGTGGTATATTCTCATCTTTTATCCACAACATTTAGTTCCCTGAAAACTTAAGGAAAGCAGCTTTGTAGCAGACAAAGTAATAGCACTAGTCCGTCTTGTGATTAAAAAAAAAAAACATCTCATACATTTATTCAAACTTTCCCACTATGCTGATTAATGACCAAACCAAACAAAGAACAAAGAATGTTGGTGCTTCTTTTGTTTCAATTTTATGATGGTAGGTGGATGGAGGAGAGTTTTGTGTTGGAGAGCAGAGACAAAGCTCTGTTGCAGCGTCATGCTAACTTTCAGCAGTGCTACAAGCATTTTAAGAGGTAGATTGAATGTCAGACATTAAATAGCGGCAAATAGTTTTTATAATATTCAAGCAGTGGTCAAATTTGGCTGGAGGTTCTAGACAGAGATACTCAGGCCTTCAAATTAACTCATTCACTGGCATTGATGGCTATAGACGTAAAAAATTAATGTGACCTATTTCTATTAGTTTAACATTTTTTTCATTTCATTTCATTGTTTTATGAAAACCTAGAAAAAAAGGTTTATTGTACATTTATAACAGATATAAAATGTGTGATTAATCGTGAGTCAACTATTGAAGTCATGCGATTAATTACTATTAAGAATTTAAATCGTCTGACGCCCCTAATATTTTATTTTATTTTTAATTGGGGGCGTCAGGCGATAATTTTTTTTAATTGTAATTAATACCATGACTTCACTAGTTAACTAACGATTAAACATACATTTTATATCTTTTCTAAATGTACAATCATTTTTTTCCTAGGTTTTCATACTCTAGTTAACAAAAGTGGAAAAAAATAAATTAACAAACTAATAGAAATCATTAAAATTAATTTTGACGTCTATAGCCGTCAATGGCAGTGAATGAGTTAAAAGGCCCCTTGTAACTAGTGTTGTTCCGATACCGATAATGGCAGAGGCCCCGATACTGCATTAAAACAGTGGTATCGGTATCGGTGAGTACTAACAAGCCACATGCCAATACCATTCATTCTGACGCTAATACAGGACTTTGGATGCAGCATATTGTGTCTTGCTAATGCACGACATTCACTCATGTGTGACATGTTCACTGCATGCCAAGCTAAGACATCCTTTTGGCCTTTGAATGCTCTAAACTAATGGCAGGACAGCATTTTTATGTTGAGAAAAAAAAAACTTAGGTATCGGTATGGTATCGGCATAGGCCGATACAGCAAAGCTGGGTATCGGAATCGGTATTGGGGACCAAAAAACAGTATCGGAACAACACTACTTGTAACCTTTGACTTCAGAATATCTCCCTTAATGAGGTCCAGCCCAGCAGTCCTTCCCTGCTTTTCTGAGACTAATGTAACATTGAGTGTATGTTAACGTCTGACCACAACTGTAATATTGTTTGTTTTTGTGTGTGACAATGGCATGTACATGCATGCGTGCATTAAAGTTAATTGATTTGTCAGCCTTAGAATGAGAACCTTACTTGTTGTAGAGACGAGTCATGTTGAAAGCTGCTGTCTTTAAAGTCAACCTCATCATCAGTAGAGGATTGAATCTGGTGTGTGGTCACCTGATGAGAATAAGTAATGACATTGATGAACAAGCTGTGTCTCATGTAAAATATGGCATCACGATTGGATGCAAAAATAAAAAAAAATTAAAAATCCACTTTACGTTTAATATTTGGACAGTGAATGCAAACGTTTGGTGATGACAATCAGTCACAGGCTTGATGCAGGTATGACAAGCTAAACATTTACTGTACAGCTAAATTTTATATCTTATTCTCACCCAAAAAATGTGTTTTGTGTATTTGTTTTTCAAATAATGCAATCCCTTTAAGTTGTTTATTCAATCCAGATGTATTTACATCTGTATTTACATCCCATTTATGAAATTAATGATCCTCAACCGTTTGTTTTAAAAATGTTCACCTTACTACAGTTCTGGGCTCTTGTCTCATAATCGTTCTTAGATGTCAAACCCAAATTATTTCAGACTCAAGCAAAAATAAAAATAAAAAAACGAATTTGCCACACTGTCCCAAGACTTTTGGATGAGAGTGTATACTTTGGAAAGTGAGAATAACTGCTCAGAACAAAAGCCAATCATCGTTACTTTATTTTGAATATCCAAATGCCGACAATAAACTTGATGCTTTGAGCTGATGATCAACAATAAATAGACAATTTTGCTGAACTGAGTATCATTCATAGAGTAGTAGTAATTTTGTCACTTCCGAAAATAGACAGAAATTCAACATAATGTCAACAACAACGCTACTTGAGTTTGCAGCGATAACAACAGACAAAAGTGTTTGTGTGCTATTAGTTCAAAATTGCACCAAGTGTGCTCATTGATAACTTACCAGGTCAACAGTGTTTCTCTTGTTTGTGTCAGCCAGCTGCCCAGATATGAAGGCCTCCCATTTTTCTCTGTCCTCCACTTTTAGCTCTGTCACAAATATCGAGTTTATCTTCATAAAGTGTATTTTGCAGTTGAATATCACATACGTTCACACACACATATGCATACAGGTATACACAGCGCACATAGAAAGTGAGGCCAATTTTGAGGTACAGTGCACAGAAAAAAAGTGAATGATACAAAATATATTTCAGCTTCTATTTCCGTGTACTGTATTTTAAAAACCATCTAATACATACGTATTTTATTATTTTTAACATTTTTGTCGAGCAAGGTGAATAAAAACTAAAGCAATTTCTGGATTATAAGGCGCACCTGACTACAAGCCACACTTTATACATTTGGGGAATACTCAAGCTTGTTACACATATAAGCCGCACCGGACTGTAAGCCGCAGGTGTTTTAATGTTACCGCACCGGGTTCCCACTACTTTCTTTTCCATAATGAGGGCGCAAATTGTCTCGTTCTGTCTCTCCTAGTGTATTTGGGTTCGTTTTGCTCTGCCGGACGCTCCTGCGCGTCCTTTATAGTGCGCCCCCTTGTGAGCTGATGGATAAGCCGGACCTTTGTATTAGCCGCAGGGTCGAATGCAAGTAAGAAAAGTAGCGGCTTATAGTCCAGAAAGTAAGTAAGTACTTTGTTACAATTTTGCTGTGAATAATTGTTTACATTTTGTTTCAAACATGCATAAAAATAAAAATTGTGAAGCAAAAACTTGGGGGGATAAGAAGAAAAAAGGAATTGAAGCAAACAAAAAATATTGTGATTCATGGTATCAAATGCCTTCTGTAGATCAACAAACAGTCCTATTGTGAGTTTCTTCTTGTCTATTGAGTCAGTAATTTCTCCAAATAAGTTTTGCTAAAACTCAAGCTGTTGACCGGTTTGCTCTAAATCCATATTGACCGTCAGTGAGTAGTTTATATTTTTGTATGAATTTATCAAGTCTATTATTACATAGTTTTTCCAAGGATTTTGGAGAATTGTGGAAGAAGGGAGACACAATGTCATAATTTATGCCAGAACAGCACTAAATTGTCTGTTCTGGTGATGACCAAAGTAATTGTTTAGCTTTCTTTAAAGGGATACTTGACTCTTGCGCCATTTTCAAAAATAAAAAGTTTATATTTTGTTCAAAATTAATTTGATAACTACATTATTTTTTGTATACAATTCATGCCTTTTAAAAAAAAAAAAAGTCCACTTGCTGTCGACCGAGGATGACATTACCTGTGCTGAGGAAGTAGGTAATGACCAATCATGGCTCAGTTTGTGTGACTGTCCGTGACCTAGCACAGGTGATGTCATCTTCAGTCAACAGCAAGTGGAAAATTTTGTTTTTAAAGGTTTTAATTCTACATGAAAAATAATGAAGTTATCAAATTCCTTCTGGATAAAATATTAACTTTTTACTGCTGAAAATGGCTCAATGAATCAAGTATCCCTTTAATGTAAATACACTAACATATAGAATCTCTTTAACCAACTTCATATTTCTGATGTGAAAACAGTTGGTCATCCATCAACTTTTAAATTTGCCTAGGAAATTTTTGGAGGCTGAACGCAGTTCTTGATTAACTTCCAGTATCCAGTAAGCTGGCTATAATTTGGATATAAGGCAAATTCTTATTCCAGTTTCAGGGTGCTTGTGGTAGTATGATAGAGGTCCGAAATGCGAACATTTCAGAAGAAATTGGTTCCCGGAGCCCGGAATGTCAAAGGAGGTCTTTCTTTTTTTGCCGGCTCGAAAGAGTGGCGGCAAATAGAGACATAAACCCTGGTGTACTTACCAGAGATGAGCTGTTGTATCTGCAGTCCGTTAGGGCCTTTGTCACAGTTTTGAAGTATTGAATTAGCTATTCTAGTAAGGTGACCCATGTAGCCTCGCCGCCGACCACCTTCTACCCTGCAAAAGAAAATGGCATCAATAAATCTTGAGCAAACAGAGAAGCCAAAAAGTAAACCATCCTTTGACCTTTCATGTGTTTACCATTAGTTTGATCGTTTTCTCGTGTTTTAAGATTTGTACTGTCGAGTGCCCGGAAAGCTGCCTCTTGCCTCACTGTCTGCATGGAGACCTTCCACAACCATGTAAGATCATAAGAAGCCCTCTCACATGCCCCAAAAAAACAATACCAGTTGAAGCACATTAGCAACCCAAGGAGCTTTTTCTCTATCTCCATCCTGCACCAAAAACAACCTCCTTATTTATCAATGCTGCCGTGACATATCAGTATCCTCATCTCCCTCAACATCTCTGCTGTTTTTCTAAGCCCCGAGCACTACCACCAGGGTTCTCACCTGCTCCAAGCCCTGGCTGCATATCACACCCACCCTACCCTCATTACCCTTCACTGGGCTCTCATCAAGTTCACGGCCGGACTTTTGTTGGCCTCCTGTCGCCTTCCTGCCTCACTCCCACTGGCTTCACCTGTCCTCCATTTTAACACACAAAACAATTTTCATGACTTTCCCTTTGCAATGAAAATGAAGGCACACATCGAGAATCCCACTCTGAACTCTTTTAAGGGAACGAGGGAAATTAGTATAGCAATATCCTATTCTTCACACAATAAGAGTAAAGGAAATTTGAAATCAAAATCAAAAAGTGAAGTAGAAAGGATTTTCCAGAAAGTCTGTTCAGTAAATTCATGATGAAAATAGCAACCCCATCAAGTTAATATCTGGTAATAACAGTGGTTCTCAACCCCGGTCGTCGAGTATCCCTATCCAGCCTGTTCTTCATGTCTCCCTCAGCCAACACAGCTGAGGATCGTTATCAGGCTTCATGCAGAGTTGTCTGATTAGCTGATCGTTTGAAACCCCTTTATTGGCTGCTGGAGACATAGAAAACAAGCTGGATAGGGGTACTCGAGGACCGGGCTTAAGAAAAAGCAAGAAATAAATACTGCACGTAACATTACAAATATAAATAAATAATAAAAACAATACTTACTGCTCCTTTTCATTAGTGTTCCAAGCGTCAATGATTCTCTGTATGAAATTGCAATTTTGAAACAACTGTTGGAGAGAATTACAAAAAAAGTTAACTTCTAAATTCATCCAAAATATAATTAGGTATTGAACACCTTTAGTTAGATTTGTGAAATGAAATGGGAATTGGTTTTGTTTTAAAAGAAATGAAACACAAAACCCCACAAGCAGAATTTATCATCAGACTCTGTTTAAAGGGATAGCGTGTCGAGATGATTTTTCAATGTTCATTCATTCATAAAAATAAAAATAAACACTATTAATTTTAATAATATATAGTTCTATCACATCAACATACATTTTTTTATAGGCCTATAATCTAGGTCTAGCAAATCGCTAATAATATTGCATAGGGTGTGCCACACCTTAATAATTAAATATTAATCATCTACAGTACGTAATATATGTAAATCACCTTGTAAGTATAAATGGCAAACACTTAACAACAAATAGAACAGATTGTGTTAAACACATTTCATTGTGGCCTATAACCTGCACAATTCATTTGAAAGTAAAAAGTACAAATAACTTAAGGCACCAACGTACTTACCTTTCAGTGTATATATTTTGCAAATACAAAAATGGAATAATTAACCACAAATAAAGTGCTTTTTTTTTTTACTCAGCTGCAACCTCAAGGAAACTATAGTTCGCAGAGAGATAAGTGATCATCAAAAAGCAAATGATGTAAAGCTATGTTGTGATTCTATGACTTCTATGCTGCCATTTTATACTTTAATTGTGCCACTTGAGTACACAAATGTCTCACTTTAAACCGTGTGGTGTAATCTTAGCCAAACACAATAAAACAGCGGCAAAAAACATACAAATAAAAAAAGTAGATTTCTTCAAGATAAAAACGGGGAAAATAGGAAAACAGAGTATCTAACAAATGTTGGATGCTTTTTCAAGTATGAATAATGTATAATAGTGACTTGGGCCCAAAACATTTAAATGTCTGGTACAACAGAAAGCTGACGCTGAAATGGTATTTCATCTTTACGCATGACAACAACCCCATGTAGGCCTATATGTAAAATTCCATTACATGAAAATAGAAGTTTAGGAAAGTGCCCGCCAGAATAAAACCTTAATTCAATTAGAAATGCAGCAGTGACCTGAAGAAGGGTACACACAAGTGAGGCCTTCAAAAGAAAGTCGCGAGTGCCATGTTAACAGACTCCTACCCAAAATAGACGAAAAAGCTGTAACTAAATCAAACGATGTCACAACATGCATAAGCTATATTTAGGATGTGCACACATCAACCATCTTATTGTTGCGTCGTGCCACTAAGAGATTTGTTTCCTTTTTAAATTATTATATGACACATGGGAAAGAGGAATTTAAAATTTTATTTTCTGGTCTAATTTTTACATCAGAAAATGAAGATGTTTTTCAACATGGGCTTGCTCACTTATTACTACCTACAGAATATTTTCTTTATACTAATCTCTTTGCGCTTTTTGCCAATGCCCTTCACAATTCTCTACAATAACAAATAGGTAAAAAAAAAAATCTGAGGAGACAGTAAGGCTTAGAAATACATCAATTAAAAAATAAAATAAAATAATAAATTTAGCATGGGTCAGGGTAATTTCTTTTGTATACATCACCAAACCAAATACCAAATACCACCTACGAGTTGCAAAGTTCACAGTTGAGGAGGCACTCTAGAGACTATTTGTAAACGAGCAATTAAAAGTCAACTTTTCATAATCTGTCCCATTTAAGGCCATATCACACATTCCCACTAGACAGTAGGCCGATGTAGATGTACAGTATTTTAATCTTACATGTCTGACGAGGATGCTCTCTCTGGCATTTTCCTGTTCGGAATCAAGCTGGACTTCAGAGGTGAAAGGAGGCATGACCAAAATCACAGCTGTACAGATTTCCACCTGTATGTGAAGGAAGTTGTTCCAGATGTATCTGAAATACATATCCTATGGAAAAAAATAACAGTGCTATCGTTATTACCCAATATTTGTTTTTCTCTTGATATCCTAAAACATTTAACTATGCATGATTAAGTAAAATTCCTAACTGTCATTCAAATGTAAACAAAAAAAAAAAGGCTTCTGTCCCCATTCTGGGAATCTGACGACAACTTGATACACCTTAAGACTCCCAACAGGCCATTTATGAAACAGATGGCAGACCAAATAAGGACTGTGACAGTTTACTTTAAAGTGGGGTCGAGGGATTATTAATCAGATTTGAAGTTAAATTGAAATTGTAATACTCACAAGTATTACTCCCAAGGTGTTGAGGTGAATGAGCTCTTGACTGATGCAGGGAGTGTTGGTTTGCAACAGACTGACCACTAGTCTGACTACATGGAGCCTCGTGTTACCCACAGGAGGATCAAGCACCCCCCACGTTGTCCTCATCATGTCATTCTGATTGAGAGAATTTACAAAATAGGACATTTTTCAATCAGTCTCACTAACATTCACAACCGTGGACAATTTTGAGTTCTAAATTAAGCTAAAATCTGCATCAACTACAATTCTGTCTCTATTCAAATGAACCTTTGGCGGATCCAGCAGTAGTTGATGAAAGTCTTTGAGTCGTGGTCTCACAGCTTCCAAGATGCTATGGTTGACTGAGAATGAAGGGTTGGACATTCGAGGGGAGCATTCCATATGGCCCTCAAACCTTGAAGAGAGACACCCATGTCATTCTCAGTGCAGCTGGGCAATATGGCTTTCAATTTATAGCAGTTAACAAACATGTTAGCGTCAAAGTCAGTAGCATTTTGCAGAAAGAATTTATTTTTATTTTTTTATATATAATTTCTCCATCAGATATCAGGGGGTGATCGTTGCTGGCTCTTGCTCATTTGGTTGGCTGCCACAGTTGTATTCTGTAACTACTAAAACACTTAACATCAATTTCACACTTCTGATTTTGATATAATGTAATTGTGATGCAATGTTTAAACTTAAACTGACTTTGTATCAAGAGTTTGGTGTTTCAAGTTTATAGTATGAACTTCATACCCCAACATTTTGCAGCAGTAGCCCAAAAGAAAAATGGGGAGTTCAAGACAGCTCACCTTTAAAATACTTACATGGAACTTATTTTTTTACAATGTCTCCAATGAATCTATATGAAATGTCTACATTGAAATAGAAAAGGATGGGAAAGATCACAGGACATACGCTGGTCGTCTTGTCTCAAACAATGTAAGAAGGATCTGGATAACGCTGACAATCGCAGATTCTTTCTTCTCCTTATCGAAGATATGAGACAGCAACTTCTCCACTGTGGTCTGCCTGAAGACAGACATGAAGATCCATTACATTTATCACTCCACAGAAATTCTTACAAATGTTTAATTTACTGTCTAACACTCTGCTGGAATTTTGGCCAACTCCTTTTTTTTTGCCAACTGCTCCAAGTCTCTCAGTTTTACCAATAATTTTGACTATTTCATTTTTGGAGTTGTGTGTGCAATGGTCAGGTTTGGCTTTTTTCCTCAGTTTTTTTGTGTGTGTGTTGTTCCAATACAAACAAAAGAACTAAATGCGAATAGCAAAGAATATGTAAATGAGACCATTTTCTGATAGCAGTGGTGCATTACCTGACAGAAGCAAAGGGGTGCCAATGTTTTTGGCCATGACTGCACTTGATGTGGCTACACCAAGATTATTAAAACAAACAACTTTTCGTTTTGGTTGATGAGACAGTGTCATTGATCTAACACGTTTGCTAAGCACTATGTATTTATTTAAAAAGACAAAAACAAAAAAAACACACACATACTTTTCAAGTGTAGCCAGTAATGGGTCTGGCTGGGGGCACCCCTGGACCTGGAACATCTGGTCTCTGCTCAGTCTGATGATCTCACACAGTGACTGAGAGGCATTGGAGTGTCTCTGTGTGAATAGTACAGTTTATAGGAAATACTACTACTACTTCTAATACCAATAATACATTATCACATTTTGTCATGCCATACACTAAAATAAATAAATAACTGTGGCCCTAAAATTTCAGGGTAGGGACCACTGAGACCCAAGACAGTAAAAACAAACAAAAAATTGTACAAAAGACTATAACGGCAAGATTTTATGCCCAAACTGATTGTTACTGTTTTGGGGGATTTTGTGCAAATATTCTCTTATTTTGAATTTGCTAGACGCAACATGTTCAATAAATAAATAAATAAAAATGTAATGACAACAAAAGACTGCGAAAGTTATAGAATGCTTAAAAAAAACACACACACTGAAACAAACAGGAAACAAATTAAGTATTCAGCACTCAGGACAAATTGAACATGACAAAAAGCAGGCTCACAGGCTCCCAAAGTAAAGAAGTTGTAAGCAGAGTTGTGATGGGTGGAAGACAGAAAAAAAAAATCTAACTTGGCATTGCAACAACAAAAGCATTGGTCATCAAAAACATAAAAACTGAAAAAAGCTAGCAGTCGAAACATAAAAATACAAACATTTGGCCATGTTACAATTTTGTCATAAGATTGTTGCACTTATTTGCATTAAAACAGACTGTTTAATTGCATATTAACTGGAGCTTTCTTGCTCTAATTTGCTTATACTGTATTTATTTATATCACCAATGTCATGTCGCAGAATTTACAAACCATTCAAAAACTCTTGCAGTTACTAGTTTATTAGTTTGCATTGACACTAGGGATGTACCGAATTTTCGGCCAATGAAAATATTAGACCGAAAATGGCAAAAATTTTGGGCATTCGGCCGAAATAAAATTAAAGCCGAAAGATTACGGCCGAAATAGAATGTTGTGGTGACTAAAGCAAAAAAAACAAAAACGCTGTGAACAAGCGTCTGTTTGAATTAACAATTAATATTTACTATCATTGCTTTTATTATAATTGAAATGCGTCCACACCGCAGACAGGTTGGCTAATGCTACATTAAACATCGAACCGGGTGAGCACACCAACACCAAACGTGGAGGTGAGTGTCCGCCTCACTACTCGCTGGCGTTTCACCATGTGAGTACCGGCAGCTTCATTGCGCTTGGTAAAAGAGAGCGCTGCCGAGTACTGCAAAACAGGTCAGCCACTCTTTCACCTGCAGCGCCTTCCTTTTTTTCTTTGATTCAAGCAAGCTCCTTGAGCCCTTCCACTTTTTCACTGGCATTCCGGTGGCCGTGCTAAATACTTTTGCTGATGCTAGTAGTTCAACAGTTTCAAACAAGTAAACACTTACCACTATCTCTGGGTGACTACAGACCTGAACAGGACACGGTGTGTGACTTTGCAGTCCGTCCCCAAAGCCGATTGGCTGATGCGAAAACATTTATTTATTTATTTTTAAACGTTGGTGAATATGTGAACATGTGGATTTTAAGTGTGCCGCACCGTGTCCCGCTCCAAATATAAACACATCATCCGCACAGCACACAACCGTGCCCGCCCGTGCAAATTACATTGACTATAAAGTGCAATCGCACCGGCAGAAAATGCTCACCCGATTCGGTGTTTAATGTAGCATTAGCCAACATGTCTGCGGTGTGGACGCATTTCAATTTATATTGTGCTTTGTTAGAATGTCAGTGCTAAATAAATATTTTATAATTTTATTATAATTTTAATTAAATATAATAAAAGCAACGATAGTAAAAATTGGCATAATTTTTGTCCGCATTTTTCATTTTCAGTTTGGCCCAAAATTTTAATTTCGGTGCATCCCTAATTGACACCAAAGTGAATGTTTCCCAATGTGAAGGCAGCAAAGTACGGAGCCCCTAAGGTGACATGGTAGGGCAAAGAAAATACTTTGCATTCCAAATCCCTCGCAAAGATTGCGAAATAATGCAAAAAAAATTTTGCAAGAGGACGCTTTTTAAATTTTTTATAAACGAGTTGATGTGCTTCCGGGTCATCTTCCGTGTGACCAAAAGCGACGAGGATGGAGCGCGTACAGCAGTGGGAACGTTTTCTGGAAGCAACGAGGATAGAGCGTGTAGAGCAACAGTAGATGCTCCATCCTCGTCGCTTTTGGTCACACGGAAGATGACCCGGAAGTACATCAACTCGTTTAAAAAAAAAAAAACATTTGCGTTATCTTGCGAAGGAACGCAAACGTTTTTGCTACTTTTGCGAGGCTCCGTATCAAAGAAAAATGTTGGTGAAATAACTTACATCCTCATCCTGAGATGGTTGTACCATGTCCACAAGCCTCTGAATTATATTCTCATGATTCAGCCACTGAAGCGAGAGAAGAAAAAATAGGGTGAACAAAATATTCTGTGACCTATAAGCAAATATAGGGGGTCTTCGGTTTACAGAGCTGTTACTGTGGTTGTTGCTGATCATGTGCGGCACACATACAGGTATGACTGCCTGTGGTGACTCGCATATAACAGGTGGTCTATCAGCACACACACCACTATTTATCAGGTCTAGTTTCATTTACGTGAACACAGGATGAATCAAGAATAATTCCTGGACAATCCTACTACCCACATTAAGGACATCCTGTCGCAACAGTTGTGGTTCAATGCAGGTGAGCATTCTGAGAAGCAGGTCCATGATGGCTGATGTCCCGATGTGTTTGATCATCAGGTCTACAAAGTCCTCCATCTTCCGGAGGAACTCCACTATCTACACAAATAAACACATCACATTGTTCTGGTATGCCCCAACGCTCTGTCCATCCACCCATCCCGTCATTTTCCCGAATGCTCACCTGTTCAGGTTTGCGTCCTATAAGAATAGACAAGACCTTAGAGAAGAAGCTGGCCAGAAGTGGATTAAGAGGTGACTCATTCTGGAGAAAGCTATACAATTTCATCAGCAGTTTTTCATCTTCCACTAATCTGTCATTAATTTGGCTCACATCTGACGTAAGCAGCTCACATGATATGTTGGGATACCTGTATTAAAAAATAAAATAGAAAATCAGGCAAAATTATTAAAACAGACATGTTGAAGATACATTTTGACAGAGTCTGAGGCATGCCCTGAAAACATGTAGCCAAGGCAAAGGTATGGAGTAAGTCGTAAGGTTTAAAAAAAAATTGCCAACAAAAATATATATGACTTGATGACTATTCAACTTTAAGCCTGTCAAGATGAATGTAGAGCAGTGAGTAAAATATCTTACATAAATGAAAACTGTATATAAAATACTCAGGCTCGTTTGAAAACTATAAATAAAGTAGACTAAGGCTGTGTTCCCAAAAATTGCACTGAAACAAATGTTAACACATATAACCACACATCTTTAGTGGCAAAGTAAAATGAGATGTCTTATCTCCTTCAGAATGTCCTCTTTCACATGGTAGCACAAGGCTGGAATAGCTTTGTCAAATCTTTGTGTGTGTTTTTTTAGGCAATTCGTAGTGCGTATCTGCAACATTTCTTTAAACGCTGTTTTCTCAACAATATTCAAGGGCCGCATCTCTTTTGCTATGAAGTGAGTAACATTATAGAGAGGTTATGGTTGCAAGCTGTCGAGAAATGGATGGCCCTCCATGTCCTGTTGTGTTATTTTGTTCTCCGTTGAAGAAAATAAGTGGCATAGTTTGATTAATTAGGGATAGACCGATTATCGGCTGGGCCGATTATCAGCGCCAATATTCATCATTTTCTAGTCATCAGAAAACGTTCAAAATTGGTGGCATAAGTAAACAAATGGCAATTCATTAAGACAGTAGAAAACTATCGTGTGACCACTTGTTCTCAAACGATGAGTAGATATAGTAATTCTCGTGACAGGCCTATTCAAGTTAAAGCAAAAAAAAAAAAAATCATATATTTTTTGAAATTACATTACAACAAATTGAAAGCGGACCAACCAGTGTATATGCAAGTTGCCTCTCTAAACATTTGTTGTAAGAACATTTAATTGAGAGGGTAAAATGAAAAGTAAAAATAAATGATCATCCATACTTTCTATTGTTTGCACTAGGGCTGGGCTAGTCTAAATAAAATAAAAACTATTTTTTATCCAATTTTAATAGATTCTGGCCTTTTCAATAAAAACAAAAAAAATGACAATGAAATTTTTTTTTTTAAAACCTAGCAGGAAGTGGTCCTTACACACAACCCTTAAAATATTTTAAGAAAACATTTTTAAAATTTGACAATTCAGCATCAATAAAATGAGAGGGAAATGTGTAACAAAATGTTATTATAACATTTTAAATTAAATGGTCACTAAACATAAAATGAAAAAAAAGTCCTGCTTCCAAACAATTTCACTTTTGTCCCTGAAAATTTAAACAAAATCCTGCATATAGTACATGCCAGGTAGGTTGCCATGTTTCAGTAAACCTTTTGTTAAGCAAAGGCACAGTCAAAGGAAAAGCTGCTAAGGGGGAAGAATTATAATATATTAATAAATTTTTATGAATAAGAAAAAAAAGAAGTCAAAAAAAGAAAAAGAAAAGAAAAACATACTCAATGAAATTGATTAATTGCCCAGTCCTAGTTTACACAAAACAGTCTTACTTGTATTTAATGTTTTCCTCAACATCAGCACTCGGTTCCTGCGTGATGAAGGTGACGAGATCCTCCATGCACTCTGGTCTCAGGAGGAAGTCAACCAGTTTGTGGTTTTGGGCTTTGCACTCTTGCAGAACATCCTCCTCATCCATGATATCTGTTAGTCTTACATCGTCCCTCTCTAGCAGAGTGTCAATGTGAGATGTGGCGTGGAGGTCAAATTTCCAAAACATATTTGCCCTACAAAAGAGAGACATTTATAGGTGTTTCACATTGCTCGGCAGAGAGCCAGCCGCCATTCCACGTCACTACGCACTGAATGCGTTCCGACGTAAATAACAATGGCGCTGTACATCCAAATAAAGTTTCTACAAAATGTATTAAATTTGAAATGATTTTAGAAAAATGAATTGCATAATTATGAACCAAATAAATCATATAGAGCAAACTTGTCATTACAGTCAGGGTTCCTTTTAAGCTTTGACTTAACCCATTTTGGGCCAAGAGCGCATTACCGCGTTTCTGCCACTAGAGCCGGGAGCGCTCTAGCGCTCTACTACCTTTATAGCCGGGAGAGCGGATACATCATTTTGCTTTGACCAATTCTCCGTTTCTTAGCCGATAAAATGCATCCGAATATACACACGTGACTGACGTAAGGGTGAAGTGGGCCTCGTAGCGTATCGTGGAGTTTTCGACTATTCGAGCATTCTTAGCTGACGCAGTTTCGCGGGAGTTATGAAATAAATGACTGTGATGACACGCTGAGTACTTTGAACCAATGGAACCAGTTGACAGTGATTCGATACAGATTAATCCCGATTTGGATCTATAAATTGATTATTGCTTAATATAATAATAATAATAATATTAATATTCTAATTATTATGGCTTAATGTACCATTAATATAACATTCTTCCATACTTAATGTGTGAATCCTAACCCTAAGTAAGACGTTTTGTTGAATATTCCCATAAAAAATGTATGTTTAAAAAACGATTTGGCCGCATATAAAATCGATTCGAGAATTGTGTGCTGTAATATGGTGATATATTGCCAAATCGATTTTTTCTAACCTGGAATTATGTTTTTATCTGCTTCAGGAGCTGAGATATCAATTATTAATTGATTTGATCACTGATGAGGTAAATGACTGAATATAATTTGTGTAATAATAAGCTTAGTCAACCCCTGCAGGTTCGCAGTTCAGCAATTACAAATTCACCCACATATGGATTTTTTTTCTTCACAATGTAACCTGTATTAGCAGAAAAACATGCCTACCCATGATATTATATTAAGTGTTAAAAAAGTATGATTTTTTATGGGTACTTTCATGGCAAAATACTATTTACAGAACAGATATGTATGACCAATTCTGAAGTTATAGCTGCTTAATGTCGCCCTAATTCCATTTTAAAAAAACAACTTTCGGCTTGTTAGCCACTGGCGCAGCCAGAGGGGATGCCTGAGTGGCATTCCGTTTAATATCATACAGTGTTCCTGTATTTTTTGCGATTTAGTAAAATGTGTTTTAAGAAAAAGAGAATATTGAATAACAATAAAACATTGCAAATACTTGACTTGTGCATCATACTTGTTGCGTAATACATAGCAACCTTCACCTACCTACCTTTTTGTGGGTAGTCCAGACAGCGGAGTTCAGGTTAAAAAAAAGGTTGTTCTGGGGTGTGATATTTGTAGCCCATTCCAGGTTACTAAGAACTTCCAGGTTAGTCAGCAAATTGTAAATGACTATCACAACAGTGGCGCATATCTAACAGTACACCACCTGTAAACAGCAATGGTAAATGACAATCAGTGTATCACACATCAACATACATCACGTGAGATCATATTAACGTCGAAAGTGTTGTCACGTGATGTTAATAAAATCCATGATATGGCGAGTTTCATTCTAGTATTTTCGGACTATGATTATCATGTTTACATATGTACACATACATTTTGGCGACAATCAGTCAATTTTTTGCATTTATGCCACCATAATGGACCGGTTGCACACCGCTGTACAGTGTACGGGTTGGCCAGTCACTTCCGCAAAAATTTTTTTTTCACCCTCTTTCTCAAAAGAAGAATATGAAACTGAGATCGTTCGTAGTGCCATCTAAATTATGACAATACTGTACTTGACGACGCTATACAGCATTTTATAGCACAGAAGACCAAGAAACAAGTCCAAAATGAACAGTACCACGTGGGTGTGACAATCAGTGGTACTTTAACTTTATCGGACACAACTCGTCACAGCGATGATGTGGACTGGACAAAAGTGTCCAATATGGCAGCGTATGGCGTATATCATTAGCTTCAACCTTTTTCTCATGGAATCAGAAGCCAGTGTTCAAATTCTTCACACATACTCCCTCATACATTAAAGGAAAGGGGAATTTTGAGTCGTGTGTTACTTAACTGCAAACTACATGTTTACATATCATTTGTATCATGAAACATCAAAAGTCGAATAAAACCTATAGATAGAAACAGGGACAAATAGAATTGTGTGCATAAATGCTTTATTTTTTAATTTATACTTTATTTATTTATAGGGTTGTCTTAAGTAGAACGCTAAAATCTCTGCAGGTCAGTGTTTTATAAGTTAACAACAGTTTTTCATATTAATTTATGATTGATTAGTCTAACTTATAACACCAAAACGGTAATGCATAATAAATATGTTATTGTTTATTGTAATACAAATGAAATCAAATGCATTACTTGTCTTTGTTTAAAAAAATATTTTAAAAAATACATGGGAAGAGTACCTTGAAAAAAATAATCACATGAACTCACAATATTTGTTCGTGAGCGCAAAAACATTTTTTTTTTCCAAACTGGTGCAGTCATAACAGGTGATCTCGTTTAATTTCTGTGGTGCTTTTCTAGTGGCAGTGCATATGGATGAGAAAAATATAGATCTAAGTCTCAAGATGTTTCAATGTTTTGATTTTGAGCTTGGAAAGGTAAATATTTTTAGAACCTCATGGAGTGGCCTAAAATTGTGCTTTTCAACTTCCGCAGCTAGAGATAAACAACAATACTTTTGCACGGCAGAGAAAGGCCAGCCAAATGAAAAATGCGACAAGCAGTCAGTCGTTAATGGTTCGCAAGATGTGCAGTGGTATAATGTGCAGTGGGCTGGACACTACAGCCCCCCACGAAAATGACCATCTTGCTCTGTCATTACAGCGCAAGCTTCGAAATGGTTGTGCAAAATCTTATTTCGCATTGCAACAAGCATACATTGCTGAAACCTAAAACACAACTGTCAAACTAGCAACAACGAGGAGAATCATAAACAAAGCAATTCGACCATCAGCTGCACTAGTCATATCCACCAAATTAACAATTTTACCCCCAATACGTCATTAATACTGCTTGACTATTAACATATAGTTGGAACATGCATGTATTTTATGTTTGCCGGCTACAGAATCACTGCTGACAAGTCGTTCCTGTAGCCAGTGGACCTACCAACAAATTTGAGAACGGCGAGTCTCCAGCATGAATATTTTCCCACTAGTCCAACAGCAATAATCGGTTCCCAACACAAATACATGTAAAAGGTGATGGGGAAAATCAAACATTTAAAACTGACTGGATGTGACAACGTAAAATAGTTGGCAATGGAGGACACTTTTCAAGATGGCGTTACCCTCCAGTCAATAGCATCGATCCCTTCCCCCACAGCATAGAAGGGGTTCGCCACTCAGGCAGTAACAGAAATACTATTGGTTTACAACCAAATCACTCAAAAAAGTCCTTGTTGTTATATTGGCTGCCGAGCTCCATGTACAAAAATAAAATAACGAATCAAAATTACGCTTGCAATTTGGTTTTAGATATACCCAAGCCGTACAAAACAAAATGTGACATGCGCCGGCGCCATATTGTCACCCAGTTTTACGTGACGTCACTATGCAAGGTTACGCAGTGGGCTAAATTTCCAAAATGTAACATATGTAAGGTATATTTTTCATCGAAAACTCACAAATGTATTTTGATATCATCATGCAATGTGGCCAGTTAGTGAACTATGAAATAGAAATAGGCTAGAATTATTAGGATAATTGACCAAGGCTGCCAGAAGAGGGCGGGGTTTGCGGTGCTGATCAATTCATTTTTCCAAAAAATGCTAATTGTTGACATTGACAATAAATTCATTATTTAGCTGTTTAAACTAATGATGCTCGGTTTTGTATAGTGGATTAATATACTATAGGATTTGCATAGCTTTAAATTTGTATCTGTTATAGCCAGCTGTCTATGTTCGCGGTTAGTACCGTATTATCAAACTATTGTACAGTATGCGCAGCTTTTCCACCTGAAAGAGATTCAGTCATCCACACCTTATTTTATCTGGATTCTGTTCAATGATCAAGTAATGTTTTACTTTTGTCTCTGTTTATTTTAACATTCAATAAATCCAGCTCATTTAGAAGATTAATTCCATACACGAGGCACTATAGCAATGCATTTTGTTAAATACATTATTAATTGGCATTTGCATTATATGTAGAACTTCGAGAGAGAAAATAAATAAACAACTAAATAAATACAAAATAAAAGGGTAAGGGTTCGGATGCTGGATAGATAACATATGTGCGCATTTTAAACCTTTATAAGAGCCTTATACTCGTTTCACTTTTCTCCACAACAGGTTGTTAACGGTTGTTTTAGCTATTTAGCTTAACATTAAAACATATGTTCTTATTGGCCTTTGATATGAAATAGGACTATACACCTACACAAAAAATTGATAAGCATATCATTTTTATTGACCATTTCAAGTGCAAATACCAGAATAATACATTTAGAAACGTAGACTACAGCAACTAACCCGGGCACTCAATTCAGCACAGGTGACGCACAGTCTGTCAGACGCTGCTCTGCCTGGGCACGAATGCTGATTTTAAATTAATTCACCTTGCTCGATCAGCACAAACCAAGGAGGGAACTTCATATACTGTATTTGTATTCAGTTTATTATTTTAGCACATTTATATCCTCACATCCAAAACACTTGACATATCAATGGACTTCATTCTAGACAGGACATCATTAACAGTAAGTACATAATCTACTATTCGTATAATTTTACTATGAGGAGACCTGAGAGTGCCCTTCAAGAAAAGAACACAATTTTGTAGTCACAGTCGGAGGCCGCATGGTTTTCTCCAGAAACATGCATACTGTCAATGTGTGCATGTTGAGGAGCTGCCGTATCAAAATGATCTCCCACATAAATTTGGATCACCATGTTATGTTACGACTACAATACTTTTCTCATGTGCTGTGGCTCATCACCTTATCAGATTTGGCTTATTGGTTCTTGGTAAATGCTCCTCCAGCCCCCACGATCTAGCACAGCAGTCAAACATCACCCACACACCTTAACTGTGAAAAATTTATTTTAAAATATCCTTGCAAAGCTCTCTGTGTATAAACTGTTAGTATGAAAAGTTGCTCAAAAAGGATACTTTGGACAAGTAGGGGTTAAAACATTTGTAAATTTTAATATTGTCAATGTACAGTAACAGACAGACCTGATAAAACAAGCTAGGAGAAAACATAAACATTAGAAGTAAATTTTAAAAAATGAATTTGCCAGAATGTCCAGCAAATTGTAACATTTTAAGCATCAATGGAAAATACCTACAACTTTTGTAAAAATTGATGGATAACTTGATTGATTCATTCTCTCAGAAAATCAATCATAATAGAGAGGTGTCCTTGGATTCATCAATTCAAATGTGTTAAACATATTACCGTTAGTTATTCACTGACTTTCAAATAACATGTTCAGTGGTTATTTCTGGCTGTAAAAATTCTGTAAAACAAATAAGCAAAATAAACACCACAAAATTGAAAAGGCAACTGAACAGCTTCCAATATGTACACAACATATGTCATCTATCATGCCCAGAAGCAATAGATAATATCTACGTGCTAAGGTTTAGGGTATGTCCCTTTAACATCTGGTTTTAATGCACCAAGAACACTCCATGCAGTATGGAAAACTATAGTAAGATAATGGATTCATATAAGGGTTACTTAGGAAAACTACACGGGAGCGGTCCTTTTCCATTACACATCATATTCACGGGCATAAGAAAATAAAACATGAAGACTCTGGGTACGAAATAGTAACTGTTGAAAGTATTTCCCTCTGGCCTGAACTTACAATATTCTATTTGACAAGCAAGCCTTTGTTGGTTATGTGGAAGCATTTTCATACTATATTACAGTAATATCAGAGATAAGGCTATATGGACTTCTCTAAAACATCTTTACTTTTTTACTTTGCAGTACAGGATGGAGGAAAACTTACTTTTTTTTCTTTTACTTTGTACAGTCCTTGACAGCAGTTGTCAGTGACATCACAATATAAAAGCTTTTTTTATTTTTTATACATAATAATCATGGTCATTTGTAAACTCTGTACTGTATATCGACACCAACGAGGCTTTTGCATAATACCCAACGAGGAAACACACAAAGTAAAGACAACTTTGACTGCAGTTAGAGATCCTTCTGGCCCTCTGAGCTGTCTTGACTTTAAAACACAATTTAATGTAACACACTGAATACCTTTAGACTTAATCATGTAAAACCATAGAATGTCATGAGTGGGTGTTAAGTAATTCACTTGTTTTTCTTTTTAAATTCTTATTTGGTAAACAAATTATTCACCAATTAGAATAAAGAAACCAATACCGTACACGTGTAAATTATCAGCACAACATCAGTTTGCTAACTAACAGTTAACCCCGATGGTGTCGGCTCTTTCAATGATTTCTCTCTTCTATTAGACAACAATACTTCAGCCATATGTTTTGAAAAGTTATTGGCTCCAGTCCAATGTCTAGTTTAGAAGTGACCGGGTCTTACTTTCAACCTGACTTCTGCAGCAGTCCCCTGAGTCAGTTGTAGTACTTAACAAATATATTAGACCACCACGCCAATGTACAATTTATAATAGCTGCCCAAATTACCAGCATTGCAATATAAAATATCCCAAAATGTTTTTGTTTTTTTTAAGTACAGTATACCAGTAGGCTCTTTAAATGTCATACTTTAAAAAAAAAAAAAAATGCTAAAATACAATAGTTATTATTCCTGATTAAAATGTCAAATTATTATGCCCGAGTAGAAGGAAATTGTTTGGAAATTTCTCATTTCTGTTCAAATTGCTTAACTACTTACTGAAAGCTCAATTAAAGAGTACATTACAGTATTTCTTAATGCTTTACAGTCTTTTTTTCATTATCATGAATGGTGGTCTAATACATTTTTAAGCATTGTACATACACCAAGCATTCGTCCAACTTACTCCCAAAGACATTTAGTGCACTAAGGTGGAAATAGTTACAAAGAGTATAGAAGAGTGGATTCAAAGAATATCTTGAGAGCACAAGACTAACACAGAGTACATGTGTATAAATACATGGTCCCCACCATGTTTTACCGCTAGACTAGCTCAGAGGAACTCGGGTTTCTCCTCTTTGTCTGGACAAATAAGGGGAAAGACAAATTTACAAACACATGAATTCTCCAACAAAATCACAGGTGCTCATCAGAATTAAAAGGTAAATATTTTGTGTGACTATGTGTATATGGAATGCATGTCACATTTGAAATGACTAAGAATGAATACTAGAATGCTATGTTATATTATTAACTGAGTGTGTGTGCATGCGTTGGGTGTGTATGTTGGGTGTGAGAGCGAGAGAGAAAGCGAGCGAGCGAAAAAAGGATTTTAGGGCCACAGCTGGTACTTGGGAGGAACAAAACTAGTCTTCAAAAGATTTTTCCTTTCTTTTTGTTCTTCTCCATTGTCCTAGATGAAAACAGGAAAGGTTGTTTAGAAATCAGGGCCACATTCTCCAGTTCACACAAAAGTGCACATACGCGCACTTTTGTTTTATGCGTATTCTCCCGTCCACACACACCTTGCATATGTTGTAAAAAAAAAAGATGTTTGAGGGTGTTTGTTACTTACTTAGAGGCATCCAATTTCTGCTGCTCAAGGATTCTCTGATGAGCCTCCCAGTTGGCTTTCTCGTCTTCAAACACTCGTCTCTTCTCCTCAAGCTCTTTGTACTGCGCCTCCAGGTTCCTTTTCATTTGTTCATGACGTCGCTCCAGCTGAAAGTTGGAAAAGCAGACTCATACAGTATAAAACCACAAACTTGACCCCCATGAGTAGTCAACAGACCTGTTCTAAAAAAAAAAAGCTCACCAGTGATGGGACAGTTTAATTTTCTAGGAGTGTTGCAGAAGGGAATGTTTGAAGATGTAAACACTGGCAGAGATTTATAGACACAGTATAAAGTGTTGTCTATTGATTTGTATCTGTTTCCCAATTATTGTTCTCATGAAGAAAATAATTGGTTATTAATAACATTTTTATTATTAAAGGTGATTTGAATGCTAGAGTTGTGTATCAAATTTGTAGACCTTTACATCAATCAATACCCAAGTAGCGCTCACTTTCAAAAAGGTTGGTGACCCCTGATATATAAAAACACACTTGTACCTCAGCCTCTGAATCCTTTAGTTTCTGCTTCTTCTCCTTAACCTTCATTTCAAAGACTTGTTCCATTTCTGCCTCCATCTTCTTCATTTTCATCACATGTTCCCTCCTCTCCTCTTCCATCTGTGCCAAGGGACTCCTGTTGAAAATTACATCAGATTTTTTTTTTCGACGTTGCATCTGGGTTTTTCTGGTCTACATGTATACTGTATAGAATATTGTGCTGTATTATACACTGTTGTTTGTCGTGTTAAATTAATTTAAAATATCACTATAAAATATTTTCTTAAATTTACTTAAATAATTTGCCCCTGTATCTTGATTGTTGTAGTACCACCTCCATGAGCCAAATGGAATCTTCTGATACTAGTAGATACTAGTACATGTTGCTCAATATTAGTATAGTGGCCTAAAGTTGTTGTTTTTTTAAATTGTATTCAGTTTATTTTGTCCAACGTAATTTATGCAGTGTGAAAGAAAGAACAATTGAGCATTACTGGGCATTCCGCATGAATGTCAGGAAGCATCGGTCGTAAACTTAAAAATGATTTGCCCTAACAATTTGCAAATTGATTTGTGAGTGTACCAAAGTTCTACCAAGAGGTTCCACATTAATTGCTCCATTTTGTACTTTTGTATTATACTTCAGACAGTGGATGGCAACACGTAGTCACGTACAGTATTATAACGTTTAGTATATTAATTTAGGGCACATGAATAAGCAGTGTTTTAGCTTAAGAGAAGTTATGAGTCCTACTTAGTAAGTTGTCCTTTGGCCTTGGTGTTATCCACTCCATTACAGGTGACGGCAGCAAGTTTCTTGCTGCGGTAATTCTCATAGTGGACATTGTTGGTAACATCCTTCAGATCCTGCATGTGGGTCCTGTTGATAGGGGGGAGGAAAGTCATATATAAAAATTCAGAGTGATCCTGGTCATTGTTGTGCAAGAAGACCAGAATCAAAAGGAACTGGACTTGTTATAATAGAATCACCTCCCAAGCATGTGGGCGTGGGCTGTTCTGAACTAGCTGAGTAGTTTGTGTGTGAGACTATAAAGTGATGTATTCTTTAAGGGAAATTTTGCTTTGAGCAGTTTAATGCAGAATCCACAACTTCTCACCTGATTAACATGTTGCGCAACACAGTAAAGTCGCAGTGCTCCCCATTCTCCACTGAAACACAGAAAAACAAGTGGGGACACAATGATCACACTTTTATTAAAATGATGGTGAGCAAGTTTTTGTTGTTGATTGCAGTCAGTGAATAGAGAATGGGCGGGGGGAGAGTGTTTTAAGCTTTGGCTTCACTTTTGCAATTAGGGTTAACTGTTGCAGTTAATGTGAAAGAAAAACATTTCACTCTGTTTTTGGTTATTGACAACATAAGTAAAAAAATAAAAAAATAAAAAAAAGATTTGTGGTGGTGATTAATGCAGTTTATTAGTTATTTTGACTGACATATGAGTTACTCTTTCTAATTAATTCATACAATTGGTTGTAGATGTGGATATCATTGAGATTATTTACCATGATCGCTCGTCAAAGCGAACATACAACAAGCTTTAATACGAGGTTACAAATCTATGGGCAAAATATATATTCAGACACAATGGATTTGAAACATGCTTTAATGTTTTTGCAGATTGTGCATCCTGAAAGCCTCAATTTCTAAGATGCTGATTGTAAATATAGGGTCCTTAAAGCGTTATTAAAAAAATCATATTCGGAAATCTGCTAGCCATCTATTACAACTTCTGATCTGTTAACTTAATATCCAATATTTCTGATCCTTACAAGTTTATCGATCCTCAATGGTTATAAAGTCTGCACTAGGGAGTCATCGATACAGATAGCCGATGCTCTATGTCTGTACTCGTACTCGGAAAAATGCTCAGATACTAACTGACTGACCACCACTTCAGTAGCCTGACAACTTCCAAGTAGGCAGAGTAGGCACCATATTAGCTGTGTGAAAACACTTCTGTAACCCCAGATCAACACAGATAAAGACTTTTTATTCACTTAGTTAGCTGACTGCAAATTATGCTCCACAAAATGGAGAACCTCAATTTGTAGGGTGAAGGAGGCTATCCGGCAAGCACTACGTTTCAAGCCCTTTCACTGGCTCCGCTTGGCTCAAGGCCACCATCTGCGCTCCTGTCACAAAGCCTTACACACGGTCTCGGTAAATCCCTAGTCTACACAAAACAGGGCTCTATAGAATAATACTCCATTTCTTTTCAAATGTAATTGCACACCTAGTTCCCTTTAAAGGTGCATTAGTTCTGTAACGATTTATCTTGGTCTCTGTTTATGGAACAAGATCTTAACAGGGATGTGATGTGAAGACCTCCTAAACCCAGTGTACAACATACATTTTAAGGATTTATGTTGAAATATCAAACCAGTAATTGCACAATGTTGGTTGCTAATCTAAAATAAATCCTCTCGTAGCCAAGTTGTGCCTTCGCATATCTAAGAAGAACCCATCTACTGTTTGACCACACAGATAAGATTGTTATAATAAAATGACTTTTTGTTCCAAACAGTTTCATGATGGGATAGTTAGTGAGGTTGACTACAGTTTAACTACATAACCATGGTTAATGATCAGATGGGATTCTGGAAAAGGACTGCAGATAAACTGCTGCTAAGGATGAATGATGTGGTAATATAAAAAACATACAATCTTCAGCCTCTTCTCCATTAAAAACGCTGCTCCTTATTGGTTTAACTTCCAGTCCACTGGTAGTCAATCATCAACAGGACAGCGAATAAGGAGGACACCTTACCATTGATGAAACTTAAGCAGTCTCGCCCCTTGGCCTCCCAAGCCAGCCATTGACCTCCTGTATCTTCTAGAGGAGGGAGCTCTGACGAAGGGGAGGGGTATGGTTTTTCGGTTACACTCTGTCCCCATCGGGGGCAAAATCTGGGTCTGGAGTAACTGGCGTTTTAAAATATCAGATGCCGATTCTGGCCCAAAATCAGCCCAGATTTGGCCCAGGTCATCATCATAACCTGCATGTATCCAAGTTGACTGGCTTAGGAGTGCAGGGGTTATAAAGGGAGTGGATAGTTGGGTACTTATAAGAGGATTTGTGCATGAGCAGCTGGGGGAGCAAACAAACAAGGATCTCATGGTTTAAAGGGGAGAAAACTAAATGACTTGTCAATAATAGTAGTCTAATCCTATAGGCAGAAAATACCTGATGAATTATTCTTAACCCTGTATATATCTTGTCTATTTGTCAATCAGTGATCATTTTCAAGAATATTGTCACTGTCCATCCATCAGGTGTTTTGGGCCTGAGGGGTCAATGTATAGTAATAGTTTTTTAAATTTATTTATGTATGATGATAAACTACAATAATGTGCGTTAAAAGCGTAAAATCTATTTTTTGACACATGCAAAAGCATGCCTGTTTGTGTGTTTTGGATCACCCAGGAATGCAAATGAATGAAAATAATGACAAAGCCATGTTACATTAATAACTTACACAGACTGCTACAATATGAGCTCATGAGCCTATTTACAATGTATGAAGATCATGGATCCCAGCTTTGTTCAGTGATAACAGTCTGGCCAGCATTTTAACCTGTGCATGTATGTCTCTGTTTGATCCAAACACAGATAATTGAATCACATGATACATCAGGGAGAACTGTAGAACTGTACAATTTATAAGCAAAGATGGGACCCACGGTGTTAGTGCAATGCATTGCAGCTTCAACTTTAAACAGCTTAAAATTTATTTTCTCAAAGACTAGCCACAGCATCAGACCTAGGACAAAAAAAACTGATGTTGCTTGAAATAACATGTCTCGAGAAGAACAGACGAAAACAAAATACAATACTATTTGCATGAAAAATATTCTAGTCAGATTGTACTTAATTTTCCAAATGAAAGACGCCAGTAAGCATTTATGTGACCTTGGTATACAAAAGGCTCTTTTTCCTCATTGCTATTACATTTAGCATCAACTAAATATAGGTCAAATGCCATGAACAATAATTTCTTAATACCTGATCTAAATTTTTTATTAATTTTTTATTTATTTATTTATTTATTTTTAAACGTAACAATTGCTCAGCTAAAAGTTGCGGACCATCAAGCCAAATTTAATATCTCACATAAGTCAACCAAAGTAATTACAAGATGTATTTTCAAAATGCTGATTTTATTTAGTAAGGGAAAGAAGTCTACGGTAAGGCGGCCATTTTGCCACTTGCTGTGAAGTGAAAATGACATGCCAATTTCTCAGGTCTTGAGTAACAACCAATCACAGCTCAGCTTCAGAAAACAGGTGAGCTGTGATTTGTCATTGCCTGAGCAACTGTGATGTCATCGTCCGTTGACAGCATGTGGCAAAATGGCCGCCCCCTAAGATGGATAAAAATTGCTGGACTTTGCTTCATGATTCATATTCCACAAATGTAATAATAATCAGAATCATGTTTAGACTATTGAGTTTAAAAAATATATATAATTGCATTGTATGAAAGCAAGGAATTTTTCAATATTTGAATGTTGAAATCAATATAATGCCCAAGTCTGATAAAAGCATCGATTTGATCATCAGCCTAATGAGGTGAGCGCAGCAACAGAAGAGTGGAGAGGAAAGGAGTGATGGAAAGATTAAGGTCAGGGTTGCTCTGATGGGGAATTGAAGGTGACAAAATGGGGTTAAAATAAAGACAAGGCTGGATCTGTTTACCAAATATGCCCTCTGTCAGTCATGGAAAAGAATGAAAGAAAAAAACAGAAAAGGGAGAGAAAGGAAAGAATGAAAATGTGAAAAACTAATTAATTATCATCTTTCAGACAACTCGAGCATAAATAAAAAAACATGACGAATATCTTGGATATCAGCTGGATGCTTAGTGAAAGAAATATATTTCAAGACACAGAAGGTCCAGCCTCCTTTTCCAGAATCCCTACCAGGACAAAGCCAGAAGGAATGTTCTGATTTGGTTGGGGGGAACACAGTGGGAGTAAAAGCAAACAATGTATTAACTGACATGACTAAATCAAACTAACTCAAAATGCAATACTATTCAGAGAGACATTCTGTCTGCAACTAGTATTTTGCAAAATGCTTGGATCAAATTCAAATCAACATCGCAGAGTAGTAGAATGCAATTTTCAAATTGTAAAGGCTGCAATTTTGAAAATAATTCACATCGCTGCACTTCATTGAAAAAAATAAAATAAAATATATATATATATATATATATGTGTGTGCGTGTGTGTATGTGTATTTTATTTATTTATTAATAGATTCTGAATATGATCAGTCCTTAAAAAGTGCAGTCCACACATTTACAGTACATAAGATTGTTTCATGTTTTGTTAATGACAAACACTTGTTCTGGTAGAATTGTTTTGTCACAGTGAACGTTTAAAAGACTGCACGTCAAAATGTTTAGTAACTTCTAGGGGTGTCAAAATTAGTGTGTTAATTTAAAGTTCCTTTAATGCCACTTTTTTTCAACGCATGATTAAAGACCGCTCCTTACTTGGAAAGCAGAAGACACGTCCACATCAAAATTTTGCAGTAATTAATTTAATAATATTGCATGCATTTGTGGAGACTGGGGTCAAGTTTTATTTTAAGTGCAGGATTTCAAAAAGTTACTTCATGTTAAAGATTATATAGCTCTTAATATGAAAAGAAAAATCCACTGAGCTGTCACCGTCTTACAAATACAATTATACCATCTAGTGGCAGAAAAATTACCTCAACACAAATCAATATTAGACTCATTTTTTACAGTATAGTACATCTTTTTGATATTAACAAAATTTTATGAATTATGAAATTACTGTATCAATGGCTAAAAGATGCAGCCATATTTCTATTACTCAATTAATTGCAAATATTATCTGTTCTAAATGTACAATAACCCTTTTTTCCCCCACTTTAAGAGTATTTAAACTTAGGGAAAAAATGGTTGCTGTACATTTAGAACAGATAATATTTGCAATTAATCATGAGTTAACTAAAGTCATGCGATTAGTTACAATTAAAGATTTTTAATTGCCTGACACCCCTAGTAAATTCACAACTCTAACTCAAATAGATAAGATAGCTGGGCGATTATACAAAAAAAATAATCGCAATTGCTTTGATTGATTGATATTGAAATCACAATTAATAAAAATGATTATTTATTGATTTCAAAAGTTGGTATTTCTTCAACTATGAAAACTCAACTACTCAAAACTACCATCATAGCCTCATGCCCATTTATCCCTGCATGTTGAACATGTTATTCTTTAACACTCTTTTTTTGATTAAAAAACAAAATATATTAGATTATTTTTCAAAATCATTCAACCCTACTTTCTAATTGCAAAAACTCCAACGACAGTTAGCTAAAACAGCCCTTATATCCATAAATCTCCTATCAGAGGGAAAACTGAAATGATCTGAACTGGCTTTAATGAACATATTTTTCCAGATGACATTTTGCCAAGATTTAATTTATCACCTGTGGCAGTTAATACATTTTGAGAATACAAAGGGGATTTGAGAACATACTGGTATAAACATATGTTCTGGAACATCCTATTCAGTGAACCTACAAAAACGCAAATTCTATAACATCCAAAGAGTAAAGACATACAATGTCTGAAAAGTATCTTTTCGCTCTGGCAGATGACCTGCTTTACACCTACCTTCTGCCACACCCCACGGGTACTGACGACCTCTGACCTTCTTTCCATTCACTTCGATTACCACGTTACTGCCAACCACAGCCAATGGCATCTTCTCCTGTGGGAAAAAATTGTCTTAATATTTTGTTTGATGGAATTTTACTATCATATGTATTGCAATTGGGTTGTCACATGGCATTAAAGCCTTTATCAATGACTGACATTCCCATGCAACTCTGGGCAACGTTGAAGCTACATACGGTAGATGAGTTAAGGAAGGGCCATGTCCGCCATTTCTTAAATTAAAGAGAAGAAAAGTGACTAAATAAAATATTTTATATATTTTTGTAGCCAAATGTTTAGGAAGAGATACGTAAACACTTTCGACTGGTATCATTTGAAAGAGGCAAACAGATACCATGTTTTGTTTTGGCCAGTGGTAGCAGTTACTGGGGCATGTTACATGATTGATCATTTCTGTATTTATTCAATGAGTTTGTCTAGAAGCTACAGCTAAAACTGGGGCAAAACGGCAAGCAATGGAATTGAACTAAAGGACAGACTGACCTTTGGCATTTTTTTATTCTCGCGGCAGATTACTAACAACATTTTGTAGTCCAGTACCTTGATCTTCCGGATCAGCTTGTTGTCCTCATCATCGTCTGTATCTGGGAATTCATAAATTTTGATTTTATGCTCCTGGATCTCTTTCATTATCTGCAGAAAAGGAAACATTATCAAAGTCAAACATACATTTTATCCCCCAGACATTTTAGATCAAGCATTTTCAGGAAAAAAAGTACGGATAAAAAAGTGAGAATGGTTTTGCTAGTGATCACAAATACCTGTTTCTTAAAAAGCTGGCATTCCTCTGGGGTCAGAGTGTCAGCTTTTGCAATAAGTGGAATGACATTGACTTTGTCATGGAGCCTCTTCATGAACTCGATGTCAAGAGGCTTTAGTCTGAAGAATAAACAATGGATGGGTGGAAAACAAAAGGACCAACATACATGCATCAATTCATGGTAATATCAATAACTGAAGAGGACTACAAAAAATTGCACCAATTATGTTTGGGGATTGGATGTCTGACAGTGTAAACCTCATTGCATGTGAACGCCAGTCTAAGAGTAAATGTGTACAGCAGAAAAAGTAACCTAAATTAAGAAAAAAATCTCGTAAGGTTTCATACTCTTTGGAAAGGAACGAATACTCCCATTTAAGAATCACTGTCCCTCCTCCCCCCATCAAATAGAGATAGGCCTTCCTCTTTTAACAGTGGTACTACAGCAAGTACATTTCAGTAGGTCACCAGCAGGGGGCCAAAGCAACATGCACTCAAAAATGATGCTGGTTCTAGAGAGAATGCATTTTTAATACAATGACAAGTCGGACACATTTATTTAAATTTATTTACTTGCATGGTTACTATGAATACAATCCTGAGACTAGCCCAAATAAGGTGTAGTTATGCGAGTGCACAGGTCTTTAAAGGGGGACATATAGAGAATTTACAAAAATACAAATGCCCATTTCTAATCTGAAAATCTGTCAGTGATCGAGCTCTTCTGCACTACACTGTTTTTGTGTTCGCCCATGTTATGGACAAAACGCTGCATTAATTGACAAGTGTAATTTGTTGGCTTCGTTTGGTGGCTACAGCGAGTGTTGATAAATGCACATATTACTGTTATAATAGTGTAGCTTCTCAGAAAGGACACTTAGCATAATTAATAATAATAACAATAATAATTACATTGCAAGAAAGGAGATATGATTTAAAGAAAAACATGCCACATATATGTCGTATCATAAGACGTCGTAAGACACCGGGGAAGAGTTTTTCCACAAGTATCAAATTATGACTGAACCTGTTGTTTACTACATGTAAGACGTGTCAGGGCATTCTTTCAAATATCTGAGCTGAGGTGAAGAAGAAGCCAATTTGTGAACCTGCGCTGATGCGTGCTTATATTAAGTATCATTCAATGACACACATGGTTGACCACAGGGAAGGTGAGCTAGATCAGCTCAGACAAAAACCTGGAAGTAGTAAATGTTCCCTATTAACCCCAAAAAATAAGCAGATGCAGGTTTTCATCCTACGTATATTTAAAATGCTACTAAATGACTAAATTGGGTTTGATCCATATCATTGAGATGAGGCACAACAGTGTCAGATGACTAAAGAGGTCCAAAAACACTCGTGCTGGACCTGTTTGTTTGTTTCCCTGGTACAGTGTACTGTGATCCATTTCTGTAGATCATTGTAGTCCTTGGAACAAACTCTAATCTCTGGGCCAATCACAGTTCCCCCCAAGTAGAAAGATGATCAGAACTAGATTACACCTACAGCGTGTCAAATATAATTATTGGACTGGTATATACAACAATGTTCCCTGGGAGGTATGTGTAGCAGTAATAGCATACAATAACAACAAATATTTTAAAAAAAATTTTTTTAACCTGAGTCTGATATCAATGATCATAACACAGTTCAACAAACATGCTGAATGACTAAACTCTGAATTTTTTTTAGCTGACAACCCTTAAGAGTCTTGTTTAGCTGGTGTTACTTGTACTGTAAATGGTTGCTAAAATTATGGCCCAAGACATGGCCACGGGATTTATTTATAAATGTAAATCATGCTGCACAAAATTCAATATACCTATTAACCCTTTTAGTACTCTTATCATAGCAGTCTGCCTGTTTTTATTGTTTTTAGGGGGGGGGGGTTCTCTCGACGTAAAGCTCTGCTCCTCTGCTTTCAGATACGTTGCCGACACAAATGGTTCCGTAGATACGTTGATTTGTAAGAGATGCGTCATCTCCCGTCTCCTGCGTCACTCTCCTCTGACACAGTGCGTCCCCCTCCTCCACACATGAAAATCTACTAGCTACCGTAATGTATGTGGAATTGATGCAAAGCTCTGCTTCTCGACTTTCAGAAACAGTTGGAATTACGTTGCTAGCACAAATAGTTACGGAGTTACGGTACTTTGAAGTTACTCATCTCTATGACGCGGGACTTCCCCCCCCCCTCCACACGTGACAATCGGCTAGCTACCGTAATATATGTGGCATCCACGTAAAGCTCCGGTTCTCTGCTTTCAGAAGGCATTGGGATTACGTTGCTAGCCCTAGCGGTTCAGGAATTACCACGATTTGAAAAACAAGCGTGTTGACCTGTCACCGACGACAGTTTTGGATTTGAAGGGTTAAAGTTAAATATTATACTGACTGATTAAACTGTTCAGTCTTCTGTGAACAACTTGTCCTATAGCACGTCAACATGATTTCCAGTGTTTCCTAATGTGATACATCCAAATATGATCTGATTAAATGTTTCCCCTACCCGTGTCCAGAGGGCGCAATGAAGTATAGACAGCAGTGGACCCTGTTGTCTGGCATCAATCTGCGGTTCACCCTCGATTCTGCATTCAGGAAGTCCTCACACTTGCTGTCAATATAGTTGATAACTGGCTGCCAACTGAAAAAGGAGAGAGCATTAACGTACTGTATATAAAACAGGGGAAAAATATTTAAATAATTTCTATAGTATAACAATTGGACTGAGTGAATCAATGACACATAAACAAGAAAGATACTTACCAGTTACTATTGTCTACGGCATCTCCAAATCCTGGTGTATCAACAATTGTGAGTGTTAGCTGGACGCCCCCTTCTTTAATAAGTACCTTAGACTGCTCCACCTGAAACACACAACCCATTCAGTAACATGATCCATTAACACATTTGCTCCCAAAAACGTATATAGGTTCTATTTTAAATATTCCCATGGTGCCAAAAACATATTTACACATTTTGTTTTTTTTAATGTTTTTTTTATGCTAGAGCATGCAGAGGGCTTTGGTGTAGCCTCTGAACTGAAGAGAATGGTTGAAGCAATGGTAGTTATTACAAAAATGGCCAGCAGGTGGCAGCAGATTACAAGAGATAAACCAGGGCCATGTTTTAAACTAGGCTATTTCCCCCCAGTGTTTTAAACAGATTTGTGAATAATGATGAAACTTAGCTAAATTCTAATGCTAATTGCTGGAAAATGTAAACATACTTTTTTCCTGATGAAAGACGAGACTCCAACCATTCTTTTGTTAGGTTTCATGTTTTTATAGCAATAGAACACAATATTCTGAGGCCTTGCAAAATCAGTCAAAATCCAGTAAAACAGCCCGGATCGAAGGGGATTGCTTCAGTGAAAATGGCTGTGAGTGAATGAGTTAACAAGACTGCAATTTTAGGTGCACACAGTCTGTGAGTTGTTTATCCTGCTTCATCAGCTAAAAAAAGTTTACTATGCAGGTTTAAAATCAGGAAATAAGACATTTTAAATCAGGCTTCTGTGAGCGAGGAGCCAAGTCCAACTTGGATATTGGCGACATCTAGATGCACATGCTCATCAAAACAAACAAACGAAAAAAGTCCTAGTGGTGAAGGTTTTTGTTTTGTTTTTTATGATTCCATAATTCTTTCTTCAGATTTTTTGTTTGTTTCTTAATGCCAGAAGGAACATCTGTGATTTGCTTTTTTTCCCTCCTAAATTATACATTTAAATGATCGTTTTCCAGAAGCGGTGAACCTCTTTCGGGGTTGTATTCTGTGTGCTCTGGAGGAATAATGAATAATGAATAATGATTATTGCAATAGCTCAGTTGGGGACACTTTCTCGCTTTGCTCTTAATCACGGTGCATCTCTTTCAGTAGACCTCAGTGATTGCAGTCATGTTGCAGCACAATGTAATACTACACTAAAGGTGTTCAACTCTACATTTGGACATTTGCTTGTACTGTAAAAACTAGAGATGTTCAATACTACTTTTTTACAGACAGTTACCAGTGCGAGTACTAAACTCTTGAGCAGTCACCGATACCAAGTACCAGTACAGTCATTTTTGGACCATAAGCCGCTACTTTTTTTTTTTTACTTGCATTCAACCCTGTGACTAATACAATGGTGCGGCTTATCCATCAGATCACAAGGGGGCACACTATAAAAGAAGCACATGAGCATCATGCAGAGCAAACCAAACCAAGTGAGCCCAAACACAGTAGGAGAGACAGAATGAGAGCGAGAAAATTTGCGCCCTCATTATGGGGAAAAAAAAGTAGCGGGAACCCATGCGGTAAAATTATAAACCCAATTCCCAAAAAGTTGGGACACTATACAAATTGTGAATAAAAACTGAATGCAATTATGTGTTTCCCTGCTGCAACGCAGCTGATTCCAATCAACAGAATCGTTAATAAGCTTATGCAGAGCTTGCTGATGAGGTGATCATATATCAGCTGTGTTGGAGAAGGGAAGCATCCAAAATATGCAGGACTCCGGCCCTCGAGGACCGAGTGTGCCCACCCCTGACGTAGAGTAACAGACAAAACAATCAAATGCGCTTCCACCAGTAAATGGCAGAATGTACATTTGGGATTTTGTTGATGTCAGCACAAGCTCGCTCCCTCCTCACTATTAAGAGTGGCGAACAAGCCCTATTTGAATGAGGTACCGGTAATCTGCCAGATATTTTTAACTGGATAGGTCTTCTGTACTGTATGTAAAAGTTGAGAAACATTGGTTGGGCATAAGGTGGGCTAAACACAACTTTGCCTCACTTAAAATTTGATTTAAATTCAAGAAAATATACACTTTTACATTCAGATTCAGTCCCGCCTATTGTTGATCTACCATTTCCTGCAGTTGCTCTGCTGAGGTCTTACTAGCCACATACTTTCACAAGGACGTCTACTTATTTTAGGATCACCCCTTTGACTAACTGCAGCCCTCATGTTCTAAAACAAACATTCTTCAGCTTCCACAAACCTTGAAATCAACTGTCTGTACAGCTGTGCACGCATTAACACGCACGCAAGCGCCCACACAGATGTACACACACTGCAGTAATTTGACATTGCTCTGTTCACAAAATCAACCAATGTTGCAAAACATGTCAGCATAACCAAAATCTGATGTTTGGATGATTTCTGTTAAGTCAAACAGAAGGACAAATTCTTCAAAAATGTTGGCAGGCCAAAGACATAATTAAAACACAACATGATCTTTTGGAATGTAAGATTATTCTTGAATATACAGTAAATACACTGACCCTTTTCCTCTCAAGTTGCTTGAGTAAACAATAGGCTTTACACAATCAGGATTCAATGTTTACATCTCTTATTTTAATTTTTTAAGGTTTGAAATTATTTTATTTTTAACACACCAGTGCGCGCGTGCACATAGCAAAACTGGCTAGTTTATTTAATTGTCAAAGTGCATTTTTTGTATTCCCCACAGCTATGAAAATGGTGGATGACGTGATGATGCGGTGCAACGTTTCCCATGAGTTTCCACAGCTTTAATAGGGTTGTAATAGCATCCACAGCAGCATTTTTTGAGCGCGGAGGAAGAAGACACAGTGTTGTTTAACTTGATTGACTAGTTTTGCAGATGGAACGGATTTACTACTGACAGAGACGTCAAAATTAAATAAAAATTATACAAATACTGTAGTTAGTTCTTTTATTTGACGTGAATAAAATGCTTTTCAGTCAAAAAACTTCCGCAAAGCCTTTCCGTATCCACTTTCGACGGTACGCAATGACGCTAAAAATAGATTTACATTAGCACCGAACAGAACAGAACAACTTCTCAGTGAACGAGGTTGTTTTTACTCTAATGTCCTATTTCGCGAATCCGATCAATGACATCATTGATTGATCGGGCAAATTATGACATTACAGGCGATCACCGATCATGCATAAAATGTCAATTATCGGCCAATTACGATTAGGGATGTAACGATATCCAAACATCACAATACGATATTATCACGATATGAAGGCCACAATACAATAATTATCACAATATTGTGGGGAGGTTGGCGATGCAAAAAAAGTCACAATATGGGGGGAAAAAAGAGCTCATACTAAAAAAAACATCCATACAATATTGTGCTTTTGTACATTACAGCAATGAAAAATATTATAATATATATATATATATATATATATATATATATATATATATATATATATATATATATATATATATATATATATATATATATATATATATATATATATATATGCAAGCACACATTGAATTCCTACACATATTGTTCACAAGCATACTACGTTCCCCTTTATCTGACCATTAGCATGAATTTTAAACAAAGAGCCAAAACATGCCTTGTGAAAATTAAACTGCATTTTAAAAAAAAACTAGCCACCAGAGGGTGCTAGAACTGCACAAATGGAAATCAAACAGACTTTAAAAAATGATGTGCTGCTTTTAACATTGTGAGATGATGGCGACGATATATTGTGGCAGTTTTAATGTCACGATATTGCCATTATCGTTACATCTCTAATCACGATAAAGCCGATCACATCAGTGTAAAGTCTAGTAAACACATTATCCATAAACATTCTATATAAACTAATAAATTACACACACAATATGCATCACTTGTTCACCTTAAGCAACTGATAGGGCAAAAATTTTACATTTCAGTCTTAACTCAGGTGCCTGAATATAGCAGAAAGGCACACATATTTTTGCTTCAAGCAGATATCTCTTATACATTAACTCATTTCCAAAAATGTACAAGAACTATCTATTTGCACAACAAAGTGATGTACTCTCTCTAAAAAAGTACATCATTACTGCACATCAAAACCACTGTGCCAACATAAGACATTCAAGTTTATAAGACACTAATATTAACTTAGGGCAAAAAATACTTGACGGGTCTAGTGAAATGATGTCACTTTTTATTTTATTGATGATTTGCTGTCATCACCAGCGTTCTTAAGTATGTAGCAGGAGATAATGTGGACAAAGCCATGACCACAGAGGGGCCAGACAAGACCAACAGAGGATGTGTTCAATTTGATTTGCCACCTGAATGGCCGCTCTCTTATTCTCCAGATCATGGGCTCTGCTTCGGCTAGTAACAGCAATTAGTATGCTCAGCAAAAATTTGCCAAAGAAGACGGTGGCAAGAATACAATGGTGAGATACAGCCCCACTGGTAATCATTTGAATGAAAACTGATGGACCCGCCATGTATTTATTTCTGTGTATAAGCAATGATTCTGTGGCTAGAAAATTCTTAGTCTCTCTCTGACATCATACATGGTCTGCCTATGACCATGCAGGACTTTTTACCCCACTGACTAAAGGACAGACAAGGATTTTCACCTAACTAAGCTTTTCTCTTCTGTCCCCTGATCCACTTTCAGTCATTTCTTTCCCACCCTTGCTTTTTTTCCTCTCCGCCCCTCACAGCTACACCAGATGCCTGCCTGTCTCCTGCTCCGTTTTAACATAACCATACAAGGAAAAAAAACATAAGGCACAGTGTCAGGAAGTTTCCCTTAGTTGCCATGCTATCTTTTTTTTTCTGCTGCTCTACTTCTTCAGATTCTCCTCCTTTTCACCTTGATTATTTTTAGCATGACACGGTTCAAATAATGTGTCTTTGAATGGCCATGGAATTTCATTTAAAGCATATTTCACTAAAATCATTAAAACTTGTAAAGTTTGTAAATTACAGTTCCAGTAACCTTCACAACGTATAACCTTTCAATCATTGTTGAATAGTCTCTGGTCACAAAATGTGAAAATGTTCCAAATAAAATTGAGACTGTACACCACAAAGAAAGAAACTCTTTGTCAGACAGAAGAATGACTATAAAATACAAAGTACTAGTCAGATGCAATTGGGGTTTAAAGAATGCTTTGGCTCACCTGTACAGTCTTCTTTATACGCTGTGATGGTCCAGGGTAGTCCTTGGAGTAAAGATCAGTCAGAAAGAGGGAGTTAATAAGCGTTGATTTTCCAAGCCCAGACTCACCTATGGACACACAAAGGCAAGTTGTAAGACTAAGGTGTAAGACTAAGGAACTATTTTGAAGACATGAATGCGCAATATTGAAAAACCTCGGGTGCAAAGTCAACAATGGCAACAACTTAGAGAAAGCTGCCATGAATTTATTGCTGTAATACTGAGGTTGTAAACAGAAAGAAAGTTTTTTAATATTTCACCTTTATACACTACCACAGTGGCTTTAAAGTGGATTAATTCAAAGGGTTTCACAAAAATATGGCTTTAAAATTCTGGAATTTTAAGTAGAATAAGTCAAATTATCCGGTGATGAAAAATATTTGGACATTTGACATCATTTTAAATAAAACCATATTATTTTTTAAATACTTGGATGGAAATCCTACGCTGCCATAATGTGCTATATGGAGCACATGCTTGACATCACCTAATTTTGGCTTTACTTGCTGGTGATGTTTCGCTAGGCCTTCACTACAGTCACTTTCACTAATTGCTTGTCTGTGGGTCTAAATGCTTGCACTTTTTATATCCACTGTATATGATATGCTTGAACATTTTGATGTTAAAATATACTCTTTAATTCTCTTATGCCAGTTTTACTGTAATCTTCAACTGTGAATATCTATTATGTAGAGACTGCGTGGGTAAATCTTCTTTTCATTTCCTCCAGATGATCTTACATATCTTGATTTCTTGACGGCAAAGTGTGATAACAGGTGCTAATGAATACTTTCAGTGTATGAATGTGTTTTGATAGGTGTGTGTTTTGTTTGTTAAATTTAAGGCATGTGGGAGGGGTAGAGCTGTTTAAAAAAGGTTTATGTAAGGTCTCTTATTAAAGCTCTATTTTTGACTATTGCCGGTGGGTCCCTTTGCGCTGCATCCCTATGGCAATGCTAAGCTAGGAGGGTCAAAGCAACAAATTCCATATATCTGGATAAAAAGAAAGGAAAAAGGCCAAGGATGCAAGTACATTTTGTTGAATACGCCATACAACCACTTACAAAGGAACTTGAAGTAACCTTTCACAGGAACATTCTTTTTTTAGGGGGGCGCTTTTCTCAAATGGTATGTTGATAGCATACACTTTTGCATTAACCAAAAAAAGTAAAACTAATAAAAATTGGTTGAGAAATGAGTTAGAAGTTATAACTGATTTTCCATGCCCAAGCATGGCCTTTGATGGAAAATTCACCACTGCCAGTCATGGCAGTCAGCTTGACTGCTGCAGCTTATGCTACAGAACAAACGGCAATAGTCCTATCAGGAGCCAGTATTTTGGTTAACTCAAGCTTAGAAACTGTTGTTAGGCTAAAGTTCATGGTGTTTGTTTATGGGAAGTCCTGCGGCTTCCCAGCATAAGTATAGCTCATAATTAGGTAGAATTTTTAGAATGAGTATGAAATTCAAAAAACAGAATCGTCAGCTTTTTATTGGTACCTTTATGTTGGTGATTCTCCATGTGGATATCTTAGACAGTGGCAAGGTAATGAGCTATTGTTTTGCTTTATTTATAGATAATGGCTGACTTCTTTGTGGTGTACCTTTTACTTAATGTGATTTTTGAACACTTCACTGTTTTTATTTCATGAAAATTCAACTTTTAATCAATCTTGGAAAGGGGCCAAAATTTGACCTACTGAGCCATTACTGCTTCGTATCTCGGAGTCGCCCCTGTGCGAGTTCCGACAAATTTTGCTATGGCGGGCCAAATATTAAAGATAGCGTTCGGGTTTTCTATAAAATAGCCCTTTGTATGGCTCCTAAGAAAATACCACGTGATTGACCTGAAAGCCCTGGAAAGTGTCATGATTCTGGCAGCATTCACAAAGTTCTCACTGGTGGGACTGGCATTGCGCCATCGCATACTGCATTTGTTATTCGTAATAGAGACGAATGAATTATTTTTCCTCAGTTCACAGGACTGCCTCCAACTCTAAGACAGGAAACACAAAACACAGATGGGCTGCGTGTTTATTTGGGAGTAGGGTAACTGCTGAATGACCTGTGTGCTCATCTGACTGTTTGCTTTGATTTGGCTATGTCAGTTGAGAGGTTAGTGTCAAAACTGACGCCAACCTGACAAAACAAACAGCCCAAAATGAAATGAAGATAAAATAAATAAATAACAATGATTTAAATCATGAAGAGGTGGCAGCTAGACTCAAAAACTCAAACCCAAAAAGTCACTGTTGTACCGTTTTAATGGAATCTGTAGAACCATTTATTATTTCAGTTCTGGCAGGTATAAATAAGCCCTCAAAGGGGAATTCAACTCACACTCAGCCTGTATATTTGTGTTGCACACCCCCACAAATAACATCACACACATGCAAGAATGAAGGCAAAGAGATGTCAGCGTGAAATGGGTGTTCAAACAGTGATGCACCTCTTGAGTTGGAGGGGTGGGTTCAGTGCCTTGCTCAATGGCTCAAGTCCGGATGAGCTATTGCCACCCCAATGCTGCCTAACCGATGCATTGAGTTAGCAGCAAAGAAACCATCCTTAACTGTGAGCTTAAGCATTCAGATGTCTCATTGTCTGTAAAAGCTAGCCTATGATTCACTCAGCAAAGGTCATGAAAATATGAACATAGCGCTCTCAGAATTCATTTCAACATGCAGTCTGCTCTGTACAATTACAAAAAGCAGAATGGAATGTTAGAAAGAGCCTTTAGTTAGAAGCTTCTTCGCCTTCACTTTTTTTTTTTTTTTCTTTTTCTGCTGGGAGATCTCAGTATTGATCATTTGAAATGTCATCATCATTGTTCTCCCTTTTTTTTTTTTTTGTATGTGTGTTTGTGCGTGCGTGCGTGCGTGCGTGAGAAAGAAAAAAATAAAAAATAAGAATTCCCATACCGTTCACCTAAACCGAACACTTCAAAATCCAGCCAGAGTCGTGGGGCCGCCAGGAGACCCGAAGGGGGACCAAAGAAAAGAAAGAAGAGCGAAGCCCAGCACCGACCAGACACCACCCACCGGGCCACTAACCTTCACCAACCCCAGAGACATCTAAACTCCAACAAATCAGGGAAACCTCAAGGGCCCAAAGGAGAAACTGAGGAAAGGTAGAAAGGACAGACGAAGCAGAGTGAGATCCACAGACACCAGCCTCCACCGAATCAATGACCTGAGGGAGAAACAAATTGTGTCTGAGTCTCGATAGATGCTGGTGTGGTGGATCTAGCATGCATGAAAATCTCCACCAAAGAGGGGAGCCGTCGACCCCCGCCAGGACAGAGCAAGCGCAACACCTCAGGGCCCCCCAGGCCGCGGCCAGGCACACGGACAGGCGACCGCAGCACTGCTCCATACTGCGGCCTGCCCCAACCGATGCCCCCCCCCCAGTTGTGTGGTGCATTAAAATTTGGAGGGGAGCTGCAGGGCGTCTCCACCCCACCCCACTCCCCCCCAAAGTGTGTTATGTGCCCTAAAATGTATTGTGCAAAACTAGTGCAGTGAGTTAAGAGGAGCGACCAGCTGGGCCCCCCCCAACCGGGCGGGGGGGGGAGGCGCACCCGCCCACCAAAACCCCCACCCACACCACCGGGACCCCGGCGGGGCTCGCCCCCCGGATACCGGGACCCCCCGAAGTGCCCGGAGGCCCACCGGAGCGGGGCGGGCACAACACCAACCCCAACCACCCCCCCGCCCCCGGAGCGCCGAGACCCGGGCCACGGATGGAACCCCCAGCCTAGGGGAGGGGGAGGAGGGCGGACAGGGGAGGGGGAGGGGACGGGGCTTCTTCGCCTTCACTAAGATTAGACTTAGATTGTTATCGGCCAAAACTTTTTGCACCAAAAAAATAATACTGCACCACCTCCATCCGTGTACATTCCTGCTTCAATTATATCAGTTTCATCCATGCATTTTTTCTTAAACTTACTCTGTTCTGAGAGACAGTGAAGCTAAGGCTTATTCCAGCTTACTATGGGTGAGATGGCCGGAACACTCTGGACCGATGACACACTGCACACAATTTTAAATTTGTTACCAATTCAGCTACTAATCCAATTTTTCGTGGATTGGGGGTGAGACCGGTCCTAAAGTCTAGTTGCCAAAATGAGATGAATATTAAACAGTTAACATAAAAAAATAATCATAATGCATATATTTTTAAGCAGACATTTATACAATACATAGCAACAGGGAAAAGAGCAAACACAGAAACAAATCTCAAACTAATCAGAGCGACAAGTCAATTTGGCCTATTTCTCCTCTTTGTGCCCTAGTTCTGTCGCATTTCAGCTCATTCATTCATTAACTAAAAATCAATGAGGTTGTTTTCGATGGCGGTGGACTTAGAAAATCTTTATTTTTCCTGAAGGTCAATTTTGATTGCACCTAATGACATCATAGAGTGAGCACCCGCTCGCTTTCTCGGTTTGGGAGGGGCTGGTGCTTGGAGAGTAGAATGACCTAGAATTTCTCATGGAGGGGCAAATGGAGGAAAACACCACTTTGGTGATGTTTTTGGTGAGGAATTAGCATTTTAACATGGCTAAAAGCTCCAAAAAGTTACTTTTTCACATTACTGTCCCTTTAATTACCAGTCTCAAAGGTCTCAAAGGTCTTCACAGGCCCACAGTTGACAACAACTAGCAGTGCAATATATGCTGAAATCCATCGTCCACGTGATGAAAAAAAAAATGCTAATTTATAATAATTTTTGTATTTTAGTAAGGCCACAGGTCTGCAGAAGGTGACCACCTCACATGCCAGTGATGTAAGCGCCTTTGTGCGAGATCCCTTTGCCATGTGAATTTGTGATGTGAATGATATGGACTAATAGAGCATGAGCCAAGAGAAAATATTCTTCTCTTAACCACTTAACCTACTATATGAGTATTCCTGGAGCAGACGTACTTATGTTTGCAATGAAGTGTATTGTTACTATTAACAACAGTGCATAAAAGGTGAAGCCAGTCAGGGTTCGTGCATTTGCACCCTTCAAATTCTACTTCCAAGCCGTACTAATTAGTACCAAGCACAAACATGTACCGGTACTCTCTTTCACATCATGCAGGGACATTAGGGTTTGAATCAATGGTACCAACAAATATCTGTAGTGACATCGGAGCATAAGAGATTGACTGTTAGAAAAGATAATTCTCCTTTGTCGAGGACACATGGGACAAAGCAAAACAGTGGACAAAGGTAATTATCCCGCAGAAGAATAATTATCCCACATCAACTCAAAACTTGGCCCAAACCTGACCACACATAACGTACTTTAAAATTGAAGACAAAGTGAGTGTCGGCTGTGATCCGCTTAGCTTGAGAATGAATCAGAATCGGCACGTGCCGGGCCACAGCATGCATGTGTATCTCAAAATAGCAGCTGCGAAATAAGAATATAAAAAATGAGGGGAAGAAACTTCCCTGAAGTGGTTTTGAATTAGCAAGCAGAAACAGATCAACGGTGTTGTTGCATATATTATAAATACATCATGGCTTGAAATAAGCGGATCCGCACTGCAGTTTATAACATTTTCATTTTGTGCCTCATGAAAACATTAAAAAGCAAAACTGAGAATCACAGATTTTAAAGATCATCCAATAATTGAAATGTGGAGAGAGTCCCAAAAATCTTTTCTGGGACATGGCGCAACATCCATCCTGTAGACCTATCCATCCTCGCTGCTTTCCATTGTTCAAGCAAAATCAAGGCAAACTCAGTGCTGCTTAGGCCAAACCAACTAGATAGTAACAAGCGTTGGCTGGCTGGCTAGGATGACTGAACACGTTGCGCAGTGCTTCAAAGTCGGCAAATTACCTACATTTCTCACAAAGAGGTGACGACGAGTAATTAACAGAAGACAGCGAAGCCTTGTTAACTGCTTAGCAATCATGACATGGAATCGTGAAACACTGGAATTACGGTATACGCCATCACAACTAAAAAGAAAACCTCTTCCGTAGTCAGAAACTGAAGTTTTGTCCAACAGAGACTCAATCCCTGCCATCAACACGGGGTACATTATATGTTTAAAACCAGGTGTGTCATGTGTTACAAAGCAATCAGCAGCCTATGCTTGAACTGCTTCCATCTGTACTGCCTGACGCGTTGGGCTCCGTCACTCCTTTTTTGGGCCACTTTGAATAACTGAAAGGCACATTTGAACAACGCTCTGAGTTTACCAACAGTCGGACTGAAGCGGTGCACGCTCGTAGTGTATTTCCGAAAGCACCCACATTGAAGGAACTGTCATTTGTTACCATGTCTTTTGTTATGAAGGGTTTTAGAGGCATTTTAAGTGCTCAATCCATGTTTATGTGAACATTCCACAAAGATGGTGGTTACTTGTCACATTACTGCTACCATCTTCATTCATAAAAGGAATATAACTCACCCCATTCTAAATTTCTTTAGGCAATCAAGAAAAACAAATCTAGAACATGGTACAAGTAAGGTCTTGATACTCTGTTCTATTGAGATTTGTGCATTGGCAATGGATCTCACTAATGCTCTCCAGGATTTTCTGTCATAACTGCCAGCTGGACAAAGACACAGGAAGCAGATTTCCCCACTCCCATAATGGCAAAGTGAGAGGAAGAAGAGTTGGATAGCGGAAACACAAAAATCAGAGGACTGAAGAAAATAAAACATCAGCGGAACAGTTTGGGACCACATTCCATTTTAGGGTGTGACCAAGTTAACCAAAGCAGCTTCATTCCATTGTTTCTTTCCCCATACAACTTGGGGGATGCTTGGTTCAGGAGGTGGTTGAGTGGTCAATTAGGGTTCCAATTCCTGTTTCCTTTGTGTCTTTTCAAAGTTAAGCCTAGAGCAAGACGACAAACTACCAATTTCTACATTTCATCAGTGGCAAATTTGTCATGCGTTAACTTTAGACATAAGATACAATATGCATGACAATGCTTGGTAATTACGCTATTTAAGAGTGGTCTTTGTAATGTCCAATATAAGACTGTCACAAACAAATCTTTTTCGTTGATTCTTATGATTACTCAGGTAATCTCCCCTCAACCCCAACACACCCAAATCCATGCGAGAGAAACCACAAACAGGATCCATTAGGTCAGGGATGGTGAATGGTGATATTGCTTCAAATTATTGCACATGAGATTTTCATTCACGCCAATGACCAAGCCCTGAATTAAAGGTGTATTGAAGGATGTTTTGTTGCTGCGTCGTCCGGGTGGATCATCTTAACGATTGGTTCTCGATCTCGTCAATCAATCTGACATCTCGACGCCGTGCGTGCACGTTCCTAGCTGCGCATGCGCACTTAGAGTGTTTGTAGCTTGTAGCTGGTGAGCTTCGGACTCAGCCATTCATTGTTGGATCTCCACCGATCCCACCGCATACTTTGAAAATGGCGGAAAGCCGCAAGAGGACATCCGTCTATGAAACGAGGCCGGCCGTAGAGACTGATGAAGATGAAGATGAGCTTGCACGTTCCTGACAGCGTTTTCCCTGGATGAGCTGAAGCGCTGGTAGGCTGGTCTTCCGCGTACGCATTTTTAAAAAAAGTGATAGATGAACGTTTAGCTTCTCCTTTTCGAGAAAATCCTTGAATACAACTTTAACTCAAATCGCTTACTTATTGTACTTTTTCTGAAAGACACTTCATAGACTAACATATGAAAAATCCAATTTGATCAAAATGTTAAATGGAGTGCACTTAAACAGCGCTTTATTTTCATCATACATTTACTAAGCCTGACATATTCACTTGTCTCATTCAAACATATTGAGTTGTCTAAGCATACGCTGGCCTTTGATGCAGAATACCGACCGCACGGAAAGGTTTTTCAAATAACTTACTTTATGCTCCAGGATCCCGCACCATCAACCTGATCTTGTTTTTGTCTTTGGTCCCGTTTTAAATCCATCCACCTCATGAGTACTCGCTCATTGTAGCTTCGTCCTTGCTAATGCTACTAGCTAATGCTAATACTAAGCAAGTGTATTTCTAACCTCCTCCACAGAGTCCTCGTTTGCAAAGTCCATTTCATCTGTTGTTAAGTGCATTTGTGGCCAACGGTGGAATCTGGGTCGGTTATTGCACTTTGGTGGTGTAAAACCATAGTAATAGTCCTCACGGCAAATGCTGGATGGTTTAGCTTGCATGCTACTTAGAGGAGTCTTGCTCTAATGGTGTTTATAACATAGATGCCACCTTGTCTTGTTTCTGACGCATATGTAGCCGCCCTCTTGCGTGTGTTTGGCTCCAATAAATGCTTTAGAACTCTTAATTTTTTTTTGCGATTTTGACACGGATTGTTTGTAAAGATGTAATAAAGTTAAGCCAGAATGTACATGAGCAGTCTAATTAACAATATCAATCAAGTCTGTCTGACATGACGGGAGGCAATGAGACCAGTCCAATGGCCAATACAGCCCTGAACCAGTCTTTATTTTAAATTAAACTGGGTTGTACACCTTTCGGTCCCTGTTGCGGGGTTTTCTTTATGCTCTGCCCCTACCCCGCCGGGCATCACATGAAACTTATTAGATATTTATTTAATTTGTTTTAGCACACAAGGCATTTAAATCTGATTTAGTTCTCACTTTACATTTGATTATGGTCCTACTTTGTCCACTGATAAATAATGCTACAAGTGTGTCATTATTAATGAAACACAAACTTTCCGTCAAGTGACCTCTGAAGCGCATGAACAGCGCTTTATTAAGGGGCCCGTAAACTATGCCCATATTTGGTCACATGTTAACACTGCATGTTAACGCTCAAATGATGATTAATCAAATTAATTTGATTTATTGTCCAGCCCTAAATAAAAAAATAAAAAAAAGACAAATAATAATTGTAAAAATTGAACAAATAAAATTCTTTTTTTTTTTACAGTTTTAATGTGTGCAAAGATGCAATGCAGCAAAGGTGTGGCTGAAGCAGAAATAACATGCAAGTGAATTTAATATGTTCAAGAATAAAATTTAGTTTTGAAATCAATATTTTGTTATTAATCATGATTTTAGTATCAATAAAAACAATCGCAATTACTATTTTTTCCCATGATTGCCCAGCCCGATGTATTGTACAATGTTTACCTAGGCTCCATGCTCCTCAAGCAGTGCTGTAGATGACTATCTATTTCAGGGATGTGATTTGACCAAAGTGAAATTATCTGAAAATTTAGCCGGGGGTCTGGGGGCCGCTGGCACCCAGCTAGGTCCAGGGCAGTGCCCAGTGGGGGGGGGGGGGGGGGGGGGGGGGTCATGAACAAATAATTATATCATGACCAAATGAAAAGTAACTCATATTAGAGCATACCACAAATGTCTTTGTTATAGCAGAAGATGTTATCTGTCGGAGTCATGTGCATACACAATGAACTACTAAAAAAAAAAAAAATCGATTTTTTTTTGGGGGGGGGGATAAAAAAAGCGGAATTCCGCGAATTAGCGGAAAAATCACATCCCTGCTATTTGCATGTGATGTAAACAAGCTACCACAAATTATCAGCGGAGTTGCAATTGTAGTAGTAAGTCACTCTTATCACACAAAACTCACTAAATCATACTCTCTTGCATGCACACTGCACCGACTTCTTTTAATGAACTCGCTCAAAAGTAACCAATGTCACATTGCTTAATCCAACTGTTACATTATTGTAACTGGTGGATTGAGCGTGAATCAATTAGTCAGGATGACATAGAAGAAAGGTGACTGTTGTGTTATCATCTCGGCTGTAGTGTAACAACAGAGCTAACTCAATACCCAACCTTCATCAAAATAATAATGTAAATAATCTTCTTCTTTTCCTTTCGGCTTTTCCCTTCAGGGGTCGCCACAGCGAATCAGTTGCCTCCATCTAACCCTGTCCTCTGCATCCTGTGCTCTTACATCAACTACCTTCATGTCCTCTTTAACTACATCCATAAACCTCCTCTTTGGTCTTCCTCTAGGCCTCCTGCCTGGCATTTGGAAACTCGTCATCCTTCTGCCAATATACTCACTATCTCTCCTCTGGACATGTCCAAACAATCTCAGTCTGGCCTCTCTGACTTTATCTCCAAAGCCTCTAACATGTGATGTCCCTCTGATGTACTCATTCCTGATCTTATCCAACCTGGTCACTCCCAAAGAGAACCTCAGCATCTTCCTCTCTGCCACCTCCAGCTTTGCCTTTTGTCTTTTCCTCAGTGGCACTGTCTCCAGACCAAACAATATCCAGGTCCAGAGAGTAAAAACCCCATTACAGTTTGGCTTTAGCCACAGGTTCGACTCAACTGACAGGTACGGGAGCTCGTTAAATAAATCTGCTGGTTGAGAAGAACATGTGGACTCTCCAGCTCAGACAAGTGATATCTTCGTAAATTATTATGAGTGGATGATTTGCAGCAAAGCCACACTGGGCCAGAAACCAATGCATGATTGTTTTTTGTTTGTTTTTTTACTGTCAACTCCTCACCTTGAGCAGATGAATGTACTGAATGCCTCAAATATTTGGAGTCCTTTCAACTAGTGTTGATGACCCACCAACACAACACACACCTTAAAAGCATGCCGGGAAGAGTAGACAAGTGTAAAATATTTCTCACTTACCAACAACCATTAATGTAAACTCGAAGCCTCTTTTAACGGACTTCCGATAGACCTGGTTGGGAAGATTAGCGAATCCCACATAGCCCTCCAGGTTCCGCTGCTGATACACAAAAGACACAAACACATTTATTTAATGGAAGTAACGCAGTACAGAAATTATCTACACGTGAACGTTTTTTATTTGCCATAAAATATCATCAATAAACCATTATTGATGCAAGAAAATTGTTAGACATACGCGTATACAAAGGCTTGTTTTTGACTCGTTGCATCTGTGAAACGAGTCAAAACAATCCTGTTTGAAATGAACCTGCAATTAGAATTGCTGTGTCTTGCAGAAACAATGCGACTTTGAACTAAAGAGCTCCTGGCAATGCACAGATGAAAGAGGTGAAGGGACAGACCTGGGAGAAGAAAGATTAGGGGTTGCTGATGCAATGAAATGAATAGAAGGAATTCAATAGTGACAAAAACATTTACACCAATACATGCAGAGGAGTAAAACGAACACAACATGTAACATCCCATTGTGTAAATATCCTACATTTTGAATAATCTCCATGTGCTGTGATGAAGGTCTCAGGTCAATAGCGGCTGCTATCTGTCCGATCAGTGGGGTATTGCCCAGCTCCGCTTCCCTTCTGTATGACTCCCTATCTAGCATTGTACTCCCAAATGACCCCCTGCTGCACCCACCACCCCCGCCTGCCAAACTGTCCTACACGCTAGGAGTGGCAAAAACAATTGATTGCTGGATTGCCCCGTCTCTGACCAACCTTTCAGGCTCTGCCACGCATAGTGTGAACTGTGAATGGGAAAATGCAGTTCTGCACTCAAATGATAGACAAAGTTTCATAACATGCAGTCAAACTAAAAAATAATGACAAATAAATAAATAATTGGAAACCAACCAGTGACCAGTGAGATGCACTTGTGGTCACCGTCAGTAACACAATCCTAAAGGCATTCAAGTAAAATACAGTTACTTTTATGTTGCCATCAGAGTTTTGTAGTATCTGAAAACAGTTGCTTTGAAGACTTTTACTCTTCCTTCATCTCACTCTCCCCCATTACAGTCACTCAAACTGAAGCCTCTTTAAGTCTGAGTAAGAGTCAGGTGACTCACTTAAAATCAGGATGATTTTCAGTTTTTTGGAGCCTGTACAAAGTGGATGCACAGCAGGCTAAACTGGTTAAGAAGGCCTGGCGTCTGAATTTTGTCAGCACAGCCACACTGTACATGCTAAAACAAGTGTTACATCCATTAACGTTGCACTACAATAGACATCAACATCCACAGACATCCAACAATGTCCATTATGGACAGAAACACTGCATTCGAAAAACAGGACTCAATCCATCTGCCTTGTCAATATCCTCGCAATTCCAATAATCTAGCCTGAAGCATTTAACCGATTCCATATTTGATTGGGCCTCACTCAACTTGTGAGTGTACGTGGGAAGGGAGAGTTGCATACCATTACATAAGAAGCCCTCTTTGATGATCTTCACACTTTCATGCACAGCTCAGATAATATGACAAACTGCATAGAAGAGATTGTTTCCCCAAGTGAACAAAGGGTGAAAGTGGCTTGTAACAAATATTAATGAAACCGTGCATACACACAAAGATGTGTAGAATAACAGATGTGAAGCGAAAAGGGTTTCAGTCTAATATGGTTGCTAAATTTGGATGTTGAGCTTTATATTCGCTTTGTAATGTAGTACACCGGTGGAAAGATATGTAAGAGGAGATGAGAAAGTGAATAAAAAGGCTGGAAAGCTCAGCCATATTCTTCATGTGAACCCTTCCCCCAGTCCAGTCTGGTGATAGTAACTGCTTGGTTCACTGCATTACACACATGACATCACACATATGCACACGAATCCAGTGCTGATTATGCTGCAAGTCCCTCTGTTCAATTTGCATTGGCAGCTTTTAATCATTTCGTGTCGATTCTTAAATAGCATTTTAAAGTAGGAGAAGCATGCAGTTTCTGTGGCGCTTCCGTGCATTCCTAATTTCTGCTACAATGAAAACACATTACCGTACTGCATTAAATGAATTAAAATTAGCCTACCAAATTATATAATACATCCATCCACCCGTCTTCTACAACAATTTCCTTTTATTTAAATAATGCGTTCGCTGTAGTTAAACTAATCCCGATTTATAATGGGAACCTTTAAACACTTTTTTTATTAACTTTCGAAGGCACAGGTAGAGCGATTAAATATGTCAGATTCTGTGTCTTACGTTTTAAGAATGTGTAATTTTAACGAACGACTACGCGTAAACGGCCGAATTCTCAAAGGTATTGAGTGCATGTGAGGGGACGAAGCTAACTGGGGCTGCTAACGTGAGAAACCAGGTTGAATGACAGGATCGAGACTTTGCAAAGAGGGTACAGTTGTTATTTTTTCCTGCAACCATACAACAATTTCAATGTCTACACGTGGCTATTCCGAAGAAATACATGACTTACAGCAATGTTGGGAATCGCAGTTTCTGGTCGCTCGATCATTGTAATGCTGTCACCGCCCAGCTTGCAATGGACAGTCACCGAGGCATACGCCGAAAAGCGTCCAAGAGAATGACGGAATGATAAGAAATGTGCAGATGCTTTTCCCAAGTGTACCTTCGTGACAATAAACTAAACCACGGTGCGTCAAACTAAACAAAAATATATATTTTAATGGCCGCCAAACGAAAATCCTGACACCGCGAGCAGAAGAATCTCAGAGAAGAAAATACGCTGCTTGATTTTGTCCACTACGGCTTTTCCATGAATGTACGCAATACTGTTTCCGTCTGGACACTTCAATATAAGACTAGATTCCGAGGTCAAGTGGCTCTTGAGCGTAAACATTATTGTGTTTGAGTGTTTGATTTAATAAAATAAGCTAATTTCTAGCTACATTTAGGTGTTTACTTAGTACAACAATACCCAATAAAATCGTGTTTTAATAGAGAACATCGCAAGTAACGTTGAAGCCGCGCATTTAAGGTTTTTAACTCTTGTTTTGAAAACAACTTTGGTAAACTTCCTGTGTTGTGTGAATTTTGTTTTAGCAACAGGAAGCCCTAGTTCAGTCCTGAGTGAGCAGTTTTGTGATAGTAGCAAGCGCTTCTTTGTAGGAAGTCATGGGAAATTGTGGCACGCAAATGTTTTAAGTAGGCGAGTTAAATGCTATGACTGTATTTGGTGGAAAAAATGTAGTTATCTGTTAAAAACAGCAATTTCAGTACAGATTCTGTCAAAAATGAAAAGTGCAAACTATGCCATATCCACCCAACGTAAACATGATCAATTAAATATTAGTCAAATTGAGTCCTGAATCCTGTTTTATATTTTTATTTTGGCCTAAAATCGTTTTTTTATTTGTCATTTCACACTGTTTTTTAAATTTATTTTTATTCCCAATTAGACCGAAAGAAAGAATAATTAATACATGGATTGGGAGGAAGGACATTGTTATTATTATTAATATTATTATTATTATTATTTTCAATTAAAAAAACATCTGTCAATCTTTCATAGAAATAATTTAAATTTTTTACCTTCAATGCATTTAATTGGAGAGCATTTGAGAACACAAACGTGTACTCAATTTAAGGAGATAGTTTAGCATTCATTCATTTATTTTCAAATATTTGAGTAAATAAAAACATCATTGTTTCCCCCGTTAACACAATAAATTTTCTTTTTAAACAAAATATAGAATATTTGGTACATTAAGAAACATATATCATGTTAATAAACAAACATTCAATTAACATTCTTCTTCTGTTTTAATTATTGTTAGCAAGTCACATTGTCCCATCACTAGTGAGCTATTTTTATGATACCCGTGCTACTCATATTGTCCTTGGGGCTAACTGGTACACACTAGAACTATGTTTTTTGTTGTTTTGTCTTGGTTTATTTTAGGACACTCAACATAGCAAAACGGCATGTATGCTGAAGTAAGTGCAGTTGCTCTCTGTCATCATCTGCCCTCTCACTGTAACTACTCACCCCTCCCTTCCCTGTTTGCCAGAAGAAGGGGAAGAAAAGAGGTGGATTGTTTACTCAACTCTGCAAGCAGCAGCCAATCAAATTGTGCCCTGCTTAGAAGTCCCCTCAAAATAGAAATCAAGAGCTCATTGTCCGTGAGACAGTATTAGCAGTTATTGAAACCTCGATTAAAAAAGCTAAACATGATAAACTGTCAAATTGGTAATCGGCCCATGCTTGATCAAAAGTAAGTCTAAAATCTTAACCTTCAAATTTCAAGACACAAAGTCCTCACTAAATTTCAAATACGGCATTACTTTTCAATTTATTAGGGTTACGCAAGTCAAGTTTGTTGAAGAATCTCGAGCAGGGGTCAGCATTGTGGTGCCTGTGATGTGGTGCATTAGGTAGCCTCCAATTACCACAAGTAGCCCGAGAATAGTTCACCATTGATGGGACATTGTCACTTTCGAGGAATGTTGTACTGTGTGATCATTTGAAAATGTGAACACTAGCAGAGATTTATTTAAAAAAACAAAACAAAACACTGTTGCGTATCCATCTATCCATCTTCTACCCCTTATATGGGGTCACATCACGTGGGCAGCAGCTTTAGCAGGGAAGCCCAAACTTTCTTTCTCTTTCTCCTATCTAACTCTTCCAGTGGGATCCAAGGTGTTCCCAGGCCAGCCAAGAGACAAAGTCTCTCCCGCATTTCTTGGGTCATCCCTCGGGCCTCCTGCCAGTGTGACATGACCGGAACACTTCACCAGGGACACGTCCAGGGGGCATCATAACAAGATGCACGAGCCACCTCATCTGGCTCCTCTCCAGCTGCGAGGGTCGATTCCACAGAGAATGAAATGCATCCGCTGATAGAGCACCATTAATTGAATTGAATTTGCAAAGGTGGGCACTTCCGTCTCTCAGTTTGCCTATCATTGACGGCTGCCCACCTTCTGGCGAGTACTGGTAGCAACCTTTCGCATTAGTCAATACCTAAGAAGCATCGTTGGGGAATCTATAGTCCAGAAAGTATAAACCCTTTAGCCACAAGCGCTACTCAACCGGCAGGTATACAAGCTCGTCTCCACCTGTTGAATAGAAGCACCTGTGGCTAAAGAAAAATTGTTTCAGGGTTTTGTCTAGAAGTAGCTCTCGGTTTGGAGGTTGGTGATGCAGCCTGTCCTAGAGAGATTGGTCTTTGTCCAACTGCGCCCCCTTGTGAGCTCATCGACCCAATTCAGTTTGCCTATTAGCCTGCCATTTGTGGAGGAGAAAGTGTGTGTGTGTGTGTGTGTGTGTGTGGGGGGGGGGGGGGGGGGGCCTGCGCAGTGAGTGTGAGGATAACGTTCTTGAATTTCTTCATGACTTTCATCACAATACAACCCAACCTGCTGAGAAACTGAAGCGTGCAAGGTCTGCCTCTCACCTTGCCCAGTATGTAGGGACTGCAAGTCTGACATGCACCACCACGGCACAACAAGAAACTGTCTTTAACTCTTCCGCCTGTACACAGCGGACTTCAGCAAGCGCACCAATGCCTGTCACCTGCAGATGTTCTTTAATTACTCTGCCATTGTTGACCTCATCGACGGAGATAACTGGGAGTGAGAGTACATAGAACTTTGGATTTTCTGATGGCCTTTGTGATGTATTTTTGCTGGAGCCGTCACTCTTTACCTGTGCTGCTGAACATCCAATGAACGAACGTTGAGGAGAGACTAGACTAGTATGGAGGTAAATATGGTGCAAAACTAACTTGTAAAAAAAAAAGAGTCAAATTTTGTATCTGTAAAAGTCGTGATTTGTACCTGTAAAAAAAAAAGTGTACCTGTAAAAAAAAAATTGTATCTGTAATAAAAATTTGTAAATTTCAACATCAAGAAGCTATATGACTTCCTTAGAGGATCTATCGGCGGACCCGTTAAGCTGACCCATGAAATCTTTTTAGTGGTTTATCCTTGTTCCAAGATGTGTCTTTAAAACAATTCACTCCCTCCTTAAAATGGCTGCATAAGAACATCTTTTGAGTTGCTTCCAAAGATTTGAGGGACAACTTGGAGCTCCTAGTTGTATGTTTCAATTAAGACAATCGAGATGAGCCCTTTTGTGTGATTTGTAGTGCTGTAGTTGGTTGTTTCCCCCTCTTTTTTTGGGAATCTCTTGTATTTGATCCATTAAACAATTATTTAATTAATGTATCTTTTCATTTTTCAGCTGTTCTTCACATGTGACAACACATCCTTTTAGTCACTCAAAAATCTCATGTTCCAGCTGTCTCTAATTGCTGTATGTAGCCTTCACATATCTCTATAGTTTCAGAATACACAAAATGTGGAATCAGCAGTCCGTGTGCTGCTTGACTGCTTAAGTCATCAGCTTGCAAGCACCACAAGTTCTACACCTGTTGCTCAACCTACATCCCAGTGCACTGTTCAACCAGCAGCTATGACGCCTACCAGCAGTGTCATAGCCAGACCAGGCACAGTGCAGCAAGATGTCAGTAAGGTGGGGGCTCTAGGACCCAGATGCGGGAAGGCAGGGCAAGGAGGCAGAGGTGCAGTCCAAAAAGACGTTTTAATATCTAATAAAAAAAAACCTAACTTCAAAATACAACATAAACTGAACTAACAAAACATGAAGCTAAACATGACAAAACAACCAAGGCGAGACTAACAACATGACATGCATCCTGATCAGGCGAAGAGGTCAGCGTGACGTGGCGAAAGACTTACGACAGTTGCAACAGCAAAAATGAACCGACACAGACAGGGGGGAGACAACTGACTAAATACACCAACACTAATGACATGACAAGACACACCTGGCTGAGGGCACTGATTGGATGACACATGAGGGTAATGGGGAAAGGTGGACACAATCAGGGTTGACACAGACACCACACGAGGAAGGGCAAGTGACCAGAAATGAGAGGAGTCAGACTTTTCACAATAAAACAGGAAATGACAAGACAAGGGGAAAACATGACAGGGAGTAAACAAGACAGAAAATAAACATGACAGAACCCCTCCGTCGAGGGACGGCTTCCAGACGTCCCTTAAAAAGTTCAAAAACAGGGCGGGCGGAGGGGGCGCGGAGGCGGGAACCTGACACATCCCTCCAGTCTAGTACGGGGGACGTCCCGGACGCCAGACGAGGGGAGCCCGGCGGCGCCGATCTGGAGGGCGCCCCGGACGCCACACCGGAATAAGACGGCCGTGGGATGAACATCTCCTGTCCACCCCCATGGGCCTGACGCCGCCATGGAAGAAGCGAAGAGACCCCGCACGAGAGCGGCCGAAGCCAGGAGGCCCAGGGCTGCAGAGGCGAGGACGCCCGGGGTCCTGAGGCTGCCGTGGAGGCGGCCGACGAGGCGAGAGGACTTGAGGCTGCCGTGGAGGCGCGAGGACTTGAGGCTGCCGTGGAGGCGGCCGACGAGGCGCGAAGACTTGAGGCTGCCGTGGAGGCGGCCGACGAGACGCGAAGCCTTGAGGCTGCCGTGGAGGCGGCCGACGAGACTGCCGACGAGACTGCCGACGAGGCGCGAAGACTTGAGGCTGCCGTGGAGCCGGCATGGAGTCCGGGGGCTGCCGCGGAGCCGGCATGGAGTCCGGGGGCTGCCGCGGAGCTGATACGGGAACTTGGAACTGACGCGGAGCTGATACGGGAACTTGGAGCTGACGCGGAGCCGGTACTGGGGCCGGAAGCTGCTGTGGAGCTGATCCGGAATCCTGGGGCTGCCGCGTAGCCGGCTCGGGGACCTGGGGCTGCCGCGGAGCCGGGACGGGGACCTGGGGCTGCGTCGACCGACGTGGCTCGGAGACCCGGGGCTCCGACGTGGCTCCGACGGCCGACGTGGCTCGGAGACCCGGGGCTCCGACGTGGCTCCGACGGCCGACGTGGTCCGGGGACTTTGGACATCGGCCGACGTGGTCCGGGGACTTTGGACATCGGCCGACGTGGTCCGGGGACTTTGGACATCGGCCGACGTGGTCCGGGGACTTTGGACATCGGCCGACGTGGTCCGGGGACTTTGGACATCGGCCGACGTGGTCCGGGGACTTTGGACATCGGCCGACGTGGTCCGGGGACTTTGGACATCGGCCGACGTGGTCCGGGGACTTTGGACATCGGCCGACGTGGTCCGGGGACTTTGGACATCGGCCGACGTGGTCCGGGGACTTTGGACATCGGCCGACGTGGTCCGGGGACTTTGGACATCGGCCGACGTGGTCCGGGGACTTTGGACTTCGGCCGACGTGGTCCGGGGACTTTGGACTTCGGCCGACGTGGTCCGGGGACTTTGGACATCGGCCGACGTGGTCCGGGGACTTTGGACATCGGCCGACGTGGTCCGGGGACTTTGGCCGACGTGGTCCGGGGACTTCGGCCGACGTGGTCCGGGGACTTTGGACTTCGGACGACGTGGTCCGGGGACTTCGGACGACGTGGTCCGGGGACTTCGGACGACGTGGTCCGGGGACTTCGGACGACGTGGTCCGGGGACTTCGGACGACGTGGTCCGGGGACTTCGGACGACGTGGTCCGGGGACTTTGGACGACGTGGTCCGGGGACTTTGGACGACGTGGTCCGGGGACTTTGGACGACGTGGTTCGGGGACTTCGGACGACGTGGTTCGGGGACTTTGGACGACGTGGTTCGGGGACTTCGGACGACGTGGTTCGGGGACTTTGGACATTGGCTGACGTGGCACGATAGGGACTTGAGGCTGCGGAGCCGGAGCCTCATCAGCCTGCCACCATGGGGAGTGAGGAGCAATAGGGGGACTATAACCCGAGGATACCGAGAGTGAAGGATCGTGACGTAAACTAACGGGAGTGGGTAAGGAACCAGGTAAAGGGGAAACTATGTCATGACGTGGCGGTAAAGGTGGGGACCGGTGTGGTGAACACGGCGGAGACCCAGTTGAGGAGGGGTGACATGACCCGGTGTCAAAATAATCCCTAAATGAAAACATGTGGGGAACTAAACTGGTGAAAAAGTCCAATTGGGAGTCAGATTCGGAACTGTAATCCGTAAGTGCATTAATGGGAAAGGGACCTTCATTTTCATCATCGGAGATGTCAGAGTCTAAAAAACATTGAGGCGACAAAATGGTGTCGTAGGGCAGAGACTTGAGTGCGTTTTGCTGATCGCGTGAAAGGGGAAGAGAAGACAAATACCGCGAAAAGGAGCTTACTTGGATGGAATGGGATTGGATGGCAGGCTGATGGTGCTTCCGTGTCGACCGACGACGAGCCGGTCGCTTACGGAAGCTTCCCGCTGGGTCTGATCTGGGTCGGTTCATTCTGTCAGTAAGGTGGGGGCTCTAGGACCCAGATGCGGGAAGGCAGGGCAAGGAGGCAGAGGTGCAGTCCAAAAAGACGTTTTAATATCTAATCAAAAAAAACCTAACTTCAAAATACAACATAAACTGAACTAACAAAACATGAAGCTAAACATGACAAAACAACTAAGGCGAGACTAACAACATGACATGGATCCTGATCAGGCGAAGAGGTCAGCGTGACGTGGCGAAAGACTTACGACAGTTGCAACAGCAAAAATGAACCGACACAGACAGGGGGGAGACAACCGACTAAATACACCAACACTAATGACATGACAAGACACACCTGGCTGAGGGCACTGATTGGATGACACATGAGGGTAATGGGGAAAGGTGGACACAATCAGGGTTGACACAGACACCACACGAGGAAGGGCAAGTGACCAGAAACGAGAGGAGTCAGACTTTTCACAATAAAACAGGAAATGACAAGACAAGGGGAAAACACAAGGCAAACATGACAGGGAGTAAACAAGACTGAAAATAAACATGACACAAGAGATGCAGAGGTAAGTGACCATTACAATGTGATAGCTTGTTTTTGAAAAATGGAAGCCAATATTACATTGGTTAACGATATTACGATTTTAGAATGAGAGTACTCATGTGGTATGTAGCTTTAAAAAACAACAACTTTGTACCATTGAATTAAAAAAATGCATTAAATATAATATATTTAGAATATATATTTGTCTTTGAGTCACTGACAGATCCTTGACAATTTAATGTTCACTAATTAAAAACTTATTGTGCTTCATAGATGTTTCCCAGTGTTTGCTTCTCGAGGTCAGAAGCGCAAAAGAAGTTTGGCAAATCCTCTTAATGTTTCTGTCTGTAAGTTGATAGAACTGTAGTTCTGTCTGCTATCAACAAACATAGAAAAAACGCCAAAAGAGGAAACTTTTCTCTTGGAAGCGGGTCTTAGGAGGAGGACCATAAATATGGGTGACAATGCCGACCACGCGGAGGTAAGCCTAAAAGACAATTCTACACTTGAGTCTTGTATTGTTTTTTAATGTTTTGTTTCCTTCTGTATATGTGTGTTTCCATTACCCTCAGATTTGCGCAAAATGCAAGTTGCGCAAAAGCAAACTGTTCATGGAAACACTGTAATTTCAAAAAATGCAAATATCGCCCCAAAAAATTTACGCTCCCATTGTTTTTGAGACATGTCTAAATACAAGTATTTCGCAAAAGTGTAATGAAAATAGTGTTGCACGGGGGATACTGGTGCCAGTACCGTACCTTGATGTTTTGGTGTCAAAAACGGCTCAGTATAATTTTTTTCTTAGTACCGGTACTTAAAAAAAATAAATACGAGACAGCCCACCAACTCTGTTTTATATCTACCGGTATGTGGAAAACGTCTTAAGTAAGCAACACGCCTCTTTCCGCGTGTGTGCGAGAGGGCGCAGGAAGATAGCTTCACGCACTGAAGCGCTCGCTGGACGTGCACTGCTCGTGGAGAAGCATGAAGCACTAATTAAGCTTATTAAGTGTAGTGCTCGCTGGACGTCCACGTAAGCTATGCAACAGCATTGGCATTGCCTACGCATGTTTTCAATAAGCACATGAAGAACACGTGTGGTTTTCAATTTTCAGTTTTAGAAACGTTTTGTGACAAGAGCAAATGTTTTTCGTGAAGAAGCAGAAGAAAAAGCAGCAATCATTCCTGCAGTGGACTTAGGGTGCGTTAAATGAACAGGCACACAGTAGGAAATCACAGTTATGCATAGTAAAAGCTCAGTGAACAATTCCAACCTTGAACAAAGTCTGACGAGAAATCAACAATCACATGTTGTTTCCCTCAGCAGGATACAGATTTCATTGTTAAGCTGTTGAGACCACAACATCAGCCTTCACACAATTAACACCCATGTGTGGATTGACCATTTGTATAAATTAGAGAGAAAATTGTAAAATAGAATGAATTGGTTCAATGCCAACTATGGTGCCATAATGATTGTCTCATTTGCTGTCCTAGGTTGTTTTGGACCTAATCAAATGGCCTGAGGAATCTGAGTTGGACGATGAAGATGGTTATTCCGTTGACTGTAGATGTAGAATAATGGGGTACTTGCGTCAGTTTGTGAGGACAGGTAAATTGCATGTTGATATTTGTACACATTTTGTAATGCATAAATGCAGATTTTCAAATGTGGTTGAAAATTAAAAGTTTGTTTTAACCATTTTTTCTTGTTTATGAACACAGGTTGTATTATGAGTATTAAGCATAAGGCAGAATTTTAATCAGTTATTTATAGGAACATCTGTGGTTTGATTTTCTTAAATGATCATCCTCTAGCAGGGGTCACTTTTTTTCCCTGATTTTGCAGAACCCCTGTTTTTTTCACCCCCCCCCCCCCCCAAAAAAAAAAAAAATAAAATAAAAACAATTATAAAAACTGTAATCTAATTGATTATTGTTACTTAATAGCATGCACAACTTAATTTCACTTTTTCTTCTTCTTTTTTTTTTAGAGTCTCAAGAGAATCTTAAAAGGCTCCTAAAGTTCTGGATGGGATGGGAGATACCCATGCCAGATATGAAAGTGGAGGTGGTGAGAGCGGAAAATCCCACGTCTTCTACATGCTTCCAAAATTTAAAGTTGCCTGGCCACTACAGCCATTACACAGAATTCAGTGACCATTTAAAGAACTGCATAGCCACAACTGATACTGGTTTTGGTTTGGTATAGATCAAAATCTTTATTTCATTACTTTAAATAATGTAGTTCTGATGTTTCGCTAGATAGGTTCTTATTACAGTTCATTGTCCATTTGTACGAAAAGACAATTCAAATAACTATCAACGTTTTAGTGTAGTTTTGTCATGTCTGGGAAGATCTGGCTTTGGTTGAGGGCCCTGAGTGGGTTCCCGCCCTTCCGCGGGTTAACCAATCCAGGCCCTCTTGTGCCTGGCCCCAGGTGTGACTAGTCCCTAATTAGTGTGGGTGTATTTAATTCCCGGGTGGTGATCAGTCAGCGTGGGATCATTGCCGCTTGTCACGGTCACCCCCGGAGTTCTGTCTGTCGTTTTGATTTTGTATCTTTTCAGTTCTTTGTTTATTTAATACTAACCAGTACCCTGGTTAGTGTTTGTGGTACAATAAAGTACGTCAGTCTAACCCGCACTCCTGCCGTGGTTCTCCTGCCTCCCTGCAGTTTGGGTCCTCCACCTCACACGCCGGCAGACACCACGCCGCTCCGTGACCACACCGTGACAATTTTGCAGCACAATGAACCAAATTGTTATGTCAATGTCAATAAAGAGTCTGCTTGCTGATTGAATAGTTTATTTTTAAATATACATTTACTGTAAATGAATGTGCTCCACTTTTAACAGGTTGTTTTCTTAAAGTGTAAGCAATTTAAAAAAAAAATACAAACTTAATATAGTACTAAATCATAAAATGTCATTGAGTGCAGGCAGTTTTAAACAAATAACAGCCCAGAAGCGCTTGGCTAGATCCTACACATAGTTTATACTGTGCATGTAGTTCACTGCAGCCAAATAATGGTCTACTCCCATGCATGTAGATGGTCCTGCTGGATCCACAGCAGCATGGAGTCCAGCCAGTTCTTGAGGTGTCAAAGGGCAGTCAGTTTCAGACACATAGACACAAGAGACGGTGTCGCTGGACACAAGGCCACTACTCTCCCAGTTTATCAGGGGGATGTTCAAATCCTGTAGTTGATATGAAAAAAATAATCATTGTCTACTGTTTAAAGTAAGTTTTGCTTAAGTACTTACAACATCATTAGACTCTTGTAAATTATAGTGCAGTCCCATGTGCCACAATTGGTTCGGGGTACGATTTCCCTCGCTGCTCATGGGATGACTGTCCCAGCCATCTTTAAAAACTTCAAGCTGGGCTTGTAAGCAAGGAATGAAGACATAATGGCAGCAGAAAAGGTGAACACTGCTGGACAGGTCCAGGAGATCATCTTCCTCCATTTGGTGCAACACAGCATAGTAGAGGCAAGTGACTGCTGTGTAGACATCTCGCCAAAGACGTTCAATTCTGTAAAGTCAATGTAATTGTGCCCCCCCCTTTTTTTTTTAATTAAAGAAGACATATAGATAACCTTTTAAACCATGTAAAAGAGTGAATCATATTTGGAAAAACAAGCAACTGGGTGCAACAATTAATCAACTACTTGGCTATCCAATTAATTATTTAATCATTTTTGAGAGCATGTTTGAATTGTTCCAAATCCTTTTAAATTTAAGCATTTCAATAGCAAATGTTTTTTTTTCTATTATCAACAAAAAAAAGTAGTTTAAAATTATAAATGCAGTTTCATAAATGAAACAAATATTCCATTAATTTCAATTAATGAGAAAGTAAGGGTGATTAAAAAAAGAACACAGCGGAATTCTTTACCTTTATTTTGTACATTATTACTATTTGTATGTGTTGGAATGTCACCTTTGAAAATTAGATGTTGCATCTCAAGGGGATATCCTGTAAAGCTACAAATCAAATGAAAATTAAAAATCATGCGATATGTGCAAAAATGAAAAACAATGGAAAACTGTAGCTTGGACTTGTGTTGTAAATAGCTTCAAGTTTTTAGGTTTTACAAGTGGCTAGTGTCTACCACTGGCAGTAAAGACAACCGTAAGTTGCCAATGTTGATTGCAACTGTTACTCGGTCTTTCATGTAATTGATATTTGATGAAAGTGGTGGAACCTAAACTTTGTCTTTAACATACCACCACAAGAAGAAAAAAATAAAATCACACACACTGAGGTTCTGCCAGGCCAATCACAGCCATCAACTGCTAAGTGAAGTTTTCATTCAGTTAAGCTCTTTTCTCTTTTTCAAATAAGCTAGATGTTGCCCGTGCTGCTGGTGGTGGCCACATTAACCACTTCAAAAACAAGAATAATTTGAACGTATTTACAACATGTGTATAACCGGAAGTTTTCTGTGTTGTTATTATTATTATTTTTTAATATTGTGTATTGATTTTGGCGTATTCTTTTTTTTTTTTACTCACCGTGTAAACTTACAAGGTTATGAATGTGGTAGTTCCATAAAAGTCTTCTAACGTACCTCTGATTATGCACACTTTTCCCTGCAATGAAGCTGTTTCTGCCGATTCCTCTTATGGAGAACATCAGCTGGGCTACATCTACATTTTCCACCCCATGGTCACCACGAACCCTTGAGAAGAAAATGTAACAAAAATGAGAACTCCTATTAATTATGCATTACACTTCACTGAAACGAAAACCTTAAAACAAGTCAATGGTTAGAACAGGTAGATTGACATTATTAAGGGTAGGATAGGCTAGTTGATGATGTCTGACTAACCTTTGAGGTAAGGCATACTTCTCAACAGCTTCATTGAAGAAGGCAAGGGTTGTGGAGGCTCTGTTATTTTTTGCAACAGCAAGATACATTATCTATGTGAGAAGAATATAATTGTCCCATTATGACTTCAAACAACTGTACTTTTTATTTTCAAATGGTCAAAGTGGGTTAACAATAACAATACCAATTGTAAGTGTCAATTTCATGCTGAGGAGCTCCGAAACATATTCCCTACATATTAAAATTTTTGGACAACCAGGTTTTGTTCTCCCCACAGGAACCGTTACATGAAGCTCCATTTCATCTTGGGCAGAGAGTAGACCATGCACATCAGTAAGGGCTTCATACACTTGCTGAGGGATTTGAATTTGGTTAGCTAGTGCACTCAGTAAAACCATGTCCTGTGAAATTATAAATTGCAGATAGTCCAGGTCCAGAGGGGCACGCTCAAGGGCACCTGATAGTCTGTTATGGAGTCGGGCCAGTAAAAGATTCAGCAGCAGTTCCTAGAGAGAAATACAGGGTGTCCATAACATCTGTTTACAATTTTTAAAACAATATATTACAAAGGCAGTTGTTGAGATGTCTTAACCAGATTTGTTTTATTTTAACCAGTGTTTATTAAATAAAGTATTTATTCTTATTGAATTTATTTGTTTCAGATGCTGTGTTGATGGATGGTAAACGTACAGCAAACATGGCAACAAATCGAGTACCGTTTTCATGTGCCTGGTGTAAATGATGATGACCATATAGAGGTCTATTAAATTAAGTTAAAAAAAAAAAACTCACAAAAATAAAGGTACTTAAAATATCTCAAAATTGTTATAATTGTAAAGAGACTTTTGGGACACTTTGTATACCTGATACCTGCTTGTATCCTTCCGCGACCGCGAGTCCCGCCACCGTCGTTCGCTAAACCAATGAGTTTGCGCTTCAGTCCGCTCAAATCCTTCTCACTTGATTGGTCAAAACAACCATCCATTGCACCAGAGCCCGCCCCCTTCTCTACGAGTACAAATCAATTTTTAACGTCCCGCTTCACACCGGTGCAACATTTTCCGGCCGTCTGCCAAACCATCCCATTCGTAATGGGTTTGTTGCTGCCCCAGTTCACTCAGCCCACAGAGACGCCTCTGTGTCCGTGAACTTTCTGACACCTTCATCGGACACCTGTACCGCCACGCAACAGATCTCTTTTTCAGGGAGAGGTTTATCAGAAACACACTCTGTGGGCATCACGTTGGCCGATCAAGCTCTTTACCAGCGGTACAACGACAGGACCGCTGCGGGCCTCCACCATGGTTTCCTCTGGGTTCGCTCTGCTCGGGCATAGTTCACCATCTTTTGCAACATTTTCCGGCCTTCTGCCATCCCATCCCATTAATAATGGGTTAGTTATTGCCCGAAATCTCCCAGCCCACAGAGATGCCTCTGTGTCCATGCATTTTCCATGGGCAGGGAGCCTTTTAACGTCCCGCTCCACGCCGGCGCAACATTTTCCGGCCGTCTGCCAAACCATCCCATTTGAAATGGGTTTGTTACTGCCCCAGTTCTCTCAGCCCACAGAGACGCCTCTGTGTCCGTGCACTTTCTGACACATTCATCGGACACCTGTACCGCCACGCAACAGATCTCATTTTCAGGGAGAGGTTTATTAGACACACACCCTGTGGGCATCACGTTGGCCGCTCAAGCTCGTTACCAGCGGTACAACGACAGGACCGCTGCGGGCCTCCACCAGAGTTTCCTCTGGGTTCGCCCTGCTCGGGCATAGTTCACCATCTTTTGCAACATTTTCCGGCCTTCTGCCATCCCATCCCATTCATAATGGGTTAGTTATTGCCCCAAATCTCCCAGCCCACAGAGACGCCTCTGTGTCCATGAATTTTCCATGGGCGGGGAGACTTTTAACGTTCCGCTCCACGCCGGCGCAACATTTTCCGGCCGTCTGCCAAACCATCCCATTCGTAATGGGTTTGTTACTGCCCCAGTTCTCTCAGCCCACAGAGACGCCTCTGTGTCCGTGCATTTTCTGTCACCTTCATCGGACACCTGTACCGCCACGCAACAGATCTCTTTTTCAGAGAGAGGTTTATTAGTCACACACCCTGTGGGCATCACGTTGGCCGATCAAGCTCTTCACCAGCGGTACAACGACAGGACCGCTGCGGGCCTCCACCAGAGTTTTCTCTGGGTTCGCCCTGCTCGGGCATAGTTCACCATCTTTTGCAACATTTTCCGGCCTTCTGCCATCCCATCCCATTCATAATGGGTTAGTTATTGCCCCAAATCTCCCAGCCCTCTGTGTCCATGAATTTTCCATGGGCATCACGTTGGCCGGTCAAGCTCGTTACCAGCGGTACAACGAAAGGACCGCTGCGGGCCTCCACCAGAGTTTCCTCTGGGTTCGCCCTGCTCGGGCATAGTTCAACACCTTTTACAAAATTTTCCGGCCTTCTGCCATCCCATCCCATTCATAATGGGTTAGTTATTGCCCCAAATCTCCCAGCCCACAGAGACGCCTCTGTGTCAATGCATTTTTTATGGGCGGGGAGACTTTTAACGTCCCGCTCCACGCCGGCGCAACATTTTCCGGCCGTCTGCAAAACCATCCCATTCGTAATGGGTTTGTTACTGCCCCAGTTCACTCAGCCCACAGAGACGCCTCTGTGTCCGTGCACTTTCTGACACCTTCATCGGACACCTGTACCGCCACGCAACAGATCTCTTTTTCAGGGAGAGGTTTATTAGACACACACCCTGTGGGCATCACGTTGGCCTATCAAGCTCGTTACCAGCGGTACGACAGGGCCGCTGCGGGCCTCCACCAGAGTTTCCTCTGGGTTCGCCCTGCTCGGGCAAGGTTCACCATCTTTTGCAACATTTTCCGGCCTTCTGCCATCCCATCCCATTCATAATGGGTTAGTTATTGCCCCAAATCTCCCAGCCCACAGAGACGCCTCTGTGTCCATGCATTTTCCATGGGCAGGAGAGACTTTTAACATCCCGCTCCACGCCGGCGCAAAATTTTCCGGCCGTCTGTCAAACCATCCCATTCGTAATGGGTTTGTTACTGCCCCAGTTCACTCAGCCCACAGAGACGCCTCTGTGTCCGTTCACTTTCTGACACCTTCATCGGACACCTGTACCGCCACGCAACAGATCTCTTTTTCAGGGAGAATTTTATTAGACACACACCCTGTGGGCATCACTTTGGCCGATCATGCCCGTTACCAGCGGTACAACGACAGGACCGCTGCGGGCCTCGAACCAGAGTTTCCTCTGGGTTCGCCCTGCTCGGGCATAGTTCACCACCTTTTGCAACATTTTCCGGCCTTCTGCCATCCCATCCCATTCATAATGGGTTAGTTATTGCCCCAAATCTCCCATTCCACAGAGATGCCTCTGTGTCCATGCATTTTCCATGGGCAGGGGAGACTTTTAACGTCCCGCTCCACGCCGGCGCAACATTTTCCGGCCGTCTGCCAAACCATCCCATTCGTAATGGGTTTGTTACTGCCCCAGTTCACTCAGCCCACAGAGACGCCTCTGTGTCCGTGCAAATTCTGACACCTTCATCGGTCACCTGTACCGCCACGCAACAGATCTCTTTTTCAGGGAGAAGTTTATTAGACACACACCCTGTGGGCATCACGTTGGCCGGTCAAAATCGTTACCAGCGGTACAACGAAAGGACCGCTGCGGGCCTCCACCAGAGTTTCCTCTTGGTTCGGCCTGCTCGGGCATAGTTCAAAACATTTTGCAAAATTTTCCGTCCTTCTGCCATCCCATCCCATTCATAATGGGTTAGTTATTGCCCCAAATCTCCCAGCCCACAGAGACGCCTCTGTGTCCATGAATTTTCCATGGGCGGGGAGACTTTTAACGTCCCGCTCCACGCCGGCGCAACATTTTCCGGCCGTCTGCCAAACCATCCCATTCGTAATGGGTTTGTTACTGCCCCAGTTCTCTCAGCCCACAGAGACGCCTCTGTGTCCGTGCATTTTCTGTCACCTTCATCGGACACCTGTACCGCCACGCAACAGATCTCTTTTTCAGAGAGAGGTTTATTAGTCACACACCCTGTGGGCATCACGTTGGCCGATCAAGCTCTTCACCAGCGGTACAACGACAGGACCGCTGCGGGCCTCCACCAGAGTTTCCTCTGGGTTCGCCCTGCTCGGGCATAGTTCACCATTTTTTGCAACATTTTCCGGCCTTCTGCCATCCCATCCCATTCATAATGGGTTAGTTATTGCCCCAAATCTCCCAGCCCACAGAGACGCCTCTGAGTCCATGCATTTTCCATGGGCAGGGGAGACTTTTAACGTCCCGCTCCACGCCGGTGCAACATTTTCCGTCCGTCTGCCAAACCATCCCAATCGTAATGGGTTTGTTACTGCCCCAGTTCACTCAGCCCACAGAGACGCCTCTGCGTCCGTGCACTTTCTGACACCTTCATCGGAAACCTGTACCGCCACGCAACAGATCTCTTTTTCAGGGAGAGATTTATTAGACACACACCCTGTGGGAATCACGTTGGCCGGTCAAGCTCGTTACCAGCGGTACAACGAAAGGACCGCTGCGGGCCTCCACCAGAATTTCCTCTGGGTTCGCCCTGCTCGGGCATAGTTCACCATCTTTTGCAACATTTTCCAGCCTTCTGCCATCCCATCCCATTCATAATGGGTTAGTTATTGCCCCAAATCTCCCAGCCCTCTGTGTCCATGAATTTTCCATGGGCATCACGTTGGCCGGTCAAGCTCGTTACCAGCGGTACAACGAAAGGACCGCTGCGGGCCTCCACCAGAGTTTCCTCTGGGTTCGCCCTGCTCGGGCATAGTTCAACACCTTTTACAAAATTTTCCGGCCTTCTGCCATCCCATCCCATTCATAATGGGTTAGTTATTGCCCCAAATCTCCCAACCCACAGAGACGCCTCTGTGTCAATGCATTTTTTATGGGCGGGGAGAATTTTAACGTCCCGCTCCACGCCGGCGCAACATTTTCCGGCCGTCTGCAAAACCATCCCATTCGTAATGGGTTTGTTACTGCCCCAGTTCACTCAGCCCAAAGAGACGCCTCTGTGTTCGTTCACTTTCTGACACCTTCATCGGACACCTGTACCGCCACGCAACAGATCTCTTTTTCAGGTAGAATTTTATTAGACACACACCCTGTGGGCATCACGTTGGCCGATCATGCTCGTTACCAGCGGTACAACGACAGGACCGCTGCGGGCCTCGAACCAGAGTTTCCTCTGGGTTCGCCCTGCTCGGGCATAGTTCACCATGTTTTGCAACATTTTCCAGCCTTCTGCTACCCCATCCCTTTCATAATGGGTTAGTTACTGCCCCAGTTCACTCAGCCCACAGAGACGCCTCTGTGTCCGTGCACTTTCTGACACCTTCATCGGACACCTGTACCGCCACGCAACAGATCTCTTTTTCAGGGAGAGGTTTATTAGACACACACCCTGTGGGCATCACGTTGGCCTATCAAGCTCGTTACCAGCGGTACGACAGGGCCGCTGCGGGCCTCCACCAGAGTTTCCTCTGGGTTCGCCCTGCTCGGGCATAGTTCACCATCTTTTGCAACATTTTCCGGCCTTCTGCCATCCCATCCCATTTATAATGGGTTAGTTATTGCCCCAAATCTCCCAGCCCACAGAGACGCCTCTGTGTCCATGCATTTTCCATGGGCAGGGGAGACTTTTAACATCCCGCTCCACGCCGGCGCAAAATTTTCCGGCCGTCTGTCAAACCATCCCATTCGTAATGGGTTTGTTACTGCCCCAGTTCACTCAGCCCACAGAGACGCCTCTGTGTCCGTTCACTTTCTGACACCTTCATCGGACACCTGTACCGCCACGCAACAGATCTCTTTTTCAGGGAGAATTTTATTAGACACACACCCTGTGGACATCACGTTGTCCGATCATGCTCGTTACCAGCGGTACAATGACAGGACCGCTGCGGGCCTCGAACCAGAGTTTCCTCTGGGTTCGCCCTGCTCGAGCATAGTTCACCATCTTTTGCAACATTTACCAGCCTTCTGCCACCCCATCCCATTCATAATGGGTTAGTTATTGCCCCAAATCTCCCAGCCCACAGAGACGCCTCTGTGTCCATGCATTTTCCATGGGCAGGGGAGACTTTTAACATCCCGCTCCACGCCGGCGCAAAATTTTACGGCCGTCTGCCAAACCATCCCATTCGTAATGGGTTTGTTACTGCCCCAGTTCACTCAGCCCACAGAGACGCCTCTGTGTCCGTGCACTTTCTGACACCTTCATCGGACACCTGTACCGCCACGCAACAGATCTCTTTTTCAGGGAGAGGTTTATTAGACACACACCCTGTGGGCATCACGTTGGCCGATCAAGCTCGTTACCAGCGGTACAACGACAGGACCGCTGCGGGCCTCCACCAAAGTTTCCTCTGGGTTCGCCCTGCTCGGGCATAGTTCACCATCTTTTGCAACATTTTCCGGCCTTCTGCCATCCCATCCCATTCATAATGGGTTAGTTATTGCCCCAAATCTTCCAACCCACAGAGACGCCTCTGTGTCCGTGCACTTTCTCACACCTTCATCGGACACCTGTACCGCCACGCAACAGATCTCTTTTTCAGGGAGAGGTTTATTAGACACACACCCTGTGGGCATCACGTTGGCCGATCAAACTCGTTGCAAGCGGTACAAGGACAGGACCGCTGCGGGCCTCCACCATGGTTTCCTCTGGGTTCGCTCTGCTCGGGCATAGTTAACCATCTTTTGCAACATTTTCCGGCCTTCTGCCATCCCATCCCATTCATAATGGGTTAGTTATTGCCCGAAATCTCCCAGCCCACAGAGATGCCTCTGTGTCCATGCATTTTCCATGGGCAGGGAGCCTTTTAACGTCCCGCTCCACGCCGGCGCAACATTTTCCGGCCGTCTGCCAAACCATCCCATTTGAAATGGGTTTGTTACTGCCCCAGTTCTCTCAGCCCACAGAGACGCCTCTGTGTCCGTGCACTTTCTGACACCTTCATCGGACACCTGTACCGCCACGCAACAGATCTCTTTTTCAGGGAGAGGTTTATTAGACACACACCCTGTGGGCATCACGTTGGCCGATCAAGCTCGTTACCAGCGGTACAACGACAGGACCGCTGCGGGCCTCCACCAAAGTTTCCTCTGGGTTCGCCCTGCTCGGGCATAGTTCACCACCTTTTGCAACATTTTCCGGCCTTCTGCCATCCCATCCCATTCATAATGGGTTAGTTATTGCCCCAAATCTCCCATTCCACAGAGATGCCTCTGTGTCCATGCATTTTCCATGGGCAGGGGAGACTTTTAACGTCCCGCTCCACGCCGGCGCAACATTTTCCGGCCGTCTGCCAAACCATCCCATTCGTAATGGGTTTGTTACTGCCCCAGTTCACTCAGCCCACAGAGACGCCTCTGTGTCCGTGCAAATTCTGACACCTTCATCGGTCACCTGTACCGCCACGCAACAGATCTCTTTTTCAGGGAGAAGTTTATTAGACACACACCCTGTGGGCATCACGTTGGCCGCTCAAGCTCGTTACCAGCGGTACAACGACAGGACCGCTGCGGGCCTCCACCAGAGTTTCCTCTGGGTTCGCCCTGCTCGGGCATAGTTCACCATCTTTTGCAACATTTTCCGGCCTTCTGCCATCCCATCCCATTCATAATGGGTTAGTTATTTCCCCAAATCTCCCAGCCCACAGAGACGCCTCTGTGTCCATGCATTTTCCATGGGCGGGGAGACTTTTAACGTCCCGCTCCACGCCGGCGCAACATTTTCCGGCCGTCTGCCAAACCATCCCATTTGTAATGGGTTTGTTACTGCCCCAGTTTACTCAGCCCACAGAGACGCCTCTGCGTCCGTGCACTTTCTGAGACCTTCATCGGACACCTGTACCGCCACGCAACAGATCTCTTTTTCATGGAGAAGTTTATTAGACACACACCCTGTGGGCATCACGTTGGCCGATCAAGCTTGTTACCAGCGGTACAACGACAGGACCGCTGCGGGCCTCCACCAGAGTTTCCTCTGGGTTCGCCCTGCTCGGGCATAAGTTCACCATCCTTTGCAACATTTTCCGGCCTTCTGCCATCCCATCCCATTCATAATGGGTTAGTTATTGCCCCAAATCTCCCAGCCCACAGAGACGCCTCTGAGTCCATGCATTTTCCATGGGCAGGGGAGACTTTTAACGTCCCGCTCCACGCCGGTGCAACATTTTCCGGCCGTCTGCCAAACCATCCCAATCGTAATGGGTTTGTTACTGCCCCAGTTCACTCAGCCCACAGAGACGCCTCTGCGTCCGTGCACTTTCTGACACCTTCATCGGAAACCTGTACCGCCACGCAACAGATCTCTTTTTCAGGGAGAGATTTATTAGACACACACCCTGTGGGAATCACGTTGGCCGGTCAAGCTCGTTACCAGCGGTACAACGAAAGGACCGCTGCGGGCCTCCACCAGAATTTCCTCTGGGTTCGCCCTGCTCGGGCATAGTTCACCATCTTTTGCAACATTTTCCAGCCTTCTGCCATCCCATCCCATTCATAATGGGTTAGTTATTGCCCCAAATCTCCCAGCCCTCTGTGTCCATGAATTTTCCATGGGCATCACGTTGGCCGGTCAAGCTCGTTACCAGCGGTACAACGAAAGGACCGCTGCGGGCCTCCACCAGAGTTTCCTCTGGGTTCGCCCTGCTCGGGCATAGTTACACACCTTTTACAAAATTTTCCGGCCTTCTGCCATCCCATCCCATTCATAATGGGTTAGTTATTGCCCCAAATCTCCCAACCCACAGAGACGCCTCTGTGTCAATGCATTTTTTATGGGCGGGGAGAATTTTAACGTCCCGCTCCACGCCGGCGCAACATTTTCCGGCCGTCTGCAAAACCATCCCATTCGTAATGGGTTTGTTACTGCCCCAGTTCACTCAGCCCAAAGAGACGCCTCTGTGTTCGTTCACTTTCTGACACCTTCATCGGACACCTGTACCGCCACGCAACAGATCTCTTTTTCAGGTAGAATTTTATTAGACACACACCCTGTGGGCATCACGTTGGCCGATCATGCTCGTTACCAGCGGTACAACGACAGGACCGCTGCGGGCCTCGAACCAGAGTTTCCTCTGGGTTCGCCCTGCTCGGGCATAGTTCACCATGTTTTGCAACATTTTCCAGCCTTCTGCTACCCCATCCCTTTCATAATGGGTTAGTTACTGCCCCAGTTCACTCAGCCCACAGAGACGCCTCTGTGTCCGTGCACTTTCTGACACCTTCATCGGACACCTGTACCGCCACGCAACAGATCTCTTTTTCAGGGAGAGGTTTATTAGACACACACCCTGTGGGCATCACGTTGGCCTATCAAGCTCGTTACCAGCGGTACGACAGGGCCGCTGCGGGCCTCCACCAGAGTTTCCTCTGGGTTCGCCCTGCTCGGGGCATAGTTCACCATCTTTTGCAACATTTTCCGGCCTTCTGCCATCCCATCCCATTTATAATGGGTTAGTTATTGCCCCAAATCTCCCAGCCCACAGAGACGCCTCTGTGTCCATGCATTTTCCATGGGCAGGGGAGACTTTTAACATCCCGCTCCACGCCGGCGCAAAATTTTCCGGCCGTCTGTCAAACCATCCCATTCGTAATGGGTTTGTTACTGCCCCAGTTCACTCAGCCCACAGAGACGCCTCTGTGTCCGTTCACTTTCTGACACCTTCATCGGACACCTGTACCGCCACGCAACAGATCTCTTTTTCAGGGAGAATTTTATTAGACACACACCCTGTGGGCATCACTTTGGCCGATCATGCTCGTTACCAGCGGTACAACGACAGGACCGCTGCGGGCCTCGAACCAGAGTTTCCTCTGGGTTCGCCCTGCTCGGGCATAGTTCACCATCTTTTGCAACATTTACCAGCCTTCTGCCACCCCATCCCATTCATAATGGGTTAGTTATTGCCCCAAATCTCCCAGCCCACAGAGACGCCTCTGTGTCCATGCATTTTCCATGGGCAGGGGAGACTTTTAACATCCCGCTCCACGCCGGCGCAAAATTTTACGGCCGTCTGCCAAACCATCCCATTCGTAATGGGTTTGTTACTGCCCCAGTTCACTCAGCCCACAGAGACGCCCTCCGTGCACTTTCTGACACCTTCATCGGACACCTGTACCGCCACGCAACAGATCTCTTTTTCAGGGAGAGGTTTATTAGACACACACCCTGTGGGCATCACGTTGGCCGATCAAGCTCGTTACCAGCGGTACAACGACAGGACCGCTGCGGGCCTCCACCAAAGTTTCCTCTGGGTTCGCCCTGCTCGGGCATAGTTCACCATCTTTTGCAACATTTTCAGGCCTTCTGCCATCCCATCCCATTCATAATGGGTTAGTTATTGCCCCAAATCTTCCAACCCACAGAGACGCCTCTGTGTCCGTGCACTTTCTCACACCTTCATTGGACACCTGTACCGCCACGCAACAGATCTCTTTTTCAGGGAGAGGTTTATTAGACACACACCCTGTGGGCATCACGTTGGCCGATCAAACTCGTTGCAAGCGGTACAAGGACAGGACCGCTGCGGGCCTCCACCATGGTTTCCTCTGGGTTCGCTCTGCTCGGGCATAGTTAACCATCTTTTGCAACATTTTCCGGCCTTCTGCCATCCCATCCCATTCATAATGGGTTAGTTATTGCCCGAAATCTCCCAGCCCACAGAGATGCCTCTGTGTCCATGCATTTTCCATGGGCAGGGAGCCTTTTAACGTCCCGCTCCACGCCGGCGCAACATTTTCCGGCCGTCTGCCAAACCATCCCATTTGAAATGGGTTTGTTACTGCCCCAGTTCTCTCAGCCCACAGAGACGCCTCTGTGTCCGTGCACTTTCTGACACCTTCATCGGACACCTGTACCGCCACGCAACAGATCTCTTTTTCAGGGAGAGGTTTATTAGACACACACCCTGTGGGCATCACGTTGGCCGATCAAGCTCGTTACCAGCGGTACAACGACAGGACCGCTGCGGGCCTCCACCAAAGTTTCCTCTGGGTTCGCCCTGCTCGGGCATAGTTCAACACCTTTTGCAACATTTTCCGGCCTTCTGCCATCCCATCCCATTCATAATGGGTTAGTTATTGCCCCAAATCTCCCATTCCACAGAGATGCCTCTGTGTCCATGCATTTTCCATGGGCAGGGGAGACTTTTAACGTCCCGCTCCACGCCGGCGCAACATTTTCCGGCCGTCTGCCAAACCATCCCATTCGTAATGGGTTTGTTACTGCCCCAGTTCACTCAGCCCACAGAGACGCCTCTGTGTCCGTGCAAATTCTGACACCTTCATCGGTCACCTGTACCGCCACGCAACAGATCTCTTTTTCAGGGAGAAGTTTATTAGACACACACCCTGTGGGCATCACGTTGGCCGCTCAAGCTCGTTACCAGCGGTACAACGACAGGACCGCTGCGGGCCTCCACCAGAGTTTCCTCTGGGTTCGCCCTGCTCGGGCATAGTTCACCATCTTTTGCAACATTTTCCGGCCTTCTGCCATCCCATCCCATTCATAATGGGTTAGTTATTTCCCCAAATCTCCCAGCCCACAGAGACGCCTCTGTGTCCATGCATTTTCCATGGGCGGGGAGACTTTTAACGTCCCGCTCCACGCCGGCGCAACATTTTCCGGCCGTCTGCCAAACCATCCCATTTGTAATGGGTTTGTTACTGCCCCAGTTTACTCAGCCCACAGAGACGCCTCTGCGTCCGTGCACTTTCTGAGACCTTCATCGGACACCTGTACCGCCACGCAACAGATCTCTTTTTCATGGAGAAGTTTATTAGACACTCACCCTGTGGGCATCACGTTGGCCGATCAAGCTTGTTACCAGCGGTACAACGACAGGACCGCTGCGGGCCTCCACCAGAGTTTCCTCTGGGTTCGCCCTGCTCGGGCATAAGTTCACCATCCTTTGCAACATTTTCCGGCCTTCTGCCATCCCATCCCATTCATAATGGGTTAGTTATTGCCCCAAATCTCCCAGCCCACAGAGACGCCTCTGTGTCCATGAATTTTCCATGGGCGGGGAGACTTTTAACGTCCCGCTCCACGCCGGCGCAACATTTTCCGGCCGTCTGCCAAACCATCCCATTCGTAATGGGTTTGTTACTGCCCCAGTTCTCTCAGCCCACAGAGACGCCTCTGTGTCCGTGCATTTTCTGTCACCTTCATCGGACACCTGTACCGCCACGCAACAGATCTCTTTTTCAGAGAGAGGTTTATTAGTCACACACCCTGTGGGCATCACGTTGGCCGATCAAGCTCTTCACCAGCGGTACAACGACAGGACCGCTGCGGGCCTCCACCAGAGTTTCCTCTGGGTTCGCCCTGCTCGGGCATAGTTCACCATCTTTTGCAACATTTTCCGGCCTTCTGCCATCCCATCCCATTCATAATGGGTTAGTTATTGCCCCAAATCTCCCAGCCCACAGAGACGCCTCTGTGTCCATGCATTTTCCATGGGCAGGGGAGACTTTTAACGTCCCGCTCCACGCCGGTGCAACATTTTCCGGCCGTCTGCCAAACCATCCCAATCGTAATGGGTTTGTTACTGCCCCAGTTCACTCAGCCCACAGAAACGCCTCTGCGTCCGTGCACTTTCTGACACCTTCATCGGAAACCTGTACCGCCACGCAACAGATCTCTTTTTCAGGGAGAGATTTATTAGACACACACCCTGTGGGAATCACGTTGGCCGGTCAAGCTCGTTACCAGCGGTACAACGAAAGGACCGCTGCGGGCCTCCACCAGAATTTCCTCTGGGTTCGCCCTGCTCGGGCATAGTTCACCATCTTTTGCAACATTTTCCAGCCTTCTGCCATCCCATCCCATTCATAATGGGTTAGTTATTGCCCCAAATCTCCCAGCCCTCTGTGTCCATGAATTTTCCATGGGCATCACGTTGGCCGGTCAAGCTCGTTACCAGCGGTACAACGAAAGGACCGCTGCGGGCCTCCACCAGAGTTTCCTCTTGGTTCGGCCTGCTCGGGCATAGTTCAAAACCGTTTGCAAAATTTTCCGTCCTTCTGCCATCCCATCCCATTCATAATGGGTTAGTTATTGCCCCAAATCTCCCAGCCCACAGAGACACCTCTGTGTCCATGCATTTTCCATGGGCAGGGGAGACTTTTAACGTCCCGCTACACGCCGGCGCAACATTTTCCGGCCGTCTGCTGATCCATTCCATTCGCAATGGTTTAACACCCTGTTCTCTTGGCCCAGAGATGCCTCTGTATCCCGGCACTTTCGGCGGGCCGGAACACAAACGTCCCGCTCCACGCCGGCGAAACATTTTCCAGCCGTCTGCCAAACCATCCCATTCGTAATGGGTTTGTTACTGCCCCAGTTCACTCAGCCCACAGAGACGCCTCTGTGTCCGTGCACTTTCTGACACCTTCATTGGCCACCTGTACCGCCACGCAACAGATCTCTTTTTCAGGGAGAGGTTTATTAGACACACACCCTTGTGGGCATCACGATGGCCGATCAAGCTCGTTACCAGCGGTACAACGACAGGACCGCTGCGGGCCTCCACCAGAGTTTCCTCTGGGTTCGCCCTGCTCGGGCATAGTTCACCATCTTTTGCAACATTTTCCGGCCTTCTGCCATCCCATCCCATTCATAATGGGTTAGTTATTGCCCCAAATCTTCCAACCCACAGAGACGAATCTGTGTCCGTGCACTTTCTCACACCTTCATCGGACACCTGTACCGCCACGCAACAGATCTCTTTTTCAGGGAGAGGTTTATTAGACACACACCCTGTGGGCATCACGTTGGCCGATCAAACTCGTTGCAAGCGGTACAACGACAGGACCGCTGCAGGCCTCCACCAGAGTTTTCTCTGGGTTCGCCCTGCTCGGGCATAGTTTACCATCTTTTGCAACATTTTCCGGCCTTCTGCCATCCCATCCCATTCATAATGGGTTAGTTATTGCCCCAAATCTCCCAGCCCACAGACGCCTTTGTGTCCATGCATTTTCCATGGGCTGGGAGACTTTTAACGTCCTGCTCCACGCCGGCGCAACATTTTCCAGCCGTCTGCCAAACCATCCCATTCGTAATGGGTTTGTTACTGCCCCAGTTCACTTGGCCCACAGAGACGCCTCTGTGTCCGTGCACTTTCTGACACATTCATCGGACACCTGTACCGCCACGCAACAGATCTCTTTTTCAGGGAGAGGTTTATCAGAAACACACTCTGTGGGCATCACGTTGGCCGATCAAGCTCTTTACCAGCGGTACAACGACAGGACCGCTGCGGGCCTCCACCATGGTTTCCTCTGGGTTCGCTCTGCTCGGGCATAGTTCACCATCTTTTGCAACATTTTCCGGCCTTCTGCCATCCCATCCCATTCATAATGGGTTAGTTATTGCCCGAAATCTCCCAGCCCACAGAGATGCCTCTGTGTCCATGAATTTTCCATGGGCAGGGAGCCTTTTAACGTCCCGCTCCACGCCGGCGCAACATTTTCCGGCCGTCTGCCAAACCATCCCATTTGAAATGGGTTTGTTACTGCCCCAGTTCTCTCAGCCCACAGAGACGCCTCTGTGTCCGTGCACTTTCTGACACATTCATCGGACACCTGTACCGCCACGCAACAGATCTCATTTTCAGGGAGAGGTTTATTAGACACACACCCTGTGGGCATCACGTTGGCCGCTCAAGCTCGTTACCAGCGGTACAACGACAGGACCGCTGCGGGCCTCCACCAGAGTTTCCTCTGGGTTCGCCCTGCTCGGGCATAGTTCACCATCTTTTGCAACATTTTCCGGCCTTCTGCCATCCCATCCCATTCATAATGGGTTAGTTATTTCCCCAAATCTCCCAGCCCACAGAGACGCCTCTGTGTCCATGCATTTTCCATGGGCGGGGAGACTTTTAACGTCCCGCTCCACGCCGGCGCAACATTTTCCGGCCGTCTGCCAAACCATCCCATTTGTAATGGGTTTGTTACTGCCCCAGTTCACTCAGCCCACAGAGACGCCTCTGCGTCCGTGCACTTTCTGAGACCTTCATCGGACACCTGTACCGCCACGCAACAGATCTCTTTTTCATGGAGAAGTTTATTAGACACACACCCTGTGGGCATCACGTTGGCCGATCAAGCTTGTTACCAGCGGTACAACGACAGGACCGCTGCGGGCCTCCACCAGAGTTTCCTCTGGGTTCGCCCTGCTCGGGCATAAGTTCACCATCCTTTGCAACATTTTCCGGCCTTCTGCCATCCCATCCCATTCATAATGGGTTAGTTATTGCCCCAAATCTCCCAGCCCACAGAGACGCCTCTGTGTCCATGAATTTTCCATGGGCGGGGAGACTTTTAACGTCCCGCTCCACGCCGGTGCAACATTTTCCGTCTGTCTGCCAAACCATCCCAATCGTAATGGGTTTGTTACTGCCCCAGTTCACTCAGCCCATAGAGACGCCTCTGCGTCCGTGCACTTTCTGACACCTTCATCGGACACCTGTACCGCCACGCAACAGATCTCTTTTTCAGGGAGAAGTTTATTAGACACACACCCTGTGGGCATCACGTTGGCCGGTCAAAATCGTTACCAGCGGTGCAACGAAAGGACCGCTGCGGGCCTCCACCAGAGTTTCCTCTTGGTTCGGCCTGCTCGGGCATAGTTCAAAACCTTTTGCAAAATTTTCCGTCCTTCTGCCATCCCATCCCATTCATAATGGGTTAGTTATTGCCCCAAATCTCCCAGCCCACAGAGACACCTCTGTGTCCATGCATTTTCCATGGGCAGGGCAGACTTTTAACGTCCCGCTACACGCCGGCGCAACATTTTCCGGCCGTCTGCTGATCCATTCCATTCGCAATGGTTTAACACCCTGTTCTCTTGGCCCAGAGATGCCTCTGTATCCCGGCACTTTCGGCAGGCCGGAACACAAACGTCCCGCTCCACGCCGGCGAAACATTTTCCAGCCGTCTGCCAAACCATCCCATTCGTAATGGGTTTGTTACTGCCCCAGTTCACTCAGCCCACAGAGACGCCTCTGTGTCCGTGCACTTTCTGACACCTTCATTGGACACCTGTACCGCCACGCAACAGATCTCTTTTTCAGGGAGAGGTTTATTAGACACACACCCTTGTGGGCATCACGATGGCCGATCAAGCTCGTTACCAGCGGTACAACGACAGGACCGCTGCGGGCCTCCACCAGAGTTTCCTCTGGGTTCGCCCTGCTCGGGCATAGTTCACCATCTTTTGCAACATTTTCCGGCCTTCTGCCATCCCATCCCATTCATAATGGGTTAGTTATTGCCCCAAATCTTCCAACCCACAGAGACGCCTCTGTGTCCGTGCACTTTCTCACACCTTCATCGGACACCTGTACCGCCACGCAACAGATCTCTTTTTCAGGGAGAATTTTATTAGACACACACCCTGTGGGCATCACGTTGGCCGATCATGCTCGTTACCAGCGGTACAACGACAGGACCGCTGCGGGCCTCGAACCAGAGTTTCCTCTGGGTTCTTTCTGCTCGGGCATAGTTCACCATCTTTTGCAACATTTACCAGCCTTCTGCCACCCCATCCCATTCATAATGGGTTAGTTATTGCCCCAAATCTCCCAGCCCACAGAGACGCCTCTGTGTCCATGCATTTTCCATGGGCAGGGGAGACTTTTAACATCCCGCTCCACGCCGGCGCAAAATTTTCCGGCCGTCTGCCAAACCATCCCATTCGTAATGGGTTTGTTACTGCCCCAGTTCACTCAGCCCACAGAGACGCCTCTGTGTCCGTGCACTTTCTGACACCTTCATCGGACACCTGTACCGCCCACGCAACAGATCTCTTTTTCAGGGAGAGGTTTATTAGACACACACCCTGTGGGCATCACGTTGGCCGATGAAGCTCGTTACCAGCGGTACAACGACAGGACCGCTGCGGGCCTCCACCAAAGTTTCCTCTGGGTTCGCCCTGCTCGGGCATAGTTCACCACCTTTTGCAACATTTTCCGGCCTTCTGCCATCCCATCCCATTCATAATGGGTTAGTTATTGCCCCAAATCTCCCATTCCACAGAGATGCCTCTGTGTCCATGCATTTTCCATGGGCAGGGGAGACTTTTAACGTCCCGCTCCACGCCGGCGCAACATTTTCCGTCCGTCTGCCAAACCATCCCATTCGTAATGGGTTTGTTACTGCCCCAGTTCACTCAGACCACAGAGACGCCTCTGTGTCCGTGCAAATTCTGACACCTTCATCGGTCACCTGTACCGCCACGCAACAGATCTCTTTTTCAGGGAGAAGTTTATTAGACACACACCCTGTGGGCATCACGTTGGCCAGTCAAAATCGTTACCAGCGGTACAATGAAAGGACCGCTGCGGGCCTCCACCAGAGTTTCCTCTTGGTTCGCCCTGCTCGGGCATAGTTCAAAACCTTTTGCAAAATTTTCCGTCCTTCTGCCATCCCATCCCATTCATAATGGGTTAGTTATTGCCCCAAATCTCCCAGCCCACAGAGACACCTCTGTGTCCATGCATTTTCCATGGGCAGGGGAGACTTTTAACGTCCCGCTACACGCCGGCGCAACATTTTCCGGCCGTCTGCTGATCCATTCCATTCGCAATGGTTTAACACCCTGTTCTCTTGGCCCAGAGATGCCTCTGTATCCCGGCACTTTCGGCGGGCTGGAAGACAAACGTCCCGCTCCACGCCGGCGCAACATTTTCCAGCCGTCTGCCAAACCATCCCATTCGTAATGGTTTTGTTACTGCCCCAGTTCACTCAGCCCACAGAGACGCCTCTGTGTCTCTGCACTTTCTGACACCTTCATCGGACACCTGTACCGCCACGCAACAGATCTCTTTTTCAGGGAGAGGTTTATTAGACAAACACCCTGTGGGCATAACGTTGGCCGATCAAGCTCGTTGCAAGCGGTACAACGACAGGACCGCTGCGGGTCTCCATCAGAGTTTTCTCTGGGTTCGCCCTGCTCGGGCATTGTTCACCATCTTTTGCAACATTTTCCGGCCTTCTGCCATCCCATCCCATTCATAATGGGTTAGTTATTGCCCCAAATCTCCCAGCCCACAGAGACGCCTCTGTGTCCATGCATTTTCCATGGGCGGGGAGACTTTTAATGTCCCGCTCCATGCCGGCGCAACATTTTCCGGCCGTCTGCCAAACCATCCCATTCGTAATGGGTTTGTTACTGCCCCAGTTCACTCAGCCCACAGAGACGCCTCTGTGTCCGTGCACTTTCTGACACCTTCATCGGACACCTGTACCGCCACGCAACAGATCTCTTTTTCAGAGAGAGGTTTATTAGACACACACTCTGTGGGCATCACGATGGCCGATCAAGCTCGTTACCAGCGGTACAACGACAGCACAGCTGCGGGCCTCCACCAGAGTTTCCTATGGGTTTGCCCTGCTCGGGCATAGTTCACCATATTTTGCAACATTTTCCGGCCTTCTGCCATCCCATCCATAATTTGTTAGTTATTGCCCCAAATCTTCCAGCCCACAGAGACGCCTCTGTGTCCATGCATTTTCCATGGGCGGGAAGACTTTTAAGGTCCCGCTCCACGCAGGCGCAACATTTTCCGGCCGTCTGCCAAACCATCCCATTCGTAATGGGTTTGTTATTGCCCCAGTTCACTAAGCCCAGAGACGCCTCTGTGTCCGTGCACTTTCTGACACCTTCTTGTACCGCCACGCAACAGATCTCTTTTTCAGGGAGAGGTTTATTAGACACACACCCTGTGGGCATCACGTTGGCCGCTCAAGCTCGTTTCCAGCGGTACAACGACAGGACCGCTGCGGGCCTCCACCAGAGTTTCCTCTGGGTTCGCCCTGCTCGGGCAAAGTTCACCATCTTTTGCAACATTTTCCGGCCTTCTGCCATCCCATCTCATTCATAATGGGTTAGTTAATGCCCCAAATCTCCCAGCCCACAGAGACGCCTCTGTGTCCATGCATTTTCCATGGGTAGGGAGATTTTTCCGTCCCGCTCCACGCCGGCGCAACATTTTCCGGCCGTCTACCAAATAATCCCATTCGTAATGGTTTTGTTACTGCCCCAGTTCACTCAGCCCACAGAGACGCCTCTGTGTCCGTGCACTTTCTGACACCTTCATCGGACACCTGTACCGCCACGCAACAGATCTCTTTTTCAGGGAGAGGTTTATTAGACACACACCCTGTGGGCATCACGTTGGCCGATCAAGCTCGTTACCAGCGGTACAACGACAGGACCGCTGCGGGCCTCCACCAGAGTTTCCTCTGGGTTCGCCCTGCTCGTGCATAGTTCACCATCTTTTGCAACATTTTCCGGCCTTCTGCCATCCCATTGCATTCATAATGGGTTAGTTATTGCCCCAAATCTTCCAACCCACAGAGACGCCTCTGTGTCCGTGCACTTTCTGACACCTTCATTGGACACCTGTACCGCCACGCAACAGATCTCTTTTTCAGGGAGAGGTTTATTAGACACACACCCTGTGGGCATCACGATGGCCGATCAAGCTCGTTAGCAGCGGTACAACGACAGGACCGCTGCTGGCCTCCACCAGAGTTTCCTCTGGGTTCGCCCTGCTCGGGCAGAGTTCACCATCTTTTGCAACATTTTCCATTCTTCTGCCATCCCATCCCATTCATAATGGGTTAGTTACTGCCCCAGTTCACTTAGCCCACAGAGACGCCTCTATGTCCGTGCACTTTCTGACACCTTCATCGGACACCTGCACCGCCACGCAACAGATCTCTTTTTCAGGGAGAGGTTTATTAGACACACACCCTGTGGGCATAACGTTGGCCGATCAAGCTCGTTACCAGCGGTACAACGACAGGACCGCTGAGGGTCTCCACCAGAGTTTCCTCTGGGTTCGCCCTGCTCGGGCATAGTTCACCATCTTTTGCAACATTTTCCGGCCTTCTGCCATCCCATCCCATTCATAATGGGTTAGTTATTGCCCCGAATCTCCCAGCCCACAGATACGCCTCTGTGTCCATGCATTTTCCATGGGCGGGGAGACTTTTAACGTCCCGCTCCACGCCGGCGCAACATTTTCCGGCCGTCTGCCAAACCATCCCGTTCGTAATGGGTTTGTAACTGCCCAAGTTCACTCAGCCCGCAGAGATGCCTCTGTGTCCGTGCACTTTCTGACACCTTCGTCGGACACCTGTACCGCCACGCAACAGATCTCTTTTTCAGGGAGAGGTTTATTAGACACACACCCTGTGGGCTTCACGTTGGCCGATCAAGTTCGTTGCAAGCGGTACAACGACAGGACCGCTGCGGGCCTCCACCAGAGTTTTCTCTGGGTTCGCCCTGCTCGGGCATAGTTCACCATCTTTTGCAACATTTTCCGGCCTTCTGCCATCCCATCCCATTCATAATGGGTTAGTTATTGCCCCAAATCTCCCAGCCCACAGAGACGCCTCTGTGTCCATGCATTTTCCATGGGCGGGAAGACTTTTAAGGTCCCGCTCCACGCCGGCGCAACATTTTCCGGCCGTCTGCCAAACCATCCCATTCGTAATGGGTTTGTTACTGCCCCAGTTCACTCAGCCCACAGAGACGCCTCTGTGTCCGTTCACTTTCTGACACCTTCATCGTACACCTGTACCGCCACGCAACAGATCTCTTTTTCAGGGAGAATTTTATTAGACACACACCCTTTGGGTATCACGTTGGCCGATCATGCTCGTTACCAGCGGTACAACGACAGGACCACTGCGGGCCTCGAACCAGAGTTTACTCTGGGTTCGCCCTGCTCGGGCATAGTTCACCATGTTTTGCAACATTTTCCAGCCTTCAGCCACCCCATCCCTTTCAAAATGGGTTAGTTACTGCCCCAGTTCACTCAGCCCACAGAGACGCCTCTGTGTCCGTGCACTTTCTGACACCTTCATCGGACACCTGTACCGCCACGCAACAGATCTCTTTTTCAGAGAGAGGTTTATTAGACACACACTCTGTGGGCATCACGATGGCCGATCAAGCTCGTTACCAGCGGTACAACGACAGCACAGCTGCGGGCCTCCACCAGAGTTTCCTATGGGTTTGCCCTGCTCGGGCATAGTTCACCATATTTTGCAACATTTTCCGGCCTTCTGCCATCCCATCCATAATTTGTTAGTTATTGCCCCAAATCTTCCAGCCCACAGAGACGCCTCTGTGTCCATGCATTTTCCATGGGCGGGAAGACTTTTAAGGTCCCGCTCCACGCAGGCGCAACATTTTCCGGCCGTCTGCCAAACCATCCCATTCGTAATGGGTTTGTTATTGCCCCAGTTCACTAAGCCCAGAGACGCCTCTGTGTCCGTGCACTTTCTGACACCTTCTTGTACCGCCACGCAACAGATCTCTTTTTCAGGGAGAGGTTTATTAGACACACACCCTGTGGGCATCACGTTGGCCGCTCAAGCTCGTTTCCAGCGGTACAACGACAGGACCGCTGCGGGCCTCCACCAGAGTTTCCTCTGGGTTCGCCCTGCTCGGGCAAAGTTCACCATCTTTTGCAACATTTTCCGGCCTTCTGCCATCCCATCTCATTCATAATGGGTTAGTTAATGCCCCAAATCTCCCAGCCCACAGAGACGCCTCTGTGTCCATGCATTTTCCATGGGTAGGGAGATTTTTCCGTCCCGCTCCACGCCGGCGCAACATTTTCCGGCCGTCTACCAAATAATCCCATTCGTAATGGTTTTGTTACTGCCCCAGTTCACTCAGCCCACAGAGACGCCTCTGTGTCTCTGCACTTTCTGACACCTTCATCGGACACCTTTACCGTCACGCAACAGATCTCTTTTTCAGGGAGAGGTTTATTAGACACACACCCTGTGGGCATCACGTTGGCCGGTCAAGCTCGTTACCAGCGGTAAAACGACAGGACCGCTGCGGGCCTCCACCAGAGTTTTCTCTGGGTTCGCCCTGCTCGGGCATAGTTCACCATCTTTTGCAACATTTTCCGGCCTTCTGCCATCCCATCCCATTCATAATGGGTTAGTTATTGCCCCAAATCTCCCAGCCCACAGAGACGCCTTTGTGTCCGTGCACTTTCTGACACCTTCATCGGACACCTGTACCGCCACGCAACAGATCTCTTTTTCAGGGAGAAGTTTATTAGACACACACCCTGTGGGCATCACGTTGGCTGGTCAAGCTCGTTACCAGCGGTACAACGAAAGGACCGCTGCGGGCCTCCACCAGAGTTACCTCTGGGTTCACCCTGCTCGGGCATAGTTCAAAACATTTTACAAAATTTTCCTGCCTTCTGCCATCCCATCCCATTCATAATGGGTTAGTTATTGCCCCAAATCTCCCAGCCCACAGAGACGCCTCTGTGTCCATGCATTTTCCATGGGCGGGGAGACTTTTAACGTCCCGCTCCACGCCGGCGCAACATTTTCCGGCCGTCTGCACAACCATCCCATTCGTAATGGGTTTGTTACTGCCCCAGTTCACTCAGCCCACAGAGACGCCTCTGTGTCCGTTCACTTTCTGACACCTTCATCGTACACCTGTACCGCCACGCAACAGATCTCTTTTTCAGGGAGAATTTTATTAGACACACACCCTTTGGGTATCACGTTGGCCGATCATGCTAGTTACCAGCGGTACAACGACAGGACCACTGCGGGCCTCGAACCAGAGTTTACTCTGGGTTCGCCCTGCTCGGGCATAGTTCACCATGTTTTGCAACATTTTCCAGCCTTCAGCCACCCCATCCCTTTCAAAATGGGTTAGTTACTGCCCCAGTTCACTCAGCCCACAGAGACGCCTCTGTGTCCGTGCACTTTCTGACACCTTTATTGGACACCTGTACCGCCACGCAACAGATCTCTTTTTCAGGGAGAGGTTTATTAGACACACACCCTGTGGGCATCACGATGGCCGATCAAGCTCGTTACCAGCGGTACAACGACAGGACCGCTGCAGGCCTCCACCAGAGTTTCCTCTGGGTTCGCCCTGCTCGGCATAGTTCACCATCTTTTGCAACATTTTCCGGCCTTCTGCCATCCCATCCCATTCATAATGGGTTAGTTATTGCCCCAAATCTCCCAGCCTACAGAGACACCTCTGTGTCCGTGCACTTTCTGACACCTTCATCGCACACATGTACCGCCACGCAACAGATCTCTTTTTCAGGGAGAGGTTTATTAGACAAACACCCTGTGGGCATAACGTTGGCCGATCAAGCTCGTTGCAAGCGGTACAACGACAGGACCGCTGCGGGTCTCCATCAGAGTTTTCTCTGGGTTCGCCCTGCTCGGGCATTGTTCACCATCTTTTGCAACATTTTCCGGCCTTCTGCCATCCCATCCCATTCATAATGGGTTAGTTATTGCCCCAAATCTCCCAGCCCACAGAGACGCCTCTGTGTCCATGCATTTTCCATGGGCGGGGAGACTTTTAATGTCCCGCTCCATGCCGGCGCAACATTTTCCGGCCGTCTGCCAAACCATCCCATTCGTAATGGGTTTGTTACTGCCCCAGTTCACTCAGCCCACAGAGACGCCTCTGTGTCCGTGCACTTTCTGACACCTTCATCGGACACCTGTACCGCCACGCAACAGATCTCTTTTTCAGAGAGAGGTTTATTAGACACACACTCTGTGGGCATCACGATGGCCGATCAAGCTCGTTACCAGCGGTACAACGACAGCACAGCTGCGGGCCTCCACCAGAGTTTCCTATGGGTTTGCCCTGCTCGGGCATAGTTCACCATATTTTGCAACATTTTCCGGCCTTCTGCCATCCCATCCATAATTTGTTAGTTATTGCCCCAAATCTTCCAGCCCACAGAGACGCCTCTGTGTCCATGCATTTTCCATGGGCGGGAAGACTTTTAAGGTCCCGCTCCACGCAGGCGCAACATTTTCCGGCCGTCTGCCAAACCATCCCATTCGTAATGGGTTTGTTATTGCCCCAGTTCACTAAGCCCAGAGACGCCTCTGTGTCCGTGCACTTTCTGACACCTTCTTGTACCGCCACGCAACAGATCTCTTTTTCAGGGAGAGGTTTATTAGACACACACCCTGTGGGCATCACGTTGGCCGCTCAAGCTCGTTTCCAGCGGTACAACGACAGGACCGCTGCGGGCCTCCACCAGAGTTTCCTCTGGGTTCGCCCTGCTCGGGCAAAGTTCACCATCTTTTGCAACATTTTCCGGCCTTCTGCCATCCCATCTCATTCATAATGGGTTAGTTAATGCCCCAAATCTCCCAGCCCACAGAGACGCCTCTGTGTCCATGCATTTTCCATGGGTAGGGAGATTTTTCCGTCCCGCTCCACGCCGGCGCAACATTTTCCGGCCGTCTACCAAATAATCCCATTCGTAATGGTTTTGTTACTGCCCCAGTTCACTCAGCCCACAGAGACGCCTCTGTGTCTCTGCACTTTCTGACACCTTCATCGGACACCTTTACCGTCACGCAACAGATCTCTTTTTCAGGGAGAGGTTTATTAGACACACACCCTGTGGGCATCACGTTGGCCGGTCAAGCTCGTTACCAGCGGTAAAACGACAGGACCGCTGCGGGCCTCCACCAGAGTTTTCTCTGGGTTCGCCCTGCTCGGGCATTGTTCACCATCTTTTGCAACATTTTCCGGCCTTCTGCCATCCCATCCCATTCATAATGGGTTAGTTATTGCCCCAAATCTCCCAGCCCACAGAGACGCCTCTGTGTCCATGCATTTTCCATGGGCGGGGAGACTTTTAATGTCCCGCTCCATGCCGGCGCAACATTTTCCGGCCGTCTGCCAAACCATCCCATTCGTAATGGGTTTGTTACTGCCCCAGTTCACTCAGCCCACAGAGACGCCTCTGTGTCCGTGCACTTTCTGACACCTTCATCGGACACCTGTACCGCCACGCAACAGATCTCTTTTTCAGAGAGAGGTTTATTAGACACACACTCTGTGGGCATCACGATGGCCGATCAAGCTCGTTACCAGCGGTACAACGACAGCACAGCTGCGGGCCTCCACCAGAGTTTCCTATGGGTTTGCCCTGCTCGGGCATAGTTCACCATATTTTGCAACATTTTCCGGCCTTCTGCCATCCAATCCATAATTTGTTAGTTATTGCCCCAAATCTTCCAGCCCACAGAGACGCCTCTGTGTCCATGCATTTTCCATGGGCGGGAAGACTTTTAAGGTCCCGCTCCACGCAGGCGCAACATTTTCCGGCCGTCTGCCAAACCATCCCATTCGTAATGGGTTTGTTATTGCCCCAGTTCACTAAGCCCAGAGACGCCTCTGTGTCCGTGCACTTTCTGACACCTTCTTGTACCGCCACGCAACAGATCTCTTTTTCAGGGAGAGGTTTATTAGACACACACCCTGTGGGCATCACGTTGGCCGCTCAAGCTCGTTTCCAGCGGTACAACGACAGGACCGCTGCGGGCCTCCACCAGAGTTTCCTCTGGGTTCGCCCTGCTCGGGCAAAGTTCACCATCTTTTGCAACATTTTCCGGCCTTCTGCCATCCCATCTCATTCATAATGGGTTAGTTAATGCCCCAAATCTCCCAGCCCACAGAGACGCCTCTGTGTCCATGCATTTTCCATGGGTAGGGAGATTTTTCCGTCCCGCTCCACGCCGGCGCAACATTTTCCGGCCGTCTACCAAATAATCCCATTCGTAATGGTTTTGTTACTGCCCCAGTTCACTCAGCCCACAGAGACGCCTCTGTGTCTCTGCACTTTCTGACACCTTCATCGGACACCTTTACCGTCACGCAACAGATCTCTTTTTCAGGGAGAGGTTTATTAGACACACACCCTGTGGGCATCACGTTGGCCGGTCAAGCTCGTTACCAGCGGTAAAACGACAGGACCGCTGCGGGCCTCCACCAGAGTTTTCTCTGGGTTCGCCCTGCTCGGGCATAGTTCACCATCTTTTGCAACATTTTCCGGCCTTCTGCCATCCCATCCCATTCATAATGGGTTAGTTATTGCCCCAAATCTCCCAGCCCACAGAGACGCCTTTGTGTCCGTGCACTTTCTGACACCTTCATCGGACACCTGTACCGCCACGCAACAGATCTCTTTTTCAGGGAGAAGTTTATTAGACACACACCCTGTGGGCATCACGTTGGCTGGTCAAGCTCGTTACCAGCGGTACAACGAACGGACCGCTGCGGGCCTCCACCAGAGTTTCCTCTGGGTTCACCCTGCTCGGGCATAGTTCAACACATTTTACAAAATTTTCCGGCCTTCTGCCATCCCATCCCATTCATAATGGGTTAGTTATTGCCCCAAATCTCCCAGCCCACAGAGACGCCTCTGTGTCCATGCATTTTCCATGGGCGGGGAGACTTTTAACGTCCCGCTCCACGCCGGCGCAACATTTTCCGGCCGTCTGCACAACCATCCCATTCGTAATGGGTTTGTTACTGCCCCAGTTCACTCAGCCCACAGAGACGCCTCTGTGTCCGTTCACTTTCTGACACCTTCATCGTACACCTGTACCGCCACGCAACAGATCTCTTTTTCAGGGAGAATTTTATTAGACACACACCCTTTGGGTATCACGTTGGCCGATCATGCTCGTTACCAGCGGTACAACGACAGGACCACTGCGGGCCTCGAACCAGAGTTTACTCTGGGTTCGCCCTGCTCGGGCATAGTTCACCATGTTTTGCAACATTTTCCAGCCTTCAGCCACCCCATCCCTTTCAAAATGGGTTAGTTACTGCCCCAGTTCACTCAGCCCACAGAGACTTCTCTGTGTCCGTGCACTTTCTGACACCTTTATTGGACACCTGTACCGCCACGCAACAGATCTCTTTTTCAGGGAGAGGTTTATTAGACACACACCCTGTGGGCATCATGATGGCCGATCAAGCTCGTTACCAGCGGTACAACGACAGGACCGCTGCAGGCCTCCACCAGAGTTTCCTCTGGGTTCGCCCTGCTCGGGCATAGTTCACCATCTTTTGCAACATTTTCCGGCCTTCTGCCATCCCATCCCATTCATAATGGGTTAGTTATTGCCCCAAATCTCCCAGCCCACAGAGACACCTCTGTGTCCGTGCACTTTCTGACACCTTCATCGCACACATGTACCGCCACGCAACAGATCTCTTTTTCAGGGAGAGGTTTATTAGACAAACACCCTGTGGGCATAACGTTGGCCGATCAAGCTCGTTGCAAGCGGTACAACGACAGGACCGCTGCGGGTCTCCATCAGAGTTTTCTCTGGGTTCGCCCTGCTCGGGCATTGTTCACCATCTTTTGCAACATTTTCCGGCCTTCTGTCATCCCATCCCATTCATAATGGGTTAGTTATTGCCCCAAATCTCCCAGCCCACAGAGACGCCTCTGTGTCCATGCATTTTCCATGGGCGGGGAGACTTTTAATGTCCCGCTCCATGCCGGCGCAACATTTTCCGGCCGTCTGCCAAACCATCCCATTCGTAATGGGTTTGTTACTGCCCCAGTTCACTCAGCCCACAGAGACGCCTCTGTGTCTCTGCACTTTATGACACCTTCATCGGACACCTTTACCGTCACGCAACAGATCTCTTTTTCAGGGAGAGGTTTATTAGACACACACCCTGTGGGCATCACGATGGCCGATCAAGCTCGTTACCAGCGGTACAACGACAGGACCGCTGCGGGCCTCCACCAGAGTTTCCTCTGGGTTCGCCCTGCTCGGGCATAGTTCACCATCTTTTGCAACATTTTCCGGCCTTCTGCCATCCCATCCCATTCATAATGGGTTAGTTATTGCCCCAAATCTCCCAGCCCACAGAGACACCTCTGTGTCCGTGCACTTTCTGACACCTTCATCGCACACATGTACCGCCACGCAACAGATCTCTTTTTCAGGGAGAGGTTTATTAGACAAACACCCTGTGGGCATAACGTTGGCCGATCAAGCTCGTTGCAAGCGGTACAACGACAGGACCGCTGCGGGTCTCCATCAGAGTTTTCTCTGGGTTCGCCCTGCTCGGGCATTGTTCACCATCTTTTGCAACATTTTCCGGCCTTCTGCCATCCCATCCCATTCATAATGGGTTAGTTATTGCCCCAAATCTCCCAGCCCACAGAGACGCCTCTGTGTCCATGCATTTTCCATGGGCGGGGAGACTTTTAATGTCCCGCTCCACGCCGGCGCAACATTTTCCGGCCGTCTGCACAACCATCCCATTCGTAATGGGTTTGTTACTGCCCCAGTTCACTCAGCCCACAGAGACGCCTCTGTGTCCGTTCACTTTCTGACACCTTCATCGTACACCTGTACCGCCACGCAACATATCTCTTTTTCAGGGAGAATTTTATTAGACACACACCCTTTGGGTATCACGTTGGCCGATCATGCTCGTTACCAGCGGTACAACGACAGGACCACTGCGGGCCTCGAACCAGAGTTTACTCTGGGTTCGCCCTGCTCGGGCATAGTTCACCATGTTTTGCAACATTTTCCACCCTTCAGCCACCACATCCCTTTCAAAATGGGTTAGTTACTGCCCCAGTTCACTCAGCCCACAGAGACGCCTCTGTGTCCGTGCACTTTCTGACACCTTCATCGGACACCTGTACCGCCACGCAACAGATCTCTTTTTCAGGGAGAGGTTTATTAGACACACACCCTGTGGGCATCACGTTGGCCGATCAAGCTCGTTACCAGCGGTACAACGACAGGACCGCTGCGGGCCTCCACCAGAGTTTCCTCTGGGTTCGCCCTGCTCGTGCATAGTTCACCATCTTTTGCAACATTTTCCGGCCTTCTGCCATCCCATTGCATTCATAATGGGTTAGTTATTGCCCCAAATCTTCCAACCCACAGAGACGCCTCTGTGTCCGTGCACTTTCTGACACCTTCATTGGACACCTGTACCGCCACGCAACAGATCTCTTTTTCAGGGAGAGGTTTATTAGACACACACCCTGTGGGCATCACGATGGCCGATCAAGCTCGTTAGCAGCGGTACAACGACAGGACCGCTGCGGGCCTCCACCAGAGTTTCCTCTGGGTTCGCCCTGCTCGGGCAGAGTTCACCATCTTTTGCAACATTTTCCATTCTTCTGCCATCCCATCCCATTCATAATGGGTTAGTTACTGCCCCAGTTCACTTAGCCCACAGAGACGCCTCTATGTCCGTGCACTTTCTGACACCTTCATCGGACACCTGTACCGCCACGCAACAGATCTCTTTTTCAGGGAGAGGTTTATTAGACACACACCCTGTGGGCATAACGTTGGCCGATCAAGCTCGTTACCAGCGGTACAACGACAGGACCGCTGAGGGTCTCCACCAGAGTTTCCTCTGGGTTCGCCCTGCTCGGGCATAGTTCACCATCTTTTGCAACATTTTCCGGCCTTCTGCCATCCCATCCCATTCATAATGGGTTAGTTATTGCCCCGAATCTCCCAGCCCACAGATACGCCTCTGTGTCCATGCATTTTCCATGGGCGGGGAGACTTTTAACGTCCCGCTCCACGCCGGCGCAACATTTTCCGGCCGTCTGCCAAACCATCCCGTTCGTAATGGGTTTGTAACTGCCCAAGTTCACTCAGCCCACAGAGATGCCTCTGTGTCCGTGCACTTTCTGACACCTTCGTCGGACACCTGTACCGCCACGCAACAGATCTCTTTTTCAGGGAGAGGTTTATTAGACACACACCCTGTGGGCTTCACGTTGGCCGATCAAGTTCGTTGCAAGCGGTACAACGACAGGACCGCTGCGGGCCTCCACCAGAGTTTTCTCTGGGTTCGCCCTGCTCGGGCATAGTTCACCATCTTTTGCAACATTTTCCGGCCTTCTGCCATCCCATCCCATTCATAATGGGTTAGTTATTGCCCCAAATCTCCCAGCCCACAGAGACGCCTCTGTGTCCATGCATTTTCCATGGGCGGGAAGACTTTTAAGGTCCCGCTCCACGCCGGCGCAACATTTTCCGGCCGTCTGCCAAACCATCCCATTCGTAATGGGTTTGTTACTGCCCCAGTTCACTCAGCCCACAGAGATGCCTCTGTGTCCGTGCACTTTCTGACACCTTCATCGGACACCTGTACCGCCACGCAACAGATCTCTTTTTCAGGGAGAGGTTTATTAGACACACACCCTGTGGGCATCACGATGGCCGATCAAGCTCGTTACCAGCGGTACAACGACAGGACCGCTGCGGGCCTCCACCAGAGTTTCCTCTGGGTTCGCCCTGCTCGGGCATAGTTCACCATCTTTTGCAACATTTTCCGGCCTTCTGCCATCCCCTCCCATTCATAATGGGTTAGTTATTGCCCCAAATCTCCCAGCCCACAGAGACACCTCTGTGTCCGTGCACTTTCTGACACCTTCATCGCACACATGTACCGCCACGCAACAGATCTCTTTTTCAGGGAGAGGTTTATTAGACAAACACCCTGTGGGCATAACGTTGGCCGATCAAGCTCGTTGCAAGCGGTACAACGACAGGACCGCTGCGGGTCTCCATCAGAGTTTTCTCTGGGTTCGCCCTGCTCGGGCATTGTTCACCATCTTTTGCAACATTTTCCGGCCTTCTGCCATCCCATCCCATTCATAATGGGTTAGTTATTGCCCCAAATCTCCCAGCCCACAGAGACGCCTCTGTGTCCATGCATTTTCCATGGGCGGGGAGACTTTTAATGTCCCGCTCCACGCCGGCGCAACATTTTCCGGCCGTCTGCACAACCATCCCATTCGTAATGGGTTTGTTACTGCCCCAGTTCACTCAGCCCACAGAGACGCCTCTGTGTCCGTTCACTTTCTGACACCTTCATCGTACACCTGTACCGCCACGCAACATATCTCTTTTTCAGGGAGAATTTTATTAGACACACACCCTTTGGGTATCACGTTGGCCGATCATGCTCGTTACCAGCGGTACAACGACAGGACCACTGCGGGCCTCGAACCAGAGTTTACTCTGGGTTCGCCCTGCTCGGGCATAGTTCACCATGTTTTGCAACATTTTCCACCCTTCAGCCACCACATCCCTTTCAAAATGGGTTAGTTACTGCCCCAGTTCACTCAGCCCACAGAGACGCCTCTGTGTCCGTGCACTTTCTGACACCTTCATCGGACACCTGTACCGCCACGCAACAGATCTCTTTTTCAGGGAGAGGTTTATTAGACACACACCCTGTGGGCATCACGTTGGCCGATCAAGCTCGTTACCAGCGGTACAACGACAGGACCGCTGCGGGCCTCCACCAGAGTTTCCTCTGGGTTCGCCCTGCTCGTGCATAGTTCACCATCTTTTGCAACATTTTCCGGCCTTCTGCCATCCCATTGCATTCATAATGGGTTAGTTATTGCCCCAAATCTTCCAACCCACAGAGACGCCTCTGTGTCCGTGCACTTTCTGACACCTTCATTGGACACCTGTACCGCCACGCAACAGATCTCTTTTTCAGGGAGAGGTTTATTAGACACACACCCTGTGGGCATCACGATGGCCGATCAAGCTCGTTAGCAGCGGTACAACGACAGGACCGCTGCGGGCCTCCACCAGAGTTTCCTCTGGGTTCGCCCTGCTCGGGCAGAGTTCACCATCTTTTGCAACATTTTCCATTCTTCTGCCATCCCATCCCATTCATAATGGGTTAGTTACTGCCCCAGTTCACTTAGCCCACAGAGACGCCTCTATGTCCGTGCACTTTCTGACACCTTCATCGGACACCTGTACCGCCACGCAACAGATCTCTTTTTCAGGGAGAGGTTTATTAGACACACACCCTGTGGGCATAACGTTGGCCGATCAAGCTCGTTACCAGCGGTACAACGACAGGACCGCTGAGGGTCTCCACCAGAGTTTCCTCTGGGTTCGCCCTGCTCGGGCATAGTTCACCATCTTTTGCAACATTTTCCGGCCTTCTGCCATCCCATCCCATTCATAATGGGTTAGTTATTGCCCCGAATCTCCCAGCCCACAGATACGCCTCTGTGTCCATGCATTTTCCATGGGCGGGGAGACTTTTAACGTCCCGCTCCACGCCGGCGCAACATTTTCCGGCCGTCTGCCAAACCATCCCGTTCGTAATGGGTTTGTAACTGCCCAAGTTCACTCAGCCCACAGAGATGCCTCTGTGTCCGTGCACTTTCTGACACCTTCGTCGGACACCTGTACCGCCACGCAACAGATCTCTTTTTCAGGGAGAGGTTTATTAGACACACACCCTGTGGGCTTCACGTTGGCCGATCAAGTTCGTTGCAAGCGGTACAACGACAGGACCGCTGCGGGCCTCCACCAGAGTTTTCTCTGGGTTCGCCCTGCTCGGGCATAGTTCACCATCTTTTGCAACATTTTCCGGCCTTCTGCCATCCCATCCCATTCATAATGGGTTAGTTATTGCCCCAAATCTCCCAGCCCACAGAGACGCCTCTGTGTCCATGCATTTTCCATGGGCGGGAAGACTTTTAAGGTCCCGCTCCACGCCGGCGCAACATTTTCCGGCCGTCTGCCAAACCATCCCATTCGTAATGGGTTTGTTACTGCCCCAGTTCACTCAGCCCACAGAGATGCCTCTGTGTCCGTGCACTTTCTGACACCTTCATCGGACACCTGTACCGCCACGCAACAGATCTCTTTTTCAGGGAGAGGTTTATTAGACACACACCCTGTGGGCATCACGATGGCCGATCAAGCTCGTTACCAGCGGTACAACGACAGGACCGCTGCGGGCCTCCACCAGAGTTTCCTCTGGGTTCGCCCTGCTCGGGCATAGTTCACCATCTTTTGCAACATTTTCCGGCCTTCTGCCATCCCCTCCCATTCATAATGGGTTAGTTATTGCCCCAAATCTTCCAACCCACAGAGACGCCTCTGTGTCCGTGCACTTTCTGACACCTTCATCGGACACCTGTACCTCCACGCAACAGATCTCTTTTTCAGGGAGAGGTTTATTAGACACACACCCTGTGGGCATCACGATGGCCGATCAAGCTCGTTAGCAGCGGTACACCGACAGGACCGCTGCGGGCCTCCACCAGAGTTTCCTCTGGGTTCGCCCTGCTCGGTTATAGTTCACCATCTTTTGCAACATTTTCCAGCCTTCTGCCATCCCATCCCATTCATAATGGGTTAGTTATTGCCCCAAATCTCCCAGCCCACAGAGACGCCTCTGTGTCCGTGCACTTTCTGACACCTTCATCGGACACCTGCACCGCCAAGCAACAGATCTCTTTTTCAGGGAGAGGTTTATTAGACACTCACCCTGTGGGCATCACGTTGGCCGATCAAACTCGTTGCAAGCGGTACAACGACAGGACCGCTGCGGGCCTCCACCAGAGTTTTCTCTGGGTTCGCCCTGCTCGGGCATAGTTTACCATCTTTTGCAACATTTTCCGGCCTTCTGCCATCCCATTCATAATGGGTTAGTTATTGCCCCAAATCTCCCACCCCACAGAGACGCCTCTGTGTCAATGCATTTTCCATGGGTGGGGAGACTTTTAACGTCCCGCTCCACGACCGGCGCAACATTTTCCGGCCGTCTGCCAAACCATCCCATTCGTAATGGGTTTGTTACTGCCCCAGTTCTCTCAGCCCACAGAGACGCCTCTGTGTCCGTGCACTTTCTGACACCTTCATTGGACACCTGTACCGCCACGCAACAGATCTCTTTTTCAGGGAGAGGTTTATTAGACACACAACCTGTGGGCATCACGATGGCCGATCAAGCTCGTTACCAGCGGTACAACGACAGGACCGCTGCGGGCCTCCACCAGAGTTTCCTCTGGGTTCGCCCTGCTCGGGCATAGTTCACCATCTTTTGCAACATTTTCCGGCCTTCTGCCATCCCATCCCATTCATAATGGGTTAGTTATTGCCCCAAATCTCCCAGCCCACAGAGACACCTCTGTGTCCGTGCACTTTCTGACACCTTCATCGCACACATGTACCGCCACGCAACAGATCTCTTTTTCAGGGAGAGGTTTATTAGACAAACACCCTGTGGGCATAACGTTGGCCGATCAAGCTCGTTGCAAGCGGTACAATGACAGGACCGCTGCGGGTCTCCACCAGAGTTTTCTCTGGGTTCGCCCTGCTCGGGCATAGTTCACCATCTTTTGCAACATTTTCCGCTCTTCTGCCATCCCATCCCATTCATAATGGGTTAGTTATTGCCCCAAATCTCCCAGCCCACAGAGACGCCTCTGTGTCCATGCATTTTCCATGGGCGGGGAGACTTTTAATGTCCCGCTCCATGTCGGCGCAACATTTTCCGGCCGTCTGCCAAACCATCCCATTCGTAATGGGTTTGTTACTGCCCCAGTTCACTCAGCCCACAGAGACGCCTCTGTGTCCGTGCACTTTCTGACACCTTCATTGGACACCTGTACCGCCACGCAACAGATCTCTTTTTCAGGGAGAGGTTTATTAGACACACACCCTGTGGGCATCACGATGGCCGATCAAGCTCGTTACCAGCGGTACAACGACAGGACCGCTGCGGGCCTCCACCAGAGTTTCCTCTGGGTTCGCCCTGCTGGGGCATAGTTCACCATCTTTTGCAACATTTTCCGGCCTTCTGCCATCCCATCCCATTCATAATGGGTTAGTTATTGCCCCAAATCTCCCAGCCCACAGAGACACCTCTGTGTCCATGCATTTTCCATGGGCAGGGGAGACTTTTAACGTCACGCTACACGCCGGCGCAACATTTTCCGGCCGTCTGCTGATCCATTCCATTCGCAATGGTTTAACACCCTGTTCTCTTGGCCCAGAGATGCCTCTGTATCCCGGCACTTTCGGCGGGCCGGAAGACAAACGTCCCGCTCCACGCCGGCGCAACATTTTCCAGCCGTCTGCCAAACCATCCCATTCGTAATGGGTTTGTTACTGCCCCAGTTCACTCAGCCCACAGAGACGCCTCTGTGTCCGTGCACTTTCTGACACCTTCATTGGACACCTGTACCGCCACGCAACAGATCTCTTTTTCAGGGAGAGGTTTATTAGACACACACCCTGTGGGCATCACGATGGCCGATCAAGCTCGTTACCAGCGGTACAACGACAGGACTGCTGCGGGCCTCCACCAGAGTTTCCTCTGGGTTCGCCCTGCTCGGGCATAGTTCACCATCTTTTGCAACATTTTCCGGCCTTCTGCCATCCCATCCCATTCATAATTGGTTAGTTATTGCCCCAAATCTCCCAGCCCACAGAGACACCTCTGTGTCCGTGCACTTTCTGACACCTTCATCGCACACATGAACCGCCACGCAACAGATCTCTTTTTCAGGGAGAGGTTTATTAGACAAACACCCTGTGGGCATAACGTTGGCCGATCAAGCTCGTTGCAAGCGGTACAACGACAGGACCGCTGCGGGTCTCCACCAGAGTTTTCTCTGGGTTCGCCCTGCTCGGGCATAGTTCACCATCTTTTGCAACATTTTCCGCTCTTCTGCCATCCCATCCCATTCATAATGGGTTAGTTATTGCCCCAAATCTCCCAGCCCACAGAGACACCTCTGTGTCCATGCATTTTCCATGGGCGGGGAGACTTTTAATGTCCCGCTCCATGCCGGCGCAACATTTTCCGGCCGTCTGCCAAACCATCCCATTCGTAATGGGTTTGTTACTGCCCCAGTTCACTCAGCCCACAGAGACGCCTCTGTGTCCGTGCACTTTCTGACACCTTCATTGGACACCTGTACCGCCACGCAACAGATCTCTTTTTCAGGGAGAGGTTTATTAGACACACACCCTGTGGGCATCACGATGGCCGATCAAGCTCGTTACCAGCGGTACAACGACAGGACCGCTGCGGGCCTCCACCAGAGTTTCCTCTGGGTTCGCCCTGCTCGGGCATAGTTCACCATCTTTTGCAACATTTTCCGGCCTTATGCCATCCCATCCCATTCATAATGGGTTAGTTATTGCCCCAAATCTCCCAGCCCACAGAGACACCTCTGTGTCCGTGCACTTTCTGACACCTTCATCGCACACATGTACCGCCACGCAACAGATCTCTTTTTCAGGGAGAGGTTTATTAGACAAACACCCTGTGGGCATAACGTTGGCCGATCAAGCTCGTTGCAAGCGGTACAACGACAGGACCGCTGCGGGTCTCCACCAGAGTTTTCTCTGGGTTCGCCCTGCTCGGGCATAGTTCACCATCTTTTGCAACATTTTCCGGCCTTCTGCCATCCCATCCCATTCATAATGGGTTAGTTATTGCCCCAAATCTCCCAGCCCACAGAGACGCCTCTGTGTCCATGCATTTTCCATGGGCGGGGAGACTTTTAATGTCCCGCTCCATGCCGGCGCAACATTTTCCGGCCGTCTGCCAAACCATCCCATTCGTAATGGGTTTGTTACTGCCCCAGTTCACTCAGCCCACAGAGACGCCTCTGTGTCCGTGCACTTTCTGACACCTTCATCGGACACCTGTACCGCCACGCAACAGATCTCTTTTTCAGAGAGAGGTTTATTAGACACACACTCTGTGGGCATCACGATGGCCGATCAAGCTCGTTACCAGCGGTACAACGACAGCACAGCTGCGGGCCTCCACCAGAGTTTCCTATGGGTTCGCCCTGCTCGGGCATAGTTCACCATATTTTGCAACATTTTCCGGCCTTCTGCCATCCCATCCATAATGGGTTAGTTATTGCCCCAAATCTTCCAGCCCACAGAGACGCCTCTGTGTCCATGCATTTTCCATGGGCGGGAAGACTTTTAAGGTCCCGCTCCACGCCGGCGCAACATTTTCCGGCCGTCTGCCAAACCATCCCATTCGTAATGGGTTTGTTATTGCCCCAGTTCACTAAGCCCACAGAGACGCCTCTGTGTCCGTGCACTTTCTGACACCTTCATTGGACACCTGTACCGCCACGCAACAGATCTCTTTTTCAGGGAGAGGTTTATTAGACACACACCCTGTGGGCATCACGATGGCCGATCAAGCTCGTTACCAGCGGTACAACGACAGGACTGCTGCGGGCCTCCACCAGAGTTTCCTCTGGGTTCGCCCTGCTCGGGCATAGTTCACCATCTTTTGCAACATTTTCCGGCCTTCTGCCATCCCATCCCATTCATAATGGGTTAGTTATTGCCCCAAATCTCCCAGCCCACAGAGACGCCTCTGTGTCCATGCATTTTCCATGGGCGGGAAGACTTTTAAGGTCCCGCTCCACGCCGGCGCAACATTTTCCGGCCGTCTGCCAAACCATCCCATTCGTAATGGGTTTGTTACTGCCCTAGTTCACTCAGCCCACAGAGACGCCTCTGTGTCCGTTCACTTTCTGACACCTTCATCGTACACCTGTACCGCCACGCAACAGATCTCTTTTTCAGGGAGAATTTTATTAGACACACACCCTTTGGGTATCACGTTGGCCGATCATGCTCGTTACCAGCGGTACAACGACAGGACCACTGCGGGCCTCGAACCAGAGTTTACTCTGGGTTCGCCCTGCTCGGGCATAGTTCACCATGTTTTGCAACATTTTCCAGCCTTCAGCCACCCCATCCCTTTCAAAATGGGTTAGTTACTGCCCCAGTTCACTCAGCCCACAGAGACGCCTCTGTGTCCGTGCACTTTCTGACACCTTCATCGGACACCTGTACCGCCACGCAACAGATCTCTTTTTCAGAGAGAGGTTTATTAGACACACACTCTGTGGGCATCACGATGGCCGATCAAGCTCGTTACCAGCGGTACAACGACAGCACAGCTGCGGGCCTCCACCAGAGTTTCCTATGGGTTTGCCCTGCTCGGGCATAGTTCACCATATTTTGCAACATTTTCCGGCCTTCTGCCATCCCATCCATAATTTGTTAGTTATTGCCCCAAATCTTCCAGCCCACAGAGACGCCTCTGTGTCCATGCATTTTCCATGGGCGGGAAGACTTTTAAGGTCCCGCTCCACGCAGGCGCAACATTTTCCGGCCGTCTGCCAAACCATCCCATTCGTAATGGGTTTGTTATTGCCCCAGTTCACTAAGCCCAGAGACGCCTCTGTGTCCGTGCACTTTCTGACACCTTCTTGTACCGCCACGCAACAGATCTCTTTTTCAGGGAGAGGTTTATTAGACACACACCCTGTGGGCATCACGTTGGCCGCTCAAGCTCGTTTCCAGCGGTACAACGACAGGACCGCTGCGGGCCTCCACCAGAGTTTCCTCTGGGTTCGCCCTGCTCGGGCAAAGTTCACCATCTTTTGCAACATTTTCCGGCCTTCTGCCATCCCATCTCATTCATAATGGGTTAGTTAATGCCCCAAATCTCCCAGCCCACAGAGACGCCTCTGTGTCCATGCATTTTCCATGGGTAGGGAGATTTTTCCGTCCCGCTCCACGCCGGCGCAACATTTTCCGGCCGTCTACCAAATAATCCCATTCGTAATGGTTTTGTTACTGCCCCAGTTCACTCAGCCCACAGAGACGCCTCTGTGTCTCTGCACTTTCTGACACCTTCATCGGACACCTTTACCGTCACGCAACAGATCTCTTTTTCAGGGAGAGGTTTATTAGACACACACCCTGTGGGCATCACGTTGGCCGGTCAAGCTCGTTACCAGCGGTAAAACGACAGGACCGCTGCGGGCCTCCACCAGAGTTTTCTCTGGGTTCGCCCTGCTCGGGCATAGTTCACCATCTTTTGCAACATTTTCCGGCCTTCTGCCATCCCATCCCATTCATAATGGGTTAGTTATTGCCCCAAATCTCCCAGCCCACAGAGACGCCTTTGTGTCCGTGCACTTTCTGACACCTTCATCGGACACCTGTACCGCCACGCAACAGATCTCTTTTTCAGGGAGAAGTTTATTAGACACACACCCTGTGGGCATCACGTTGGCTGGTCAAGCTCGTTACCAGCGGTACAACGAAAGGACCGCTGCGGGCCTCCACCAGAGTTACCTCTGGGTTCACCCTGCTCGGGCATAGTTCAAAACATTTTACAAAATTTTCCTGCCTTCTGCCATCCCATCCCATTCATAATGGGTTAGTTATTGCCCCAAATCTCCCAGCCCACAGAGACGCCTCTGTGTCCATGCATTTTCCATGGGCGGGGAGACTTTTAACGTCCCGCTCCACGCCGGCGCAACATTTTCCGGCCGTCTGCACAACCATCCCATTCGTAATGGGTTTGTTACTGCCCCAGTTCACTCAGCCCACAGAGACGCCTCTGTGTCCGTTCACTTTCTGACACCTTCATCGTACACCTGTACCGCCACGCAACAGATCTCTTTTTCAGGGAGAATTTTATTAGACACACACCCTTTGGGTATCACGTTGGCCGATCATGCTAGTTACCAGCGGTACAACGACAGGACCACTGCGGGCCTCGAACCAGAGTTTACTCTGGGTTCGCCCTGCTCGGGCATAGTTCACCATGTTTTGCAACATTTTCCAGCCTTCAGCCACCCCATCCCTTTCAAAATGGGTTAGTTACTGCCCCAGTTCACTCAGCCCACAGAGACGCCTCTGTGTCCGTGCACTTTCTGACACCTTTATTGGACACCTGTACCGCCACGCAACAGATCTCTTTTTCAGGGAGAGGTTTATTAGACACACACCCTGTGGGCATCACGATGGCCGATCAAGCTCGTTACCAGCGGTACAACGACAGGACCGCTGCAGGCCTCCACCAGAGTTTCCTCTGGGTTCGCCCTGCTCGGCATAGTTCACCATCTTTTGCAACATTTTCCGGCCTTCTGCCATCCCATCCCATTCATAATGGGTTAGTTATTGCCCCAAATCTCCCAGCCTACAGAGACACCTCTGTGTCCGTGCACTTTCTGACACCTTCATCGCACACATGTACCGCCACGCAACAGATCTCTTTTTCAGGGAGAGGTTTATTAGACAAACACCCTGTGGGCATAACGTTGGCCGATCAAGCTCGTTGCAAGCGGTACAACGACAGGACCGCTGCGGGTCTCCATCAGAGTTTTCTCTGGGTTCGCCCTGCTCGGGCATTGTTCACCATCTTTTGCAACATTTTCCGGCCTTCTGCCATCCCATCCCATTCATAATGGGTTAGTTATTGCCCCAAATCTCCCAGCCCACAGAGACGCCTCTGTGTCCATGCATTTTCCATGGGCGGGGAGACTTTTAATGTCCCGCTCCATGCCGGCGCAACATTTTCCGGCCGTCTGCCAAACCATCCCATTCGTAATGGGTTTGTTACTGCCCCAGTTCACTCAGCCCACAGAGACGCCTCTGTGTCCGTGCACTTTCTGACACCTTCATCGGACACCTGTACCGCCACGCAACAGATCTCTTTTTCAGAGAGAGGTTTATTAGACACACACTCTGTGGGCATCACGATGGCCGATCAAGCTCGTTACCAGCGGTACAACGACAGCACAGCTGCGGGCCTCCACCAGAGTTTCCTATGGGTTTGCCCTGCTCGGGCATAGTTCACCATATTTTGCAACATTTTCCGGCCTTCTGCCATCCCATCCATAATTTGTTAGTTATTGCCCCAAATCTTCCAGCCCACAGAGACGCCTCTGTGTCCATGCATTTTCCATGGGCGGGAAGACTTTTAAGGTCCCGCTCCACGCAGGCGCAACATTTTCCGGCCGTCTGCCAAACCATCCCATTCGTAATGGGTTTGTTATTGCCCCAGTTCACTAAGCCCAGAGACGCCTCTGTGTCCGTGCACTTTCTGACACCTTCTTGTACCGCCACGCAACAGATCTCTTTTTCAGGGAGAGGTTTATTAGACACACACCCTGTGGGCATCACGTTGGCCGCTCAAGCTCGTTTCCAGCGGTACAACGACAGGACCGCTGCGGGCCTCCACCAGAGTTTCCTCTGGGTTCGCCCTGCTCGGGCAAAGTTCACCATCTTTTGCAACATTTTCCGGCCTTCTGCCATCCCATCTCATTCATAATGGGTTAGTTAATGCCCCAAATCTCCCAGCCCACAGAGACGCCTCTGTGTCCATGCATTTTCCATGGGTAGGGAGATTTTTCCGTCCCGCTCCACGCCGGCGCAACATTTTCCGGCCGTCTACCAAATAATCCCATTCGTAATGGTTTTGTTACTGCCCCAGTTCACTCAGCCCACAGAGACGCCTCTGTGTCTCTGCACTTTCTGACACCTTCATCGGACACCTTTACCGTCACGCAACAGATCTCTTTTTCAGGGAGAGGTTTATTAGACACACACCCTGTGGGCATCACGTTGGCCGGTCAAGCTCGTTACCAGCGGTAAAACGACAGGACCGCTGCGGGCCTCCACCAGAGTTTTCTCTGGGTTCGCCCTGCTCGGGCATTGTTCACCATCTTTTGCAACATTTTCCGGCCTTCTGCCATCCCATCCCATTCATAATGGGTTAGTTATTGCCCCAAATCTCCCAGCCCACAGAGACGCCTCTGTGTCCATGCATTTTCCATGGGCGGGGAGACTTTTAATGTCCCGCTCCATGCCGGCGCAACATTTTCCGGCCGTCTGCCAAACCATCCCATTCGTAATGGGTTTGTTACTGCCCCAGTTCACTCAGCCCACAGAGACGCCTCTGTGTCCGTGCACTTTCTGACACCTTCATCGGACACCTGTACCGCCACGCAACAGATCTCTTTTTCAGAGAGAGGTTTATTAGACACACACTCTGTGGGCATCACGATGGCCGATCAAGCTCGTTACCAGCGGTACAACGACAGCACAGCTGCGGGCCTCCACCAGAGTTTCCTATGGGTTTGCCCTGCTCGGGCATAGTTCACCATATTTTGCAACATTTTCCGGCCTTCTGCCATCCAATCCATAATTTGTTAGTTATTGCCCCAAATCTTCCAGCCCACAGAGACGCCTCTGTGTCCATGCATTTTCCATGGGCGGGAAGACTTTTAAGGTCCCGCTCCACGCAGGCGCAACATTTTCCGGCCGTCTGCCAAACCATCCCATTCGTAATGGGTTTGTTATTGCCCCAGTTCACTAAGCCCAGAGACGCCTCTGTGTCCGTGCACTTTCTGACACCTTCTTGTACCGCCACGCAACAGATCTCTTTTTCAGGGAGAGGTTTATTAGACACACACCCTGTGGGCATCACGTTGGCCGCTCAAGCTCGTTTCCAGCGGTACAACGACAGGACCGCTGCGGGCCTCCACCAGAGTTTCCTCTGGGTTCGCCCTGCTCGGGCAAAGTTCACCATCTTTTGCAACATTTTCCGGCCTTCTGCCATCCCATCTCATTCATAATGGGTTAGTTAATGCCCCAAATCTCCCAGCCCACAGAGACGCCTCTGTGTCCATGCATTTTCCATGGGTAGGGAGATTTTTCCGTCCCGCTCCACGCCGGCGCAACATTTTCCGGCCGTCTACCAAATAATCCCATTCGTAATGGTTTTGTTACTGCCCCAGTTCACTCAGCCCACAGAGACGCCTCTGTGTCTCTGCACTTTCTGACACCTTCATCGGACACCTTTACCGTCACGCAACAGATCTCTTTTTCAGGGAGAGGTTTATTAGACACACACCCTGTGGGCATCACGTTGGCCGGTCAAGCTCGTTACCAGCGGTAAAACGACAGGACCGCTGCGGGCCTCCACCAGAGTTTTCTCTGGGTTCGCCCTGCTCGGGCATAGTTCACCATCTTTTGCAACATTTTCCGGCCTTCTGCCATCCCATCCCATTCATAATGGGTTAGTTATTGCCCCAAATCTCCCAGCCCACAGAGACGCCTTTGTGTCCGTGCACTTTCTGACACCTTCATCGGACACCTGTACCGCCACGCAACAGATCTCTTTTTCAGGGAGAAGTTTATTAGACACACACCCTGTGGGCATCACGTTGGCTGGTCAAGCTCGTTACCAGCGGTACAACGAACGGACCGCTGCGGGCCTCCACCAGAGTTTCCTCTGGGTTCACCCTGCTCGGGCATAGTTCAACACATTTTACAAAATTTTCCGGCCTTCTGCCATCCCATCCCATTCATAATGGGTTAGTTATTGCCCCAAATCTCCCAGCCCACAGAGACGCCTCTGTGTCCATGCATTTTCCATGGGCGGGGAGACTTTTAACGTCCCGCTCCACGCCGGCGCAACATTTTCCGGCCGTCTGCACAACCATCCCATTCGTAATGGGTTTGTTACTGCCCCAGTTCACTCAGCCCACAGAGACGCCTCTGTGTCCGTTCACTTTCTGACACCTTCATCGTACACCTGTACCGCCACGCAACAGATCTCTTTTTCAGGGAGAATTTTATTAGACACACACCCTTTGGGTATCACGTTGGCCGATCATGCTCGTTACCAGCGGTACAACGACAGGACCACTGCGGGCCTCGAACCAGAGTTTACTCTGGGTTCGCCCTGCTCGGGCATAGTTCACCATGTTTTGCAACATTTTCCAGCCTTCAGCCACCCCATCCCTTTCAAAATGGGTTAGTTACTGCCCCAGTTCACTCAGCCCACAGAGACTTCTCTGTGTCCGTGCACTTTCTGACACCTTTATTGGACACCTGTACCGCCACGCAACAGATCTCTTTTTCAGGGAGAGGTTTATTAGACACACACCCTGTGGGCATCATGATGGCCGATCAAGCTCGTTACCAGCGGTACAACGACAGGACCGCTGCAGGCCTCCACCAGAGTTTCCTCTGGGTTCGCCCTGCTCGGGCATAGTTCACCATCTTTTGCAACATTTTCCGGCCTTCTGCCATCCCATCCCATTCATAATGGGTTAGTTATTGCCCCAAATCTCCCAGCCCACAGAGACACCTCTGTGTCCGTGCACTTTCTGACACCTTCATCGCACACATGTACCGCCACGCAACAGATCTCTTTTTCAGGGAGAGGTTTATTAGACAAACACCCTGTGGGCATAACGTTGGCCGATCAAGCTCGTTGCAAGCGGTACAACGACAGGACCGCTGCGGGTCTCCATCAGAGTTTTCTCTGGGTTCGCCCTGCTCGGGCATTGTTCACCATCTTTTGCAACATTTTCCGGCCTTCTGTCATCCCATCCCATTCATAATGGGTTAGTTATTGCCCCAAATCTCCCAGCCCACAGAGACGCCTCTGTGTCCATGCATTTTCCATGGGCGGGGAGACTTTTAATGTCCCGCTCCATGCCGGCGCAACATTTTCCGGCCGTCTGCCAAACCATCCCATTCGTAATGGGTTTGTTACTGCCCCAGTTCACTCAGCCCACAGAGACGCCTCTGTGTCTCTGCACTTTATGACACCTTCATCGGACACCTTTACCGTCACGCAACAGATCTCTTTTTCAGGGAGAGGTTTATTAGACACACACCCTGTGGGCATCACGATGGCCGATCAAGCTCGTTACCAGCGGTACAACGACAGGACCGCTGCGGGCCTCCACCAGAGTTTCCTCTGGGTTCGCCCTGCTCGGGCATAGTTCACCATCTTTTGCAACATTTTCCGGCCTTCTGCCATCCCATCCCATTCATAATGGGTTAGTTATTGCCCCAAATCTCCCAGCCCACAGAGACACCTCTGTGTCCGTGCACTTTCTGACACCTTCATCGCACACATGTACCGCCACGCAACAGATCTCTTTTTCAGGGAGAGGTTTATTAGACAAACACCCTGTGGGCATAACGTTGGCCGATCAAGCTCGTTGCAAGCGGTACAACGACAGGACCGCTGCGGGTCTCCATCAGAGTTTTCTCTGGGTTCGCCCTGCTCGGGCATTGTTCACCATCTTTTGCAACATTTTCCGGCCTTCTGCCATCCCATCCCATTCATAATGGGTTAGTTATTGCCCCAAATCTCCCAGCCCACAGAGACGCCTCTGTGTCCATGCATTTTCCATGGGCGGGGAGACTTTTAATGTCCCGCTCCACGCCGGCGCAACATTTTCCGGCCGTCTGCACAACCATCCCATTCGTAATGGGTTTGTTACTGCCCCAGTTCACTCAGCCCACAGAGACGCCTCTGTGTCCGTTCACTTTCTGACACCTTCATCGTACACCTGTACCGCCACGCAACATATCTCTTTTTCAGGGAGAATTTTATTAGACACACACCCTTTGGGTATCACGTTGGCCGATCATGCTCGTTACCAGCGGTACAACGACAGGACCACTGCGGGCCTCGAACCAGAGTTTACTCTGGGTTCGCCCTGCTCGGGCATAGTTCACCATGTTTTGCAACATTTTCCACCCTTCAGCCACCACATCCCTTTCAAAATGGGTTAGTTACTGCCCCAGTTCACTCAGCCCACAGAGACGCCTCTGTGTCCGTGCACTTTCTGACACCTTCATCGGACACCTGTACCGCCACGCAACAGATCTCTTTTTCAGGGAGAGGTTTATTAGACACACACCCTGTGGGCATCACGTTGGCCGATCAAGCTCGTTACCAGCGGTACAACGACAGGACCGCTGCGGGCCTCCACCAGAGTTTCCTCTGGGTTCGCCCTGCTCGTGCATAGTTCACCATCTTTTGCAACATTTTCCGGCCTTCTGCCATCCCATTGCATTCATAATGGGTTAGTTATTGCCCCAAATCTTCCAACCCACAGAGACGCCTCTGTGTCCGTGCACTTTCTGACACCTTCATTGGACACCTGTACCGCCACGCAACAGATCTCTTTTTCAGGGAGAGGTTTATTAGACACACACCCTGTGGGCATCACGATGGCCGATCAAGCTCGTTAGCAGCGGTACAACGACAGGACCGCTGCGGGCCTCCACCAGAGTTTCCTCTGGGTTCGCCCTGTTCGGGCAGAGTTCACCATCTTTTGCAACATTTTCCATTCTTCTGCCATCCCATCCCATTCATAATGGGTTAGTTACTGCCCCAGTTCACTTAGCCCACAGAGACGCCTCTATGTCCGTGCACTTTCTGACACCTTCATCGGACACCTGTACCGCCACGCAACAGATCTCTTTTTCAGGGAGAGGTTTATTAGACACACACCCTGTGGGCATAACGTTGGCCGATCAAGCTCGTTACCAGCGGTACAACGACAGGACCGCTGAGGGTCTCCACCAAAGTTTCCTCTGGGTTCGCCCTGCTCGGGCATAGTTCACCATCTTTTGCAACATTTTCCGGCCTTCTGCCATCCCATCCCATTCATAATGGGTTAGTTATTGCCCCGAATCTCCCAGCCCACAGATACGCCTCTGTGTCCATGCATTTTCCATGGGCGGGGAGACTTTTAACGTCCCGCTCCACGCCGGCGCAACATTTTCCGGCCGTCTGCCAAACCATCCCGTTCGTAATGGGTTTGTAACTGCCCAAGTTCACTCAGCCCACAGAGATGCCTCTGTGTCCGTGCACTTTCTGACACCTTCGTCGGACACCTGTACCGCCACGCAACAGATCTCTTTTTCAGGGAGAGGTTTATTAGACACACACCCTGTGGGCTTCACGTTGGCCGATCAAGTTCGTTGCAAGCGGTACAACGACAGGACCGCTGCGGGCCTCCACCAGAGTTTTCTCTGGGTTCGCCCTGCTCGGGCATAGTTCACCATCTTTTGCAACATTTTCCGGCCTTCTGCCATCCCATCCCATTCATAATGGGTTAGTTATTGCCCCAAATCTCCCAGCCCACAGAGACGCCTCTGTGTCCATGCATTTTCCATGGGCGGGAAGACTTTTAAGGTCCCGCTCCACGCCGGCGCAACATTTTCCGGCCGTCTGCCAAACCATCCCATTCGTAATGGGTTTGTTACTGCCCCAGTTCACTCAGCCCACAGAGATGCCTCTGTGTCCGTGCACTTTCTGACACCTTCATCGGACACCTGTACCGCCACGCAACAGATCTCTTTTTCAGGGAGAGGTTTATTAGACACACACCCTGTGGGCATCACGATGGCCGATCAAGCTCGTTACCAGCGGTACAACGACAGGACCGCTGCGGGCCTCCACCAGAGTTTCCTCTGGGTTCGCCCTGCTCGGGCATAGTTCACCATCTTTTGCAACATTTTCCGGCCTTCTGCCATCCCCTCCCATTCATAATGGGTTAGTTATTGCCCCAAATCTCCCAGCCCACAGAGACACCTCTGTGTCCGTGCACTTTCTGACACCTTCATCGCACACATGTACCGCCACGCAACAGATCTCTTTTTCAGGGAGAGGTTTATTAGACAAACACCCTGTGGGCATAACGTTGGCCGATCAAGCTCGTTGCAAGCGGTACAACGACAGGACCGCTGCGGGTCTCCATCAGAGTTTTCTCTGGGTTCGCCCTGCTCGGGCATTGTTCACCATCTTTTGCAACATTTTCCGGCCTTCTGCCATCCCATCCCATTCATAATGGGTTAGTTATTGCCCCAAATCTCCCAGCCCACAGAGACGCCTCTGTGTCCATGCATTTTCCATGGGCGGGGAGACTTTTAATGTCCCGCTCCACGCCGGCGCAACATTTTCCGGCCGTCTGCACAACCATCCCATTCGTAATGGGTTTGTTACTGCCCCAGTTCACTCAGCCCACAGAGACGCCTCTGTGTCCGTTCACTTTCTGACACCTTCATCGTACACCTGTACCGCCACGCAACATATCTCTTTTTCAGGGAGAATTTTATTAGACACACACCCTTTGGGTATCACGTTGGCCGATCATGCTCGTTACCAGCGGTACAACGACAGGACCACTGCGGGCCTCGAACCAGAGTTTACTCTGGGTTCGCCCTGCTCGGGCATAGTTCACCATGTTTTGCAACATTTTCCACCCTTCAGCCACCACATCCCTTTCAAAATGGGTTAGTTACTGCCCCAGTTCACTCAGCCCACAGAGACGCCTCTGTGTCCGTGCACTTTCTGACACCTTCATCGGACACCTGTACCGCCACGCAACAGATCTCTTTTTCAGGGAGAGGTTTATTAGACACACACCCTGTGGGCATCACGTTGGCCGATCAAGCTCGTTACCAGCGGTACAACGACAGGACCGCTGCGGGCCTCCACCAGAGTTTCCTCTGGGTTCGCCCTGCTCGTGCATAGTTCACCATCTTTTGCAACATTTTCCGGCCTTCTGCCATCCCATTGCATTCATAATGGGTTAGTTATTGCCCCAAATCTTCCAACCCACAGAGACGCCTCTGTGTCCGTGCACTTTCTGACACCTTCATTGGACACCTGTACCGCCACGCAACAGATCTCTTTTTCAGGGAGAGGTTTATTAGACACACACCCTGTGGGCATCACGATGGCCGATCAAGCTCGTTAGCAGCGGTACAACGACAGGACCGCTGCGGGCCTCCACCAGAGTTTCCTCTGGGTTCGCCCTGCTCGGGCAGAGTTCACCATCTTTTGCAACATTTTCCATTCTTCTGCCATCCCATCCCATTCATAATGGGTTAGTTACTGCCCCAGTTCACTTAGCCCACAGAGACGCCTCTATGTCCGTGCACTTTCTGACACCTTCATCGGACACCTGTACCGCCACGCAACAGATCTCTTTTTCAGGGAGAGGTTTATTAGACACACACCCTGTGGGCATAACGTTGGCCGATCAAGCTCGTTACCAGCGGTACAACGACAGGACCGCTGAGGGTCTCCACCAGAGTTTCCTCTGGGTTCGCCCTGCTCGGGCATAGTTCACCATCTTTTGCAACATTTTCCGGCCTTCTGCCATCCCATCCCATTCATAATGGGTTAGTTATTGCCCCGAATCTCCCAGCCCACAGATACGCCTCTGTGTCCATGCATTTTCCATGGGCGGGGAGACTTTTAACGTCCCGCTCCACGCCGGCGCAACATTTTCCGGCCGTCTGCCAAACCATCCCGTTCGTAATGGGTTTGTAACTGCCCAAGTTCACTCAGCCCACAGAGATGCCTCTGTGTCCGTGCACTTTCTGACACCTTCGTCGGACACCTGTACCGCCACGCAACAGATCTCTTTTTCAGGGAGAGGTTTATTAGACACACACCCTGTGGGCTTCACGTTGGCCGATCAAGTTCGTTGCAAGCGGTACAACGACAGGACCGCTGCGGGCCTCCACCAGAGTTTTCTCTGGGTTCGCCCTGCTCGGGCATAGTTCACCATCTTTTGCAACATTTTCCGGCCTTCTGCCATCCCATCCCATTCATAATGGGTTAGTTATTGCCCCAAATCTCCCAGCCCACAGAGACGCCTCTGTGTCCATGCATTTTCCATGGGCGGGAAGACTTTTAAGGTCCCGCTCCACGCCGGCGCAACATTTTCCGGCCGTCTGCCAAACCATCCCATTCGTAATGGGTTTGTTACTGCCCCAGTTCACTCAGCCCACAGAGATGCCTCTGTGTCCGTGCACTTTCTGACACCTTCATCGGACACCTGTACCGCCACGCAACAGATCTCTTTTTCAGGGAGAGGTTTATTAGACACACACCCTGTGGGCATCACGATGGCCGATCAAGCTCGTTACCAGCGGTACAACGACAGGACCGCTGCGGGCCTCCACCAGAGTTTCCTCTGGGTTCGCCCTGCTCGGGCATAGTTCACCATCTTTTGCAACATTTTCCGGCCTTCTGCCATCCCCTCCCATTCATAATGGGTTAGTTATTGCCCCAAATCTTCCAACCCACAGAGACGCCTCTGTGTCCGTGCACTTTCTGACACCTTCATCGGACACCTGTACCTCCACGCAACAGATCTCTTTTTCAGGGAGAGGTTTATTAGACACACACCCTGTGGGCATCACGATGGCCGATCAAGCTCGTTAGCAGCGGTACACCGACAGGACCGCTGCGGGCCTCCACCAGAGTTTCCTCTGGGTTCGCCCTGCTCGGTTATAGTTCACCATCTTTTGCAACATTTTCCAGCCTTCTGCCATCCCATCCCATTCATAATGGGTTAGTTATTGCCCCAAATCTCCCAGCCCACAGAGACGCCTCTGTGTCCGTGCACTTTCTGACACCTTCATCGGACACCTGCACCGCCAAGCAACAGATCTCTTTTTCAGGGAGAGGTTTATTAGACACTCACCCTGTGGGCATCACGTTGGCCGATCAAACTCGTTGCAAGCGGTACAACGACAGGACCGCTGCGGGCCTCCACCAGAGTTTTCTCTGGGTTCGCCCTGCTCGGGCATAGTTTACCATCTTTTGCAACATTTTCCGGCCTTCTGCCATCCCATTCATAATGGGTTAGTTATTGCCCCAAATCTCCCACCCCACAGAGACGCCTCTGTGTCAATGCATTTTCCATGGGTGGGGAGACTTTTAACGTCCCGCTCCACGACCGGCGCAACATTTTCCGGCCGTCTGCCAAACCATCCCATTCGTAATGGGTTTGTTACTGCCCCAGTTCTCTCAGCCCACAGAGACGCCTCTGTGTCCGTGCACTTTCTGACACCTTCATTGGACACCTGTACCGCCACGCAACAGATCTCTTTTTCAGGGAGAGGTTTATTAGACACACAACCTGTGGGCATCACGATGGCCGATCAAGCTCGTTACCAGCGGTACAACGACAGGACCGCTGCGGGCCTCCACCAGAGTTTCCTCTGGGTTCGCCCTGCTCGGGCATAGTTCACCATCTTTTGCAACATTTTCCGGCCTTCTGCCATCCCATCCCATTCATAATGGGTTAGTTATTGCCCCAAATCTCCCAGCCCACAGAGACACCTCTGTGTCCGTGCACTTTCTGACACCTTCATCGCACACATGTACCGCCACGCAACAGATCTCTTTTTCAGGGAGAGGTTTATTAGACAAACACCCTGTGGGCATAACGTTGGCCGATCAAGCTCGTTGCAAGCGGTACAATGACAGGACCGCTGCGGGTCTCCACCAGAGTTTTCTCTGGGTTCGCCCTGCTCGGGCATAGTTCACCATCTTTTGCAACATTTTCCGCTCTTCTGCCATCCCATCCCATTCATAATGGGTTAGTTATTGCCCCAAATCTCCCAGCCCACAGAGACGCCTCTGTGTCCATGCATTTTCCATGGGCGGGGAGACTTTTAATGTCCCGCTCCATGTCGGCGCAACATTTTCCGGCCGTCTGCCAAACCATCCCATTCGTAATGGGTTTGTTACTGCCCCAGTTCACTCAGCCCACAGAGACGCCTCTGTGTCCGTGCACTTTCTGACACCTTCATTGGACACCTGTACCGCCACGCAACAGATCTCTTTTTCAGGGAGAGGTTTATTAGACACACACCCTGTGGGCATCACGATGGCCGATCAAGCTCGTTACCAGCGGTACAACGACAGGACCGCTGCGGGCCTCCACCAGAGTTTCCTCTGGGTTCGCCCTGCTGGGGCATAGTTCACCATCTTTTGCAACATTTTCCGGCCTTCTGCCATCCCATCCCATTCATAATGGGTTAGTTATTGCCCCAAATCTCCCAGCCCACAGAGACACCTCTGTGTCCATGCATTTTCCATGGGCAGGGGAGACTTTTAACGTCACGCTACACGCCGGCGCAACATTTTCCGGCCGTCTGCTGATCCATTCCATTCGCAATGGTTTAACACCCTGTTCTCTTGGCCCAGAGATGCCTCTGTATCCCGGCACTTTCGGCGGGCCGGAAGACAAACGTCCCGCTCCACGCCGGCGCAACATTTTCCAGCCGTCTGCCAAACCATCCCATTCGTAATGGGTTTGTTACTGCCCCAGTTCACTCAGCCCACAGAGACGCCTCTGTGTCCGTGCACTTTCTGACACCTTCATTGGACACCTGTACCGCCACGCAACAGATCTCTTTTTCAGGGAGAGGTTTATTAGACACACACCCTGTGGGCATCACGATGGCCGATCAAGCTCGTTACCAGCGGTACAACGACAGGACTGCTGCGGGCCTCCACCAGAGTTTCCTCTGGGTTCGCCCTGCTCGGGCATAGTTCACCATCTTTTGCAACATTTTCCGGCCTTCTGCCATCCCATCCCATTCATAATTGGTTAGTTATTGCCCCAAATCTCCCAGCCCACAGAGACACCTCTGTGTCCGTGCACTTTCTGACACCTTCATCGCACACATGAACCGCCACGCAACAGATCTCTTTTTCAGGGAGAGGTTTATTAGACAAACACCCTGTGGGCATAACGTTGGCCGATCAAGCTCGTTGCAAGCGGTACAACGACAGGACCGCTGCGGGTCTCCACCAGAGTTTTCTCTGGGTTCGCCCTGCTCGGGCATAGTTCACCATCTTTTGCAACATTTTCCGCTCTTCTGCCATCCCATCCCATTCATAATGGGTTAGTTATTGCCCCAAATCTCCCAGCCCACAGAGACACCTCTGTGTCCATGCATTTTCCATGGGCGGGGAGACTTTTAATGTCCCGCTCCATGCCGGCGCAACATTTTCCGGCCGTCTGCCAAACCATCCCATTCGTAATGGGTTTGTTACTGCCCCAGTTCACTCAGCCCACAGAGACGCCTCTGTGTCCGTGCACTTTCTGACACCTTCATTGGACACCTGTACCGCCACGCAACAGATCTCTTTTTCAGGGAGAGGTTTATTAGACACACACCCTGTGGGCATCACGATGGCCGATCAAGCTCGTTACCAGCGGTACAACGACAGGACCGCTGCGGGCCTCCACCAGAGTTTCCTCTGGGTTCGCCCTGCTCGGGCATAGTTCACCATCTTTTGCAACATTTTCCGGCCTTATGCCATCCCATCCCATTCATAATGGGTTAGTTATTGCCCCAAATCTCCCAGCCCACAGAGACACCTCTGTGTCCGTGCACTTTCTGACACCTTCATCGCACACATGTACCGCCACGCAACAGATCTCTTTTTCAGGGAGAGGTTTATTAGACAAACACCCTGTGGGCATAACGTTGGCCGATCAAGCTCGTTGCAAGCGGTACAACGACAGGACCGCTGCGGGTCTCCACCAGAGTTTTCTCTGGGTTCGCCCTGCTCGGGCATAGTTCACCATCTTTTGCAACATTTTCCGGCCTTCTGCCATCCCATCCCATTCATAATGGGTTAGTTATTGCCCCAAATCTCCCAGCCCACAGAGACGCCTCTGTGTCCATGCATTTTCCATGGGCGGGGAGACTTTTAATGTCCCGCTCCATGCCGGCGCAACATTTTCCGGCCGTCTGCCAAACCATCCCATTCGTAATGGGTTTGTTACTGCCCCAGTTCACTCAGCCCACAGAGACGCCTCTGTGTCCGTGCACTTTCTGACACCTTCATCGGACACCTGTACCGCCACGCAACAGATCTCTTTTTCAGAGAGAGGTTTATTAGACACACACTCTGTGGGCATCACGATGGCCGATCAAGCTCGTTACCAGCGGTACAACGACAGCACAGCTGCGGGCCTCCACCAGAGTTTCCTATGGGTTCGCCCTGCTCGGGCATAGTTCACCATATTTTGCAACATTTTCCGGCCTTCTGCCATCCCATCCATAATGGGTTAGTTATTGCCCCAAATCTTCCAGCCCACAGAGACGCCTCTGTGTCCATGCATTTTCCATGGGCGGGAAGACTTTTAAGGTCCCGCTCCACGCCGGCGCAACATTTTCCGGCCGTCTGCCAAACCATCCCATTCGTAATGGGTTTGTTATTGCCCCAGTTCACTAAGCCCACAGAGACGCCTCTGTGTCCGTGCACTTTCTGACACCTTCATTGGACACCTGTACCGCCACGCAACAGATCTCTTTTTCAGGGAGAGGTTTATTAGACACACACCCTGTGGGCATCACGATGGCCGATCAAGCTCGTTACCAGCGGTACAACGACAGGACTGCTGCGGGCCTCCACCAGAGTTTCCTCTGGGTTCGCCCTGCTCGGGCATAGTTCACCATCTTTTGCAACATTTTCCGGCCTTCTGCCATCCCATCCCATTCATAATTGGTTAGTTATTGCCCCAAATCTCCCAGCCCACAGAGACACCTCTGTGTCCGTGCACTTTCTGACACCTTCATCGCACACATGTACCGCCACGCAACAGATCTCTTTTTCAGGGAGAGGTTTATTAGACAAACACCCTGTGGGCATAACGTTGGCCGATCAAGCTCGTTGCAAGCGGTACAACGACAGGACCGCTGCGGGTCTCCACCAGAGTTTTCACTGGGTTCGCCCTGCTCGGGCATAGTTCACCATCTTTTGCAACATTTTCCGCTCTTCTGCCATCCCATCCCATTCATAATGGGTTAGTTATTGCCCCAAATCTCCCATCCCACAGAGACGCCTCTGTGTCCATGCATTTTCCACGGGCGGGGAGACTTTTAATGTCCCGCTCCATGCCGGCGCAACATTTTCCGGCCGTCTGCCAAACCATCCCATTCGTAATGGGTTTGTTATTGCCCCAGTTCACTAAGCCCAGAGACGCCTCTGTGTCCGTGCACTTTCTGACACCTTCTTGTACCGCCACGCAACAGATCTCTTTTTCAGGGAGAGGTTTATTAGACACACACCCTGTGGGCATCACGTTGGCCGCTCAAGCTCGTTTCCAGCGGTACAACGACAGGACCGCTGCGGGCCTCCACCAGAGTTTCCTCTGGGTTCGCCCTGCTCGGGCAAAGTTCACCATCTTTTGCAACATTTTCCGGCCTTCTGCCATCCCATCTCATTCATAATGGGTTAGTTAATGCCCCAAATCTCCCAGCCCACAGAGACGCCTCTGTGTCCATGCATTTTCCATGGGTAGGGAGATTTTTCCGTCCCGCTCCACGCCGGCGCAACATTTTCCGGCCGTCTACCAAATAATCCCATTCGTAATGGTTTTGTTACTGCCCCAGTTCACTCAGCCCACAGAGACGCCTCTGTGTCTCTGCACTTTCTGACACCTTCATCGGACACCTTTACCGTCACGCAACAGATCTCTTTTTCAGGGAGAGGTTTATTAGACACACACCCTGTGGGCATCACGTTGGCCGCTCAAGCTCGTTTCCAGCGGTACAACGACAGGACCGCTGCGGGCCTCCACCAGAGTTTCCTCTGGGTTCGCCCTGCTCGGGCATAGGTCACCATCTTTTGCAACATTTTCCGGCCTTCTGCAATCCCATCCCATTCATAATGGGTTAGTTATTGCCCCAAATCTTCCAACCCACAGAGACGCCTCTGTGTCCGTGCACTTTCTGACACATTCATTGGACACCTGTACCGCCACGCAACAGATCTCTTTTTCAGGGAGAGGTTTATTAGACACACACCCTGAGGGCATCACGTTGGCCGCTCAAGCTCGTTACCAGCGGTACAACGACTGGACCGCTGCGGGCCTCCACCAGAGTTTTCTCTGGGTTCGCCCTGCTCGGGCATAGTTTACCATCTTTTGCAACATTTTCCGGCCTTCTGCCATCCCATTCATAATGGGTTAGTTATTGCCCCAAATCTCCCAGCCCACAGAGACGCCTCTGTGTCAATGCATTTTCCATGGGCGGGGAGACTTTTAACGTCCCGCTCCACGACCGGCGCAACATTTTCCGGCCGTCTGCCAAACCATCCCATTCGTAATGGGTTTGTTACTGCCCCAGTTCTCTCAGCCCACAGAGACGCCTCTGTGTCCGTGCACTTTCTGACACATTCATCGGACACCTGTACCGCCACGCAACAGATCTCTTTTTCAGGGAGAGGTTTATTAGACACACAACCTGTGGGCATCACGTTGGCCGATCAAGCTCGTTGCAAGCGGTACAACGACAGGACCGCTGCGGGCCTCCACCAGAGTTTTCTCTGGGTTCGCCCTGCTCGGGCATAGTTCACCATCTTTTGCAACATTTTACGGCCTTCTGCCATCCCATCCCATTCATAATGGGTTAGTTATTGCCCCAAATCTCCCAGCCCACAGAGACGCATCTGTGTCCATGCATTTTCCATGGGCGGGAAGACTTTTAAGGTCCCGCTCCACGCCGGCGCAACATTTTCCGGCCGTCTGCCAAACCATCCCATTCGTAATGGGTTTGTTACTGCCCCAGTTCTCTCAGCCCACAGAGACGCCTCTGTGTCCGTGCACTTTCTGACACCTTCATCGGACACCTGTACCGCCACGCAACAGATCTCTTTTTCAGGGAGAGGTTTATTAGACACACACCCTGTGGGCATCACGATGGCCGATCAAGCTCGTTACCAGCGGTACAACGACAGGACTGCTGCGGGCCTCCACCAGAGTTTCCTCTGGGTTCGCCCTGCTCGGGCATAGTTCACCATCTTTTGCAACATTTTCCGGCCTTCTGCCATCCCATCCCATTCATAATGGGTTAGTTATTGCCCCAAATCTTCCAACCCACAGAGACGCCTCTGTGTCCGTGCACTTTCTGACACCTTCATCGGACACCTGTACCGCCACGCAACAGATCTCTTTTTCAGGGAGAGGTTTATTAGACACACACCCTGTGGGCATCACGATGGCCGATCAAGCTCGTTAGCAGCGGTACAACGACAGGACCGCTGCGGGCCTCCACCAGAGTTTCCTCTGGGTTCGCCCTGCTCGGGCATAGTTCACCATCTTTTGCAACATTTTCCAGCCTTCTGCCATCCCATCCCATTCATAATGGGTTAAGTTATTGCCCCAAATCTCCCAGCCCACAGTGACGCCTCTATGTCCGAGCACTTTCTGACACCTTCATCGGACACCTGTACCGCCACGCAACAGATCTCTTTTTCAGGGAGAGGTTTATTAGACACACACCCTGTGGGCATCACGTTGGCCGATAAAGCTCGTTACAAGCGGTACAACGACAGGACCGCTGAGGGCCTCCACCAGAGTTTCCTCTGGGTTCGCCCTGCTCGGGCAGAGTTCACCATCTTTTGCAACATTTTCCATTCTTCTGCCATCCCATCCCATTCATAATGGGTTAGTTACTGCCCCAGTTCACTTAGCCCACAGAGACGCCTCTATGTCCGTGCACTTTCTGACACCTTCATCGGACACCTGTACCGCCACGCAACAGATCTCTTTTTCAGGGAGAGGTTTATTAGACACACACCCTGTGGGCATCACGTTGGCCGATCAAGCTCGTTACCAGCGGTAAAACGACAGGACCGCTGAGGGCCTCCACCAGAGTTTCCTCTGGGTTCGCCCTGCTCGGGCATAGTTCACCATCTTTTGCAACATTTTCCGGCCTTCTGCCATCCCATCCCATTCATAATGGGTTAGTTATTGCCCCGAATCTCCCAGCCCACAGATACGCCTCTGTGTCCATGCATTTTCCATGGGCGGGGAGACTTTTAACGTCCCGCTCCACGCCGGCGCAACATTTTCCGGCCGTCTGCCAAACCATCCCGTTCGTAATGGGTTTGTAACTGCCCAAGTTCACTCAGCCCACAGAGATGCCTCTGTGTCCGTGCACTTTCTGACACCTTCGTCGGACACCTGTACCGCCACGCAACAGATCTCTTTTTCAGGGAGAGGTTTATTAGACACACACCCTGTGGGCTTCACGTTGGCCGATCAAGTTCGTTGCAAGCGGTACAACGACAGGACCGCTGCGGGCCTCCACCAGAGTTTTCTCTGGGTTCGCCCTGCTCGGGCATAGTTTACCATCTTTTGCAACATTTTCCGGCCTTCTGCCATCCCATTCATAATGGGTTAGTTATTGCCCCAAATCTCCCAGCCCACAGAGACGCCTCTGTGTCAATGCATTTTCCATGGGCGGGGAGACTTTTAACGTCCCGCTCCACGACCGGCGCAACATTTTCCGGCCGTCTGCCAAACCATCCCATTCGTAATGGGTTTGTTACTGCCCCAGTTTTCTCAGCCCACAGAGACGCCTCTGTGTCCGTGCACTTTCTGACACATTCATCGTACACCTGTACCGCCAGGCAACAGATCTCTTTTTCAGGGAGAGGTTTATTAGACACACACCCTGTGGGCATCACGTTGGCCGCTCAAGCTCGTTTCCAGCGGTACAACGACAGGACCGCTGCGGGCCTCCACCAGAGTTTCCTCTGGGTTCGACCTGCTCGGGCATAGTTCACCATCTTTTGCAACATTTTCCGGCCTTCTGCCAACCTATCCCATTCATAATGGGTTAGTTATTGCCCCAAATCTTCCAACCCACAGAGACGCCTCTGTGTCCGTGCACTTTCTGACACCTTCATTGGACACCTGTACCGCCACGCAACAGATCTCTTTTTCAGGGAGAGGTTTATTAGACACACACCCTGTGGGCATCACGATGGCCGATCAAGCTCGTTAGCAGCGGTACAACGACAGGACCGCTGCGGGCCTCCACCAGAGTTTCCTCTGGGTTCGCCCTGCTCGGGCATAGTTCACCATCTTTTGCAACATTTTCCAGCCTTCTGCCATCCCATCCCATTCATAATGGGTTAGTTATTGCCCCAAATCTCCCAGCCCACAGAGACGCCTCTGTGTCCGTGCACTTTCTGACACCTTCATCGGACACCTGCACCGCCAAGCAACAGATCTCTTTTTCAGGGAGAGGTTTATTAGACACTCACCCTGTGGGCATCACGTTGGCCGATCAAACTCGTTGCAAGCGGTACAACGACAGGACCGCTGCGGGCCTCCACCAGAGTTTTCTCTGGGTTCGCCCTGCTCGGGCGTAGTTTACCATCTTTTGCAACATTTTCCGGCCTTCTGCCATCCCATTCATAATGGGTTAGTTACTGCCCCAGTTCTCTCAGCCCACAGAGACGCCTCTGTGTCCGTGCACTTTCTGACACATTCATCGGACACCTGTACCGCCACGCAACAGATCTCTTTTTCAGGGAGAGGTTTATTAGACACACACCCTGTGGGCATCACGATGGCCGATCAAGCTCGTTAGCAGCGGTACACCGACAGGACCGCTGCGGGCCTCCACCAGAGTTTCCTCTGGGTTCGCCCTGCTCGGTTATAGTTCACCATCTTTTGCAACATTTTCCAGCCTTCTGCCATCCCATCCCATTCATAATGGGTTAGTTATTGCCCCAAATCTCCCAGCCCACAGAGACGCCTCTGTGTCCGTGCACTTTCTGACACCTTCATCGGACACCTGTACCGCCACGCAACAGATCTCTTTTTCAGGGAGAGGTTTATTAGACACACACCCTGTGGGCATCACGTTGGCCGCTCAAGCTCGTTTCCAGCGGTACAACGACAGGACCGCTGCGGGCCTCCACCAGAGTTTCCTCTGGGTTCGCCCTGCTCGGGCAAAGTTCACCATCTTTTGCAACATTTTCCGGCCTTCTGCCATCCCATCTCATTCATAATGGGTTAGTTAATGCCCCAAATCTCCCAGCCCACAGAGACGCCTCTGTGTCCATGCATTTTCCATGGGTAGGGAGATTTTTCCGTCCCGCTCCACGCCGGCGCAACATTTTCCGGCCGTCTACCAAATAATCCCATTCGTAATGGTTTTGTTACTGCCCCAGTTCACTCAGCCCACAGAGACGCCTCTGTGTCTCTGCACTTTCTGACACCTTCATCGGACACCTTTACCGTCACGCAACAGATCTCTTTTTCAGGGAGAGGTTTATTAGACACACACCCTGTGGGCATCACGTTGGCCGGTCAAGCTCGTTACCAGCGGTAAAACGACAGGACCGCTGCGGGCCTCCACCAGAGTTTTCTCTGGGTTCGCCCTGCTCGGGCATAGTTCACCATCTTTTGCAACATTTTCCGGCCTTCTGCCATCCCATCCCATTCATAATGGGTTAGTTATTGCCCCAAATCTCCCAGCCCACAGAGACGCCTTTGTGTCCGTGCACTTTCTGACACCTTCATCGGACACCTGTACCGCCACGCAACAGATCTCTTTTTCAGGGAGAAGTTTATTAGACACACACCCTGTGGGCATCACGTTGGCTGGTCAAGCTCGTTACCAGCGGTACAACGAAAGGACCGCTGCGGGCCTCCACCAGAGTTTCCTCTGGGTTCACCCTGCTCGGGCATAGTTCAACACATTTTACAAAATTTTCCGGCCTTCTGCCATCCCATCCCATTCATAATGGGTTAGTTATTGCCCCAAATCTCCCAGCCCACAGAGACGCCTCTGTGTCCATGCATTTTCCATGGGCGGGGAGACTTTTAACTTCCCGCTCCACGCCGGCGCAACATTTTCCGGCCGTCTGCACAACCATCCCATTCGTAATGGGTTTGTTACTGCCCCAGTTCACTCAGCCCACAGAGACGCCTCTGTGTCCGTTCACTTTCTGACACCATCGTACACCTGTACCGCCACGCAACAGATCTCTTTTTCAGGGAGAATTTTATTAGACACACACCCTTTGGGTATCACGTTGGCCGATCATGCTCGTTACCAGCGGTACAACGACAGGACCGCTGCGGGCCTCGAACCAGAGTTTACTCTGGGTTCGCCCTGCTCGGGCATAGTTCACCATGTTTTGCAACATTTTCCAGCCTTCAGCCACCCCATCCCTTTCAAAATGGGTTAGTTACTGCCCCAGTTCACTCAGCCCACAGAGACGCCTCTGTGTCCGTGCACTTTCTGACACCTTCATCGGACACCTGTACCGCCACGCAACAGATCTCTTTTTCAGGGAGAGGTTTATTAGACACACAAGCTGTGGGCATCACGTTGGCCGATCAAGCTCGTTGCAAGCGTTACAACGACAGGACCGCTGCGGGCCTCCACCAGAGTTTTCTCTGAGTTCGCCCTGCTCGGGCATAGTTCACCATCTTTTGCAACATTTTACGGCCTTCTGCCATCCCATCCCATTCATAATGGGTTAGTTATTGCCCCAAATCTCCCAGCCCACAGAGACGCATCTGTGTCCATGCATTTTCCATGGGCGGGAAGACTTTTAAGGTCCCGCTCCACGCCGGCGCAACATTTTCCGGCCGTCTGCCAAACCATCCCATTCGTAATGGGTTTGTTACTGCCCCAGTTCTCTCAGCCCACAGAGACGCCTCTGTGTCCGTGCACTTTCTGACACCTTCATCGGACACCTGTACCGCCACGCAACAGATCTCTTTTTCAGGGAGAGGTTTATTAGACACACACCCTGTGGGCATCACGATGGCCGATCAAACTCGTTGCAAGCGGTACAACGACAGGACCGCTGCGGGCCTCCACCAGAGTTTTCTCTGGGTTCGCCCTGCTCGGGCATAGTTTACCATCTTTTGCAACATTTTCCGGCCTTCTGCCATCCCATTCATAATGGGTTAGTTATTGCCCCAAATCTCCCAGCCCACAGAGACGCATCTGTGTCCATGCATTTTCCATGGGCGGGAAGACTTTTAAGGTCCCGCTCCACGACCGGCGCAACATTTTCCGGCCGTCTGCCAAACCATCCCATTCGTAATGGGTTTGTTACTGCCCCAGTTCTCTTAGCCCACAGAGACGCCTCTGTGTCCGTGCACTTTCTGACACCTTCATCGGACACCTGTACCGCCACGCAACAGATCTCTTTTTCAGGGAGAGGTTTATTAGACACACACCCTGTGGGAATCACGATGGCCGATCAAACTCGTTGCAAGCGGTACAACGACAGGACCGCTGCGGGCCTCCACCAGAGTTTTCTCTGGGTTCGCCCTGCTCGGGCATAGTTTACCATCTTTTGCAACATTTTCCGGCCTTCTGCCATCCCATTCATAATGGGTTAGTTATTGCCCCAAATCTCCCAGCCCACAGAGACGCCTCTGTGTCAATGCATTTTCCATAGGCGGGGAGACTTTTAACGTCCCGCTCCACGACCGGCGCAACATTTTCCGGCCGTCTGCCAAACCATCCCATTCGTAATGGGTTTGTTACTGCCCCAGTTCTCTCAGCCCACAGAGACGCCTCTGTGTCCGTGCACTTTCTGACACATTCATCGGACACCTGTACCGCCACGCAACAGATCTCTTATTCAGGGAGAGGATTATTAGACACACACCCTGTGGGCATCACGTTGGCCGCTCAAGCTCGTTTCCAGCGGTACAACGACAGGACCGCTGCGGGCCTCCACCAGAGTTTCCTCTGGGTTCGCCCTGCTCGGGCATAGGTCACCATCTTTTGCAACATTTTCCGGCCTTCTGCCATCCCATCCCATTCATAATGGGTTAGTTATTGCCCCAAATCTTCCAACCCACAGAGACGCCTCTGTGTCCGTGCACTTTCTGACACATTCATTGGACACCTGTACCGCCACGCAACAGATCTCTTTTTCAGGGAGAGGTTTATTAGACACACACCCTGTGGTCATCACGTTGGCCGCTCAAGCTCGTTACCAGCGGTACAACGACTGGACCGCTGCGGGCCTCCACCAGAGTTTTCTCTGGGTTCGCCCTGCTCGGGCATAGTTTACCATCTTTTGCAACATTTTCCGGCCTTCTGCCATCCCATTCATAATGGGTTAGTTATTGCCCCAAAACTCCCAGCCCACAGAGACGCCTCTGTGTCAATGCATTTTCCATGGGCGGGGAGACTTTTAACGTCCCGCTCCACGACCGGCGCAACATTTTCCGGCCTTCTGCCATCCCATCCCATTCATAATGGGTTAGTTATTGCCCCAAATCTCCCAGCCCACAGAGACGCCTCTGTGTCCGTGCACTTTCTGACACCTTCATCGGACACCTGTACCGCCACGCAACAGATCTCTTTTTCAGGGAGAGGTTTATTAGACACACAAGCTGTGGGCATCACGTTGGCCGATCAAGCTCGTTACCAGCGGTACAACGACAGGACCGCTGAGGGCCTCCACCAGAGTTTCCTCTGAGTTCGCCCTGCTCGGGCATAGTTCACCATCTTTTGCAACATTTTACGGCCTTCTGCCATCCCATCCCATTCATAATGGGTTAGTTATTGCCCCAAATCTCCCAGCCCACAGAGACGCATCTGTGTCCATGCATTTTCCATGGGCGGGAAGACTTTTAAGGTCCCGCTCCACGCCGGCGCAACATTTTCCGGCCGTCTGCCAAACCATCCCATTCGTAATGGGTTTGTTACTGCCCCAGTTCTCTCAGCCCACAGAGACGCCTCTGTGTCCGTGCACTTTCTGACACCTTCATCGGACACCTGTACCGCCACGCAACAGATCTCTTTTTCAGGGAGAGGTTTATTAGACACACACCCTGTGGGCATCACGATGGCCGATCAAACTCGTTGCAAGCGGTACAACGACAGGACCGCTGCGGGCCTCCACCAGGGTTTTCTCTGGGTTCGCCCTGCTCGGGCATAGTTTACCATCTTTTGCAACATTTTCCGGCCTTCTGCCATCCCATTCATAATGGGTTAGTTATTGCCCCAAATCTCCCAGCCCACAGAGACGCATCTGTGTCCATGCATTTTCCATGGGCGGGAAGACTTTTAAGGTCCCGCTCCACGACCGGCGCAACATTTTCCGGCCGTCTGCCAAACCATCCCATTCGTAATGGGTTTGTTACTGCCCCAGTTCTCTCAGCCCACAGAGACGCCTCTGTGTCCGTGCACTTTCTGACACCTTCATCGGACACCTGTACCGCCACGCAACAGATCTCTTTTTCAGGGAGAGGTTTATTAGACACACACCCTGTGGGCATCACGATGGCCGATCAAACTCGTTGCAAGCGGTACAACGACAGGACCGCTGCGGGCCTCCACCAGAGTTTTCTCTGGGTTCGCCCTGCTCGGGCATAGTTTACCATCTTTTGCAACATTTTCCGGCCTTCTGCCATCCCATTCATAATGGGTTAGTTATTGCCCCAAATCTCCCAGCCCACAGAGACGCATCTGTGTCCATGCATTTTCCATGGGCGGGAAGACTTTTAAGGTCCCGCTCCACGACCGGCGCAACATTTTCCGGCCGTCTGCCAAACCATCCCATTCGTAATGGGTTTGTTACTGCCCCAGTTCTCTCAGCCCACAGAGACGCCTCTGTGTCCGTGCACTTTCTGACACCTTCATCGGACACCTGTACCGCCACGCAACAGATCTCTTTTTCAGGGAGAGGTTTATTAGACACACACCCTGTGGGCATCACGATGGCCGATCAAACTCGTTGCAAGCGGTACAACGACAGGACCGCTGCGGGCCTCCACCAGAGTTTTCTCTGGGTTCGCCCTGCTCGGGCATAGTTTACCATCTTTTGCAACATTTTCCGGCCTTCTGCCATCCCATTCATAATGGGTTAGTTATTGCCCCAAATCTCCCAGCCCACAGAGACGCCTCTGTGTCAATGCATTTTCCATAGGCGGGGAGACTTTTAACGTCCCGCTCCACGACCGGCGCAACATTTTCCGGCCGTCTGCCAAACCATCCCATTCGTAATGGGTTTGTTACTGCCCCAGTTCTCTCAGCCCACAGAGACGCCTCTGTGTCCGTGCACTTTCTGACACATTCATCGGACACCTGTACCGCCACGCAACAGATCTCTTATTCAGGGAGAGGTTTATTAGACACACACCCTGTGGGCATCACGTTGGCCGCTCAAGCTCGTTTCCAGCGGTACAACGACAGGACCGCTGCGGGCCTCCACCAGAGTTTCCTCTGGGTTCGCCCTGCTCGGGCATAGGTCACCATCTTTTGCAACATTTTCCGGCCTTCTGCCATCCCATCCCATTCATAATGGGTTAGTTATTGCCCCAAATCTTCCAACCCACAGAGACGCCTCTGTGTCCGTGCACTTTCTGACACATTCATTGGACACCTGTACCGCCACGCAAAAGATCTCTTTTTCAGGGAGAGGTTTATTAGACACACACCCTGTGGGCATCACGTTGGCCGCTCAAGCTCGTTACCAGCGGTACAACGACTGGACCGCTGCGGGCCTCCACCAGAGTTTTCTCTGGGTTCGCCCTGCTCGGGCATAGTTTACCATCTTTTGCAACATTTTCCGGCCTTCTGCCATCCCATTCATAATGGGTTAGTTATTGCCCCAAATCTCCCAGCCCACAGAGACGCCTCTGTGTCAATGCATTTTCCATGGGCGGGGAGACTTTTAACGTCCCGCTCCACGACCGGCGCAACATTTTCCGGCCGTCTGCCAAACCATCCCATTCGTAATGGGTTTGTTACTGCCCCAGTTCTCTCAGCCCACAGAGACGCCTCTGTGTCCGTGCACTTTCTGACACATTCATCGGACACCTGTACCGCCACGCAACAGATCTCTTTTTCAGGGAGAGGTTTATTAGACACACACCCTGTGGGAATCACGTTGGCCGCTCAAGCTCGTTTCAAGCGGTACAACAACAGGACCGCTGCGGGCCTCCACCAGAGTTTCCTCTGGGTTCGCCCTGCTCGGGCATAGTTCACCATCTTTTGCAACATTTTCCGGCCTTCTGCCATCCCATCCTATTCATAATGGGTTAGTTATTGCCCCAAATCTCCCAGCCCACAGAGACGCCTCTGTGTCCGTGCACTTTCTGACACCTTCATCGGACACCTGTACCGCCACGCAACAGATCTCTTTTTCAGGGAGAGGTTTATTAGACACACAAGCTGTGGGCATCACGTTGGCCGATCAAGCTCGTTACCAGCGGTACAACGACAGGACCGCTGAGGGCCTCCACCAGAGTTTCCTCTGAGTTCGCCCTGCTCGGGCATAGTTCACCATCTTTTGCAACATTTTACGGCCTTCTGCCATCCCATCCCATTCATAATGGGTTAGTTATTGCCCCAAATCTCCCAGCCCACAGAGACGCATCTGTGTCCATGCATTTTCCATGGGCGGGAAGACTTTTAAGGTCCCGCTCCACGCCGGCGCAACATTTTCCGGCCGTCTGCCAAACCATCCCATTCGTAATGGGTTTGTTACTGCCCCAGTTCTCTCAGCCCACAGAGACGCCTCTGTGTCCGTGCACTTTCTGACACCTTCATCGGACACCTGTACCGCCACGCAACAGATCTCTTTTTCAGGGAGAGGTTTATTAGACACACACCCTGTGGGCATCACGATGGCCGATCAAACTCGTTGCAAGCGGTACAACGACAGGACCGCTGCGGGCCTCCACCAGGGTTTTCTCTGGGTTCGCCCTGCTCGGGCATAGTTTACCATCTTTTGCAACATTTTCCGGCCTTCTGCCATCCCATTCATAATGGGTTAGTTATTGCCCCAAATCTCCCAGCCCACAGAGACGCATCTGTGTCCATGCATTTTCCATGGGCGGGAAGACTTTTAAGGTCCCGCTCCACGACCGGCGCAACATTTTCCGGCCGTCTGCCAAACCATCCCATTCGTAATGGGTTTGTTACTGCCCCAGTTCTCTCAGCCCACAGAGACGCCTCTGTGTCCGTGCACTTTCTGACACCTTCATCGGACACCTGTACCGCCACGCAACAGATCTCTTTTTCAGGGAGAGGTTTATTAGACACACACCCTGTGGGCATCACGATGGCCGATCAAACTCGTTGCAAGCGGTACAACGACAGGACCGCTGCGGGCCTCCACCAGAGTTTTCTCTGGGTTCGCCCTGCTCGGGCATAGTTTACCATCTTTTGCAACATTTTCCGGCCTTCTGCCATCCCATTCATAATGGGTTAGTTATTGCCCCAAATCTCCCAGCCCACAGAGACGCCTCTGTGTCAATGCATTTTCCATAGGCGGGGAGACTTTTAACGTCCCGCTCCACGACCGGCGCAACATTTTCCGGCCGTCTGCCAAACCATCCCATTCGTAATGGGTTTGTTACTGCCCCAGTTCTCTCAGCCCACAGAGACGCCTCTGTGTCCGTGCACTTTCTGACACATTCATCGGACACCTGTACCGCCACGCAACAGATCTCTTATTCAGGGAGAGGTTTATTAGACACACACCCTGTGGGCATCACGTTGGCCGCTCAAGCTCGTTTCCAGCGGTACAACGACAGGACCGCTGCGGGCCTCCACCAGAGTTTCCTCTGGGTTCGCCCTGCTCGGGCATAGGTCACCATCTTTTGCAACATTTTCCGGCCTTCTGCCATCCCATCCCATTCATAATGGGTTAGTTATTGCCCCAAATCTTCCAACCCACAGAGACGCCTCTGTGTCCGTGCACTTTCTGACACATTCATTGGACACCTGTACCGCCACGCAACAGATCTCTTTTTCAGGGAGAGGTTTATTAGACACACACCCTGAGGGCATCACGTTGGCCGCTCAAGCTCGTTACCAGCGGTACAACGACTGGACCGCTGCGGGCCTCCACCAGAGTTTTCTCTGGGTTCGCCCTGCTCGGGCATAGTTTACCATCTTTTGCAACATTTTCCGGCCTTCTGCCATCCCATTCATAATGGGTTAGTTATTGCCCCAAATCTCCCAGCCCACAGAGACGCCTCTGTGTCAATGCATTTTCCATGGGCGGGGAGACTTTTAACGTCCCGCTCCACGACCGGCGCAACATTTTCCGGCCGTCTGCCAAACCATCCCATTCGTAATGGGTTTGTTACTGCCCCAGTTCTCTCAGCCCACAGAGACGCCTCTGTGTCCGTGCACTTTCTGACACATTCATCGGACACCTGTACCGCCACGCAACAGATCTCTTTTTCAGGGAGAGGTTTATTAGACACACAACCTGTGGGCATCACGTTGGCCGATCAAGCTCGTTGCAAGCGGTACAACGACAGGACCGCTGCGGGCCTCCACCAGAGTTTTCTCTGGGTTCGCCCTGCTCGGGCATAGTTTACCATCTTTTGCAACATTTTCCGGCCTTCTGCCATCCCATTCATAATGGGTTAGTTATTGCCCCAAATCTCCCAGCCCACAGAGACGCATCTGTGTCCATGCATTTTCCATGGGCGGGAAGACTTTTAAGGTCCCGCTCCACGACCGGCGCAACATTTTCCGGCCGTCTGCCAAACCATCCCATTCGTAATGGGTTTGTTACTGCCCCAGTTCTCTCAGCCCACAGAGACGCCTCTGTGTCCGTGCACTTTCTGACACCTTCATCGGACACCTGTACCGCCACGCAACAGATCTCTTTTTCAGGGAGAGGTTTATTAGACACACACCCTGTGGGCATCACGATGGCCGATCAAACTCGTTACCAGCGGTACAACGACAGGACTGCTGCGGGCCTCCACCAGAGTTTCCTCTGGGTTCGCCCTGCTCGGGCATAGTTCACCATCTTTTGCAACATTTTCCGGCCTTCTGCCATCCCATCCCATTCATAATGGGTTAGTTATTGCCCCAAATCTTCCAACCCACAGAGACGCCTCTGTGTCCGTGCACTTTCTGACACCTTCATCGGACACCTGTACCGCCACGCAACAGATCTCTTTTTCAGGGAGAGGTTTATTAGACACACACCCTGTGGGCATCACGATGGCCGATCAAGCTCGTTAGCAGCGGTACAACGACAGGACCGCTGCGGGCCTCCACCAGAGTTTCCTCTGGGTTCGCCCTGCTCGGGCATAGTTCACCATCTTTTGCAACATTTTCCAGCCTTCTGCCATCCCATCCCATTCATAATGGGTTAAGTTATTGCCCCAAATCTCCCAGCCCACAGTGACGCCTCTATGTCCGTGCACTTTCTGACACCTTCATCGGACACCTGTACCGCCACGCAACAGATCTCTTTTTCAGGGAGAGGTTTATTAGACACACACCCTGTGGGCATCACGTTGGCCGATAAAGCTCGTTACCAGCGGTACAACGACAGGACCGCTGAGGGCCTCCACCAGAGTTTCCTCTGGGTTCGCCCTGCTCGGGCAGAGTTCACCATCTTTTGCAACATTTTCCATTCTTCTGCCATCCCATCCCATTCATAATGGGTTAGTTACTGCCCCAGTTCACTTAGCCCACAGAGACGCCTCTATGTCCGTGCACTTTCTGACACCTTCATCGGACACCTGTACCGCCACGCAACAGATCTCTTTTTCAGGGAGAGGTTTATTAGACACACACCCTGTGGGCATCACGTTGGCCGATCAAGCTCGTTACCAGCGGTAAAACGACAGGACCGCTGAGGGCCTCCACCAGAGTTTCCTCTGGGTTCGCCCTGCTCGGGCATAGTTCACCATCTTTTGCAACATTTTCCGGCCTTCTGCCATCCCATCCCATTCATAATGGGTTAGTTATTGCCCCGAATCTCCCAGCCCACAGATACGCCTCTGTGTCCATGCATTTTCCATGGGCGGGGAGACTTAACGTCCCGCTCCACGCCGGCGCAACATTTTCCGGCCGTCTGCCAAACCATCCCGTTCGTAATGGGTTTGTAACTGCCCAAGTTCACTCAGCCCACAGAGATGCCTCTGTGTCCGTGCACTTTCTGACACCTTCGTCGGACACCTGTACCGCCACGCAACAGATCTCTTTTTCAGGGAGAGGTTTATTAGACACACACCCTGTGGGCTTCACGTTGGCCGATCAAGTTCGTTGCAAGCGGTACAACGACAGGACCGCTGCGGGCCTCCACCAGAGTTTTCTCTGGGTTCGCCCTGCTCGGGCATAGTTTACCATCTTTTGCAACATTTTCCGGCCTTCTGCCATCCCATTCATAATGGGTTAGTTATTGCCCCAAATCTCCCAGCCCACAGAGACGCCTCTGTGTCAATGCATTTTCCATGGGCGGGGAGACTTTTAACGTCCCGCTCCACGACCGGCGCAACATTTTCCGGCCGTCTGCCAAACCATCCCATTCGTAATGGGTTTGTTACTGCCCCAGTTTTCTCAGCCCACAGAGACGCCTCTGTGTCCGTGCACTTTCTGACACATTCATCGTACACCTGTACCGCCAGGCAACAGATCTCTTTTTCAGGGAGAGGTTTATTAGACACACACCCTGTGGGCATCACGTTGGCCGTTCAAGCTCGTTTCCAGCGGTACAACGACAGGACCGCTGCGGGCCTCCACCAGAGTTTCCTCTGGGTTCGACCTGCTCGGGCATAGTTCACCATCTTTTGCAACATTTTCCGGCCTTCTGCCAACCCATCCCATTCATAATGGGTTAGTTATTGCCCCAAATCTTCCAACCCACAGAGACGCCTCTGTGTCCGTGCACTTTCTGACACCTTCATTGGACACCTGTACCGCCACGCAACAGATCTCTTTTTCAGGGAGAGGTTTATTAGACACACACCCTGTGGGCATCACGATGGCCGATCAAGCTCGTTAGCAGCGGTACAACGACAGGACCGCTGCGGGCCTCCACCAGAGTTTCCTCTGGGTTCGCCCTGCTCGGGCATAGTTCACCATCTTTTGCAACATTTTCCAGCCTTCTGCCATCCCATCCCATTCATAATGGGTTAGTTATTGCCCCAAATCTCCCAGCCCACAGAGACGCCTCTGTGTCCGTGCACTTTCTGACACCTTCATCGGACACCTGCACCGCCAAGCAACAGATCTCTTTTTCAGGGAGAGGTTTATTAGACACTCACCCTGTGGGCATCACGTTGGCCGATCAAACTCGTTGCAAGCGGTACAACGACAGGACCGCTGCGGGCCTCCACCAGAGTTTTCTCTGGGTTCGCCCTGCTCGGGCGTAGTTTACCATCTTTTGCAACATTTTCCGGCCTTCTGCCATCCCATTCATAATGGGTTAGTTACTGCCCCAGTTCTCTCAGCCCACAGAGACGCCTCTGTGTCCGTGCACTTTCTGACACATTCATCGGACACCTGTACCGCCACGCAACAGATCTCTTTTTCAGGGAGAGGTTTATTAGACACACACCCTGTGGGCATCACGATGGCCGATCAAGCTCGTTAGCAGCGGTACACCGACAGGACCGCTGCGGGCCTCCACCAGAGTTTCCTCTGGGTTCGCCCTGCTCGGTTATAGTTCACCATCTTTTGCAACATTTTCCAGCCTTCTGCCATCCCATCCCATTCATAATGGGTTAGTTATTGCCCCAAATCTCCCAGCCCACAGAGACGCCTCTGTGTCCGTGCACTTTCTGACACCTTCATCGGACACCTGCACCGCCAAGCAACAGATCTCTTTTTCAGGGAGAGGTTTATTAGACACTCACCCTGTGGGCATCACGTTGGCCGATCAAACTCGTTGCAAGCGGTACAACGACAGGACCGCTGCGGGCCTCCACCAGAGTTTTCTCTGGGTTCGCCCTGCTCGGGCATAGTTTACCATCTTTTGCAACATTTTCCGGCCTTCTGCCATCCCATTCATAATGGGTTAGTTATTGCCCCAAATCTCCCAGCCCACAGAGACGCCTCTGTGTCAATGCATTTTCCATGGGCGGGGAGACTTTTAACGTCCCGCTCCACGACCGGCGCAACATTTTCCGGCCGTCTGCCAAACCATCCCATTCGTAATGGGTTTGTTACTGCCCCAGTTTTCTCAGCCCACAGAGACGCCTCTGTGTCCGTGCACTTTCTGACACATTCATCGTACACCTGTACCGCCAGGCAACAGATCTCTTTTTCAGGGAGAGGTTTATTAGACACACACCCTGTGGGCATCACGTTGGCCGCTCAAGCTCGTTTCCAGCGGTACAACGACAGGACCGCTGCGGGCCTCCACCAGAGTTTCCTCTGGGTTCGCCCTGCTCGGGCATAGTTCACCATCTTTTGCAACATTTTCCGGCCTTCTGCCATCCCATCCCATTCATAATGGGTTAGTTATTGCCCCAAATCTTCCAACCCACAGAGACGCCTCTGTGTCCGTGCACTTTCTGACACCTTCATTGGACACCTGTACCGCCACGCAACAGATCTCTTTTTCAGGGAGAGGTTTATTAGACACACACCGTGTGGGCATCACGATGGCCGATCAAGCTCGTTAGCAGCGGTACAACGACAGGACCGCTGCGGGCCTCCACCAGAGTTTCCTCTGGGTTCGCCCTGCTCGGGCATAGTTCACCATCTTTTGCAACATTTTCCAGCCTTCTGCCATCCCATCCCATTCATAATGGGTTAGTTATTGCCCCAAATCTCCCAGCCCACAGAGACGCCTCTGTGTCCGTGCACTTTCTGACACCTTCATCGGACACCTGCACCGCCAAGCAACAGATCTCTTTTTCAGAGAGAGGTTTATTAGACACTCACCCTGTGGGCATCACGTTGGCCGATCAAACTCGTTGCAAGCGGTACAACGACAGGACCGCTGCGGGCCTCCACCAGAGTTTTCTCTGGGTTCGCCCTGCTCGGGCGTAGTTTACCATCTTTTGCAACATTTTCCGGCCTTCTGCCATCCCATTCATAATGGGTTCGTTATTGCCCCAAATCTCCCAGCCCACAGAGACGCCTCTGTGTCAATGCATTTTCCATGGGCGGGGAGACTTTTAACGTCCCGCTCCACGACCGGCGCAACATTTTCCGGCCGTCTGCCAAACCATCCCATTCGTAATGGGTTTGTTACTGCCCCAGTTCTCTCAGCCCACAGAGACGCCTCTGTGTCCGTGCACTTTCTGACACATTCATCGGACACCTGTACCGCCACGCAACAGATCTCTTTTTCAGGGAGAGGTTTATTAGACACACACCCTGTGGGCTTCACGTTGGCCGATCAAGCTCGTTGCAAGCGGTACAACGACAGGACCGCTGCGGGCCTCCACCAGAGTTTTCTCTGGGTTCGCCCTGCTCGGGCATAGATCACCATCTTTTGCAACATTTTCCGGCCTTCTGCCATCCCATCCCATTCATAATGGGTTAGTTATTGCCTCAAATCTCCCAGCCCACAGAGACGCCTCTGTGTCCATGCATTTTCCATGGGCGGGAAGACTTTTAAGGTCCCGCTCCACGCCGGCGCAACATTTTCCGGCCGTCTGCCAAACCATCCCATTCGTAATGGGTTTGTTACTGCCCCAGTTCTCTCAGCCCAGAGACGCCTCTGTGTCGGTGCACTTTCTGACACCTTCATCGGACACCTGTACCGCCACGCAACAGATCTCTTTTTCAGGGAGAGGTTCATCAGACACACACCCTGTGGGAATCACGTTGGCCGGTCAAGCTCGTTACCAGCGGTACAACGACAGGACCGCTGCGGGCCTCCTTCAGAGTTTCCTCTGGGTTCGCCCTGCTCGGGCATAGTTCACCATCTTTTGCAACATTTTCCGGCCTTCTGCCATCCCATCCCATTCAAAATGGGTTACGTATTGCCCCAAATCTCCCAGCCCACAGAGACACCTCTGTGTGAATGCATTTTCCATGGGCGGGGAGACTTTTAACGTCCCGCTCCACGCCGGCGCAACATTTTCCGGCCGTCTGCCAAACCATCCCAATCGTAATGGGTTTGTTACTGCCCCAGTTCATTCAGCCCACAGAGACGCCTCTGTGTCCGTGCACTTTCTGACACCTTCATCGGACACCTGTACCGCCACGCAACAGATCTCTTTTTCAGGGAGAGGTTTATTAGACACACACCCTGTGGGCATCACGATGGCCGATCAAGCTCGTTACCAGCGGTACAACGACAGGACCGCTGCGGGCCTCCACCAGAGTTTCCTCTGGGTTCGCCCTGCTCGGGCATAGTTCACCATCTTTTGCAACATTTTCCGGCCTTCTGCCATCCCATCCCATTCATAATGGGTTAGTTATTGCCCAAAATCTTCCAACCCACAGAGACACCTCTGTGTCCGTGCACTTTCTGACACCTTCATCGGACACCTGTACCGCCACGCAACAGATCTCTTTTTCAGGGAGAGGTTTATTAGACACACACCCTGTGGGCATCACGATGGCCGATCAAGCTCGTTAGCAGCGGTACAACGACAGGACCGCTGCGGGCCTCCACCAGAGTTTCCTCTGGGTTCGCCCTGCTCGGGCATAGTTCACCATCTTTTGCAACATTTTCCAGCCTTCTGCCATCCCATCCCATTCATAATGGGTTAGTTATTGCCCCAAATCTCCCAGCCCACAGAGACGCCTCTATTTCCGTGCACTTTCTGACACCTTCATCGGACACCTGTACCGCCACGCAACAGATCTCTTTTTCAGGGAGAGGTTTATTAGACACACACCCTGTGGGCATCACGTTGGCCGATCAAGCTCGTTACCAGCGGTACAACGACAGGACCGCTGAGGGCCTCCACCAGAGTTTCCTCTGGGTTCGCCCTGCTCGGGCATAGTTCACCATCTTTTGCAACATTTTCCGGCCTTCTGCCATCCCATCCCATTCATAATGGGTTAGTTATTGCCACGATTCTCCCAGCCCACAGAGACGCCTCTGTGTCCATGCATTTTCCATGGGCGGGGAGACTTTTAACGTCCCGCTCCACGCCGGCGCAACATTTTCCGGCCGTCTGCCAAACCATCCCATTCGTAATGGGTTTGTTACTGCCCCAGTTCACTCAGCCCACAGAGACGCCTCTGTGTCCGTGCACTTTCTGACACCATCGGACACCTGTACCGCTACGCAACAGATCTCTTTTTCAGGGAGAGGTTTATTAGACACACACACTATGGGCATCACGTTGGCCGATCAAGCTCGTTACCAGCGGTACAACGACAGGACCGCTGCGGGCCTCCACCAGAGTTTTCTCTGGGTTCGCCCTGCTCGGGCATAGTTCACAATCTTTTGCAACATTTTCCTGCCTTCTGCCATCCAATCCCATTCATAATGGGTTATTTATTGCCCAAAATCTCCCAGCCCACAGAGACGCCTCTCTGTCCATGCATTTTCCATGGGCGGGGAGACTTTTAAACGTCCCGCTCCATGCCGGAGCAACCTTTTCCGGCCTTCTGCCAAACCATCCCGTTCGTAATGGGTTTGTTACTGCCCCAGTTCACTCAGCCCACAGAGACGCCTCTGTGTCCGTGCACTTTCTGACACCTTCGTCGGACACCTGTACCGCCACGCAACAGATCTCTTTTTCAGGGAGGGATTTATTAGACACACACCCTGTGGGCATCACGTTGGCTGATCAAGCTCGTTACCAGCGGTACAACGACAGGACTGCTGCGGGCCTCCACCAGAGTTTCCTCTGGGTTCGCCCTGCTCGGGCATAGTTCACCATCTTTTGCAACATTTTCCGGCCTTCTGCCATCCCATCCCATTCATATTGGGTTAGTTATTGCCCCAAATCTCCCATTCCACAGAGACGCCTCTGTGTCCATGCATTTTCCATGGGCGGGGAGACTTTTAAACGTCCCGCTCCACGCCGGCGCAACATTTTCCGGCCGTCTGCCAAACCATCCCATTCGTAATGGGTTTCTTACTGCCCCAGTTCACTCAGCCCACAGAGACGCCTGTGTCCGTGCACTTTCTGACACCTTCGTCGGACACCTGTACCGCCACGTAACAGATCTCTTTTTCAGGGAGAGATTTATTAGACACACACACTGTGGGCATCACGTTGGCCGATCAAGCTCGTTACCAGCGGTACAACGACAGGACCGCTGCGGGCCTCCACCAGAGTTTCCTCTGGGTTAGCCCTGCTCGGGCATAGTTCACCATCTTTTGCAACATTTTCCGGCCTTCTGCCATCGCATCCCATTCATAATGGGTTAGTTATTGCCCCAAATCTCCCAGCCCACAGAGACGCTTCTGTGTCCATGCATTTTCCATGGGAAGTGGAGACTTTTAACATCCCGCTCCACGCCGGCGCAATATTTTCCGGCCGCCTGCCAAACCATCCCATTCGTAATGGGTTTGTTACTGCCCCAGTTCACTCAGCCCAGAGACGCCTCTGTGTCGGTGCACTTTCTGACACCTTCATCGGACACCTGTACCGCCACGCAACAGATCTCTTTTTCAGGGAGAGGTTCATCAGACACACACCCTGTGGGAATCACGTTGGCCGGTCAAGCTCGTTACCAGCGGTACAACGACAGGACCGCTGCGGGCCTCCACCAGAGTTTCCTCTGGTTCGCCCTGCTCGGGCATAAGTTCACCATCTTTTGCAACATTTTCCGGCCTTCTGCCATCCCATCCCATTCATAATGGGTTAGTTATTGCCCCAAATCTCCCAGCCCACAGAGACGCCTCTGTGTCCATGCATTTTCCATGGGCGGGGAGACTTTTAACGTCCCGCTCCACGCCGGCGCAACATTTTCCGGCCGTCTGCCAAACCATCCCATTCGTAATGGGTTTGTTACTGCCCCAGTTCACTCAGCCCACAGACGCCTCTGTGTCCGTGCACTTTCTGACACCTACATCGGACACCTGTACCGCCACGCAACAGATCTCTTTTTCAGGGAGAGGTTTATCAGACACACACCCTGTGGGCATCACGTTGGGCAGTCAAGCTCGTTACCAGCGGTACAACGACAGGACCGCTGCGGGCCTCCACCAGAGTTTCCTCTGGGTTTGCCCTGCTCGGGCATAGTTCACCATCTTTTGCCACATTTCCCGGCCTTCTGCCATCCCATCCCATTCATAATGGGTTAGTTATTGCCCCAAATCTCCCAGCCCACAGAGACTCCTCTGTGTCTATGCATTTTCCATGAGCGGGGAGACTTTTAACGTCCCGCTCCACGCCGGCGCAAAATTTTCCGGCCGTCTGCCAAACCATCCCATTCGTAATGGGTTTGTTACTGCCCCAGTTCACTCAGCCCACAGAGACGCCTCTGTGTCCGTGCACTTTCTGACACCTTCATCGGACACCTGTACCGCCACGCAACAGATCTCTTTTTCAGGGAGAGGTTTATTAGACACAGACCCTGTGGGCATCACGTTGGCCGATCAAGCTCGTTACCAGCGGTACAACGACAGGACCGCTGCGGGCCTCCACCAGAGTTTCCTCTGGGTTAGCCCTGCTCGGGCATAGTTCACCATCTTTTGCAACATTTTCCGGCCTTCTGCCATCCCATCCCATTCATAATGGGTTAGTTATTGCCCCAAATCTCCCAGCCCACAGAGACGCCTCTGTGTCTATGCATTTTCCATGAGTGGGGAGACTTTTAACGTCCCGCTCCACGCCGGCGCAAAATTTTCCGGCCGTCTGCCAAACCATCCCATTCGTAATGGGTTTGTTACTGCCCCAGTTCACTCAGCCCACAGAGACGCCTCTGTGTCCGTGCACTTTCTGACACCTTCATCGGACACCTGTACCGCCACGCAACAGATCTCTTTTTCAGGGAGAGGTTTATTAGACACACACCCTGTGGGCATCACGTTGGCCGATCAAGCTCGTTACCAGCGGTACAACGACAGGACCGCAGCGGGCCTCCACCAGAGTTTCCTCTGGGTTAGCCCTGCTCGGGCATAGTTCACCATCTTTTGCAACATTTTCCGGCCTTCTGCCATCCCATCCCATTCATAATGGGTTAGTTATTGCCCCAAATCTCCCAGCCCACAGAGACGCCTCTGTGTCTATGCATTTTCCATGAGCGGGGAGACTTTTAACGTCCCGCTCCACGCCGGCGCAATATTTTCCGGCCGTCTGCCAAACCATCCCATTCGTAATGGGTTTGTTACTGCCCCAGTTCACTCAGCCCACAGAGACGCCTCTGTGTCCGTGCACTTTCTGACACCTTCATCGGACACCTGTACCGCCACGCAACAGATCTCTTTTTCAGGGAGAGGTTTATTAGACACACACACTGTGGGCATCACGTTGGCCGATTGCATGCCTGAGTTTATATCCTCCAACTTTGTCTCTGTCTCCCCCTCTGGCAAATCTGCTGAGCCCCACCCCACACACACAGTGGATGGCATCACAGGGTATCAATTGTATAGGGGAATTTATACCTCAGAATTTGGAGTAGGTTGTCTCATGACTGAAGGGTCAGCAGTTTCATTCAGGGTTCTGTAACTAAATAGACACATTACACAGCATTCATGTTGCATTGTCATAGTGGGGTACACACAAGTGTATTTTACCAAATGAATTAAGGTCACACTTTATTGAGTGTCTCACACTGTCACAGCCATGCTACAGTGCCACTATGCACAATATCCACACCCTGGCTCAGCTAAAACATAAATGGACCAGGGCCATAATCACATTTAATTACACCTGTGTCTACTACGCTATTGACACAAGGGCTGAACAATTAATTGCATTTGTGATTTGACTGCGGTTTGAAAACATGCGTGCGTCTTAGCTGGAGTAATTTCAGTAGGGGAGGGGTAGGAGCCGCGGGGTAGGGAGGAAAGTGGTGGGGCCGAGCGAGGCCGAGTGGAACGGTCCAGGATGGAGGGAAGTGTAGAGGCGACTTCAACACGACGCTATAATGGCGGATGCAACTGAAAGTTTAGTACCAGCAAGGCAATTGTGTGGATGCATTTTGGCTATAAAAACGACGCTACACAAAAAAAGCATCGTGCAGAATATGCCTCCCTCCCGTTGCTACCTCAAGAGGGGACAATACGAACCTTTTTCAGCGCTTAAAAAAACCCACACCACACAGCACTGAATGATAGCTGCATTATGACTAAAACGCCAGCAACCAGTGTTTCAACTTCTGTGTGTGTGAGCAGAGGGTCAATGCGTGTGTGCGGGAGAGCGAGAGAGAGACAGCGTGAGCGGGAGGGAGGGGGGAAAGGGATAGAGATAAACCGGGTGTGAGGGACAGAGGTTGAAAATGTGTTTATTGCAAAAATTATTACCTTGAAGTTACTTGCGCTCATCTTTAAAACCAGCATAAGTTGACATGCTGGTTTTCCTAGTAAAAAAACTGTGAGGTACTTATACAGAACAACTTTTGTGGCTAAGAGTTCTATACTTATTTTGCTCATGAATTGCTATTACTGAGTTAATTTAATATATTCATTGGTATTCAAAATTGTTTTTTATTTTCAAATTTGAATGAAAATATAGTGTACACATATTTTGTGTTAATTAATTTTGTGACTTTTTGAAAGTACAGAACCTTAAAAATGTTTGCACTTCTATGATAAAAGTTTATAGATAAAAGTTCTAATGCTTCTCATTGGTTGATTTATGTTTATAACATGGATTTATTTGTGTATGTTGAAAAATAGAACAGGACCTAATTTATTAATTTTTTTAATCGCATAGTAAATGGCAATCGGAAAATTTTGGGGAAAAAAAAAATCGCAATTAGATTATTTTCCATAATCGCTCAGCCCTAATTGACACCACATGTTTGATGTGAAAAGTGTCAATGCCAAATGTCAATAAAGTAGGCAAGAAAAAAGTATGTTTTATCTCATTTCAGCCGGGCTATTGGTCAAAATTGATGGTTTTACCTGTATATGTTATTGCCGCATACCCATCCATCTTCCTTCTCTGTGGCGTTAAGCAAGCGTAGTCGTCCTATTTTGATACTCCACTCTTGTCTTTATTTGTTACAGAACAGAGTGACATCCGTCTCCAGCAGTAACATCGTGCTTGCCAATGTCGCCAAATGTTTTCCTGAAAATAGAGGCTGTATAATTAGAAAACATGTCACCATTGTGGCCAAAATAATCAAGATAAATTATATTATTGTAACATGAAATATTAGGAAAAGGGTCTAACTAGCATTGTATCGTATTGTCGAACTCAAGCTTGAACCAGTCTGGTTCAAAGAGAAACCTGAACACTTTCATGCAGGCCAAGACTTTTAGTCCAAACGTGTACAGCTAATGGGTGGATTACTTAAAGGTGCAATGATTGTGCAGTTAAAAAATGTTAATATTAAAGCAGGGTTCACCAATTGCGATCCTCGAGGTATATGGATATGGCACCCAACGCTGCAAACAGCAAAGCCCTATGCGGGGCCCCACTGTGGCCAATCGGGCATCAGTATTATAAAGGGAAGTGACCTGAGAATAACAATACAAAAACAATAACAAAAAATACGAAAATAAGTTAGCCTACCCTTCACAACCCTGCTAGCCCAGCTAGACAGATCGACGGTAGGGCAGACTAAATAAAAAGGTAGCCTATAATCGATCTAAAAGGACAGCAGGAAGCAGCAGAAAAATTACTTTAAAAAACAGACAAAATGACAGTATTTACAATCATAAACAATTTTTAAAATGTATTTAATGAATACTGAAAAGCATGTAAAAAAAAAATAATTATCATCATTATTATTGGAAATTGGGGGGATAGATGGAAGTCGACGTATTTTCTAGCCTCTTCCCACAATCTCAAACGGTCCCAAACGCCACTTTTATACTGGTCACCATTACGAACACACGCAGACTATTCAATAGTTTGGTAGTTAGCATTTAGCGCCAAAACAAACGGTCAAACAAATGAGACTGAGACGTGTGAAGCTTCGAACGTCATCGGTTACGTGATACTTGCAGAATGATACAAACTCCGAAACACTGATTGACGAAATCCGAAACAAGCGTCAAGGTATCTGTTTCATTGGACCATCTACCATAATTATTTGCAAAGACTAACAACCCCGCTACAACACAGCCGAAGGACTTTCTCTGTGTCCAAATTCTCATGGTTGGGTCCCCCGAAGGCCAAATTTGTCGACCGTATGACGTCATCCCCGGCGATACTCGACAAGACACGTACTTACATATGAATGGACTATCAATGCTGCTTGTCGGTAACACGTTGACTTAATGGAGAAATACCGGTAAGGGTACCAGATCTACAGACGGAGTGGTAATGGCTCATTGACAAACCATTTATATATAAATTCCGTGAGTGTAGTCGAGTCGCGCCGGGATGTACTCAACGGTCGACAAACTCGGCCTTCGCGGACACAGCCAACCTAAACCCGCCCACACACTTACACACACAAATACTACCGACCTGGTTTCCAAATGTGCTGTTTTCCGTCGTCCATTCCGTTTCTCCGCATTTTTTCCGCGGTTATTGGGTGCAGACCCGCACCCAAACCACCGTTTCCGCAATAACGCTCGTGTCCAACAAACATTTCTCCGGCATCCGCCTCGGTACGTGTCCTTACTGTCAAGTGTCAAACCGAACAAATGCGTCACTTTCGGATTATAAAGCGTCATGCGCGGGAAACTGGTGTGTGACGTCGTTGTGATTGACATCATGGAAAAATACTGGTCTGGGTATTAGCTAGACTCGGGATGCTGGCGTGTGACGTCTTAGTGAGTGACGTCATGGAAAAACACTGGTCTGGTCCTTCGGCTCCCCGGCCTGCACAACTGTACCGAAGACGTCACGCAGCAGGATTGGCTGGAAGTCGTGATGGAGAAAAAAATAAATAATAAGAAAATCACATTTCAGAATACTGTGTTACGTATGATTTGTACTTAATGTCTTTTTAAACAATCTTAAGGGTTAAACGCGTACGAGTTTACAGCTAGACAGCGAGCTGGGCTCTGGGTGGCAGTGGTACCGTCACTTGTCTTCAATGCAGGCCTCGTGGCTGCGGATAGTGGAAACGCCGAACCATCGCGTGTCTCGCGAGAGGAATCGCATCTTTGCCAGAAATAGGTTGGAGTCCCGACCTGATGTAAGGAAATATCACTCACATGCCTAAACTGTTCAAACCTTGATTTATGAGCATTCTAAATTGAGTTTAATGAGAAATCGAAGGCATAACATAAGGCCAGAAAAAAAGAAAAGAAATCTAAGGCATTAAATGAGCAAAGCAGTTTTCTTTTATCTGATATGAGTCAATACAAATCTAAACAAGTCATTATAGCCATAGTTCTCATTGCCTGCCTGTTATTATTTCTAAAGTTATGCATAAAGTTTTTTTATAAATATTATTTTAGTGGAAATGATTAGCTTTTATTCTTCTCTTTTGTTTTATATATTCTATGAAAGTTAATAAAAATCCAAACAAGTAATTTTAAGCGTTGTCATTCTATTGTTAGGAGGCTCGTGCAAATCTGCCTGTTGTTTTTAAAGTTATGCATTAACATTTTTTAAATGTTTATAGTGGAACTCATTAGCTTTTATTCTACATTTTAATGTAATTGATGGCCTAAAATGTTCACCTTTACTGAAATTAATAACCTTAAAGTTAGGCATACTTTTATTTAATAGACTTCATTGTAATTAATTGTAAAATAATATTTAAAAATAAAAATTTTCAGCTTCATTGTATTCAATGTAAACTGATATTACTGAAAAAAGAAAACGGACCAAAATTCAAGTTTCAATAATTTTATTCATGCATACATTATTTAATTGACAAGTGTTTTTGTAATAAAACTACAATTATTGTAATTTCCTAGATGGTAGCATTAATTGACATTTATTTTGAAAGGACATCTAATGAGATACAGGGAAAAGGGAAAGTTTAACAGTGTGAATAATATGCAAAGCAAATAATTGGACTTGAACTTATAGGGATGCTGCCTCTGCTTATGGGGCATGAGCACTACCAACTAAGTATACATTTCATGTAATCTAAAATCACTTTGAAACAGCAGCGGCATGGCTGTGGTCGTCTAGTATCCCTGAGGTTGTGGTTTCTGTTTTCTTTTTTTCTTTTCTTTTTTTTAGGTTGTGGTTTCTGGCGGCACGGTGGATGACTGGTTAGCACATCCGCCTTCCAGTGTAGAGGACCTGAGATTGAGTCCAGGCTTCTATGGCAAGCCCTTTGAGCATTTATTCCATATCCTTGATATCAGACAGTAGTGTTTCCTAACTAGTGCAGTCTTTGTCAGAACTAGGTGGACATTCAGCCATACTAGTTATGCGCTTTGTCGTACTACTTGTACAAAAACACTGACATGTCACCCATTTTCTGCAACTTGTGCCTCTTTAATCAAACTAGTGCTGACACAAGTCTAACTAGTGACACATATAAGCATGCATGTAGTGCCAAAGTCGCAGCTAGTCGGCTTTTTTATGCACTAGTTGCCCAGTGGACCAAACAAGTAATGTTCAAAGTCTTACTAGTTAACTAGTAAGGCACAAAAGCTCTAACATGTTTACTAGTTGACCGTGAATTATTCTAACATGTTAACTAGTTACCTCTGATTTGCTGCACTAGCTTACTTGTGAGAGCTGAAATACCTACTTGTTAACTAGTGAATGACAAAACACTGACATGTTAGCTAGTGAAAGCCTCTTAAAGTCTACATGTTGAACTAGTGACACTCAAACGTTTTTACTAGTTAACTAGTAATGCCCAAAATTTCCACTAGTTACTCTAGTGAGACATTTTGACTGAACTAGTTCAACTAGTGAGGTCCAAAATGTTCACTAGTAGAACTAGTGGATGCCAACATGCTCACTAGTCAACTAGTGTTACAGTCCTTTGAATTTGCTAGGTAGCTATGATGCCCAAATGTTCACTAGTAGAACAAGTGAAAAACAAATTGCTCACTAGTGGCACGAGTTACGCTAAATGCTAATCAGGAGGCCGGACAATGCCATAAGTGGGTAACTCCTATTGGCTCTATGATCAGAGCTCAACCCAGGAAAATTTTAACCCTGTAAAGCCTGAATTTGAGCTTCCACAGTCATTTACTGCCCCTTGTATCTATTCAAAATCAACACAGAGCAGTCACTTACCACTTTATATGCTATACTAAATAAAAAGAAATCCAGTGCAACAGTTCTGAAATAAATTTGCCCTTCTTGAGGATTTGAATTGTCATTTGTTGTTAAATCTGTTCAAACTGGTGGTGGTAGCAAATGCATCATGATTGGCTGATTGGTTGTCCGAAGTCACGCAGATCTTGTCTGGTGCATCCTGGGTAATGTAGGCGGAGTAAGAACACGTCTGGACGAGTAAGTGTTCAAAGTTAATTTTTATCTTTATTCCTTAAAATGTCCACTAGAGGGCAGCATGTCAACATGCACACCGTGCAAGTTACATGTTAACAAGTAAGCTTTTATTGAGCGTACATGTTAACATGTAAGCTTTTATTGAGTGTACATGTTAACATGTAAGCTTACATTGATCTTACATGTTAACAAGTAAGCTTTTATTGAGCGTACATGTTAACATGTAAGCTTTTATTGAGTGTACATGTTAACAAGTAAGCTTACATTGAGTGTACATGTGAACAAGTAAGCTTACATTGAGTGTACAAATAAGCTTACATTGAGCTTACATGTTAACAAGTAAGCTTTTATTGAGCTTACATGTTAACATGTAAGCTTTTATTGAGTGTACATGTTAACATGTAAGCTTACATTGAGCTTACATGTTAACAAGTAAGCTTTTATTGAGTGTACATGCTAACAAGTAAGCTTACATTGAGTGTACAATTAAGCTTACATTGAGCTTGTGGTGTTCAACGAAAAAAAGCACTTTGACCAAAATTTGATGTTACATTTTAAAATAAAAGTCATTTGAAATTTAGACTATTACTGCTGATTTCAATAAATCATTAAAAATTAAAAGTTTGTTATCCTAGGACCGGACCAGTTCTACAGGACACTACACCAACCCAGGTATCCAACCAAATTTCTTTCATGTGATTTACTGGCTAGTCCTGGACCACAGCACTCGCTCAAAGCAGGTAGGATATGCTCCAGCTTAAAGAATATAAGCTTGTCGAAATGTCATCAGTTAACAACCAATTCCTGTTAGGATGACATTGCATATATAATGACACAGGTATTTTAAAACATATATATACAATACAGCCAAAAGTTTGGACACACCTTCTCACTCAATACATTTGATTATTTTTCATAACCATATACAGTACATTGTAGATTCTCACAACTAACAAACACATGTGGAGTTATGTAAAAATAATAAAATAAACACAAATAAAAAGCCACCCTTTTCTCTGATTACTTTTTTGCACATTCTTGGCATTCTCTCGATGAGCTTCAAAAGGTAGTCACCTGAAAAGGTTTTCCAATAGTCTTTAAGGAGTTTCCAGAGGTAAGAGTATGCAGAAAAGAAACCAGAGCAAAGGATGGCTATTTGAAAGAATATCTAATATAAAATATATATATTTTTAAGTACATAACTCCTCATCAGTTCATACATAGTTTTGATGCCTTCATTGAGAATCTACAAAGTAACCAGTCACGAGAATAAAGCAAATACATATATTCAAACAGAATAATTATATATACACTACTCACAAAAAGTTAGGGATATTTGTCTTTCAGGTGAAATTTATGGAAAATGTAAAAAGTTCAAGCTACAATGATATCAATACATAAATGTAGGACATTTTGAGTGGTTCCACCACACTGGAATCCCTCTCTAAGTAGAACGATGCACTGGTGATTTCGTCATCTCAAACAATTGATTGAAACAAAAAATAACAACAATGGTGGGTACCCCACAACCAGAAATTTCAACATCTCAATAATTCACCATGTGCCCTTGAGCATTAATTACAGCTTGACAACAACATCTCATGCTGTTCTCAAGTCGACTAATTGTCTGCTGAGGCATGGCATCCCACTCTAATTGAAGGGCATTGAGGTTTTGGAGTCTCCAGCCTCAATACGGCGACTCTGCTGATCCCACAGCTTTTCAATAGGATTCAGGTCTGGAGAAAGTGCAGGCCATTCCATTTGAGGTACACCAGTTCCAACAGCCGTTTCCTGATGATACCACCTCCATGAGCTGGAGCAATGTCGTTTGTGAATTTTGCCATTAAGCTCCTTCTCAGAGAACAGAAACTTGTGCAAAAAGTACTGAAACATTGGACAGTTGAACATGTGCATTCAAAAGCATAGGGAAGGTCACATTAAGTTAACCTGTGAAGGTTTGAATGCATTTTAGGCTTGTCCTGAAATTTCACCCAAAAGCCAAATATCCCAAACTTTTTGTAAGTAGTGTATATAATTTTGTGTAAAACATCGTCCAAGATTTTTCTTTTTAATCCACTGTGATAACTTCCGACCTTTTGACAGATGCTAATTTGGGGAAAAGAAAGTATATTGTGACCTTTATAAATCTTTATATCAGTAAATTTTCATTTTCTTAGGTGTTACTGTCGCTTTAATTAATTAATTCATTAGACATTCCAGATTCATCAATATGAAGAGCCCCTCCCTTTGGACCATGGCAGTGAACAGTGCACGGAATCCTCGTATGTGCCATCCAATGCTCTTTGTCAGAGGAAAGACTTGCTGCACTACAGCAAATAAATCCAACCTCTTATTCCTTCAAATCTGGTCAGGACATCTTCTTGCAGGCTCTAAAAGTTGCGGTCTAGTGGGCAATCAAGGAAGTTGCAGATTGGTCCAAATAGACATTACATTTGTTTATGTCACAAATAAAAATACATTCTTATGCCAAGCAGTTTCTCTTTTATTTATTAAAAAAAACCTGCATATTAATTTTCCCACCAACAATAACCTTTTGCAGTTCAGTTAAAAACAGTTAATGTGGAACAGACTCTGAGACAGATCCTTGTGGGCCTGCACCACCTCAGGAACGGAGGAGGCTCTTCCATTTTCATCTTCTGATTTCACATCTTCAATAGTAAAGAAAATATAAGTAGCTTATAAGTGACAAACATACAAAGTATTTTTTTGTTTTTAATCAGGTAAGACGTGTTTGACATATGATTTTTAGAGCTAACAAACGAGCAATAAACAATATAACAATCACAGATTAAAGTTATTACAAAATATTACTTATAAATATATACTGTTCACCAGAATAAATGTTTACAAAATATGTATAAAATGGTATTGGCATTCAGACCTGAAAAATTCACGCTGTGGTCCCCCCCATATCATCTGCATCTTCTCCTACAAACTCAATGTGTGGTGGTTGGCTCCAACAAAAACTCACTCTAGAGCAGACGTGGGCAATCTCGGTCCTCGAGGGCCGGAGTCCTGCAGGTTTTGGAGGTTTCTCACTTCCAACACAAGCTGATTCCAATCAACAGGATCGTTATCAGGCTTATGCAGAGCTTGCTGATGAGCTGATCATATATCAGCTGTGTTGGAGAAGGGCAACATGCAAAACCTGCAGGACTTCGGCCCTCGATGCCCACCTCTGCTCTAGAGAGTGCTTTAATGGCACTCTCTAGAAGCTTACTCCTCCTGATACAAATGGTGGATGCCATAGTGCCAGAAATGTGATCCTCGTGATAAGTCCTCAAGATAGTGGCAAGATCCACTTCTTCCTAATATATATGAAAAGAACAGTACATTAGAAATGAATGGCAGAAACACTGGTAGAATGTGGCAAAATCATTTATTCATAAACATTTTTAAATGCAGTCAAAAACGACTACTGAAAAAAATTAACATTTTTCCCAATGCTCTGTTTAAAAAGTTATAACTTACTGGAGGACTGTCATTTTCAAAAGGATCTGCAATGATGTCATCATCTCCCCCATCTTCTTCAGTATCATCAATAAAAAAGTAATTGGCAAGAGTCCTACAAAATATGATTACACAAGTCATAATTACACACAGGAATCCCGGAGACCTAAACCGTTTGTATTATACAAGTACTACATTGTGATTTAGCTAGATGTACTGAGATTTCATTTGTGCATGTGTATCTCATTTATTGTGCATTCAGTCATTTTTTTTCACAGAAATTTTGACTACTCCTTTGTTTTCTGTATTTGTCATATAGTTTCATAACTATCGTAAGGACAAACTTTGTGTTGTCCGGCATACTTGATAAGAGAGGGATGTTTAGCTCTCTGTCAATATACAGTATACAGCAAGAGCACAGCACAAGTGTTGAGGACAGAATTTACATTGAATAGAATACAATGTAACATGTGGCTCCTGTTTCTAAACCGACGAAATACCTGTTCATAGGTTCCAAACATGTTGCTCTGTAGAAGACCTTGAAAAATAGACATGGTGCATGTAATAATGGCATAAAATGATAAAGCCTATAGTCATATTTCTAGAACATGCTCAATATGACTGATTATTTATCATCACATCTGGGGTCCAAGCATTGAGCCACTGTGCAGGATCCAAACTTGACTCCTGTTGGAAAGAGTTACATTCAGCTCTCTTCTATTGAGGTGTACACAGAAAGGGTGACTTCCAAATAGAGATGCAAAATAATGCTATTTTCAAACAATACCGATAAACCAATCATTTAGAAAGTGTCGATGTCGATAACCAATAAGTAAGTTGATAATTGTTTCCAAAATTAACTTGTGTGTGTTTACTTTTGAGTCCTACTATAGTTCTAACATACTACAAATACAATGAAACATTGTGTAAAGCACCATGAAGCTGAATTTTCTTGATATCTCTGCTTCAGACAACCAGTAATCCATTTTGAGTTTGCCAAAACAAAACAGTCATGTTTAAAAATTGCAACAAAAAACTGTAAGGGTAACATTTTTGGGAGAAACAGTAAAGAAAGCCCACAATGGCGACTGCCATGTCACCATAATGCATCTTCTGTGAACACGAGGTCGTGCGCATTACGATGTGACAAATATGCGACACTACCATAGAAGAGGGGAGTGGTTGAGGAGTTGGGCACAACCACAACAGATGGAGCAACGTGACATGATATTAATATTGGCGGATTTCTTTATTATCTGGTTTATCTATATGATGTCAAATTGATTGATAATTGCTGATAACTATCAGCGGATTTCTTCATTATCTGGTTTATCTGTTTGACGTCAAATTGGTCAATAATTGTCGATAATAATCGTACACCGACATTATCGTGCATCCCTACTTCCAAACCCAAATCATTAACATTTAGACCACCATTTTCTTCAGTCTGAATTATTAAGTACACACAAAATACAGTATTGTTTACAAATACTTACGAGTACTGCGCTGAAGTCTGTCCTTGGTGCACTTCCTTTATTGTCCATGGATGTAGGCAAAGACTGGGAACTTGCACTACACTGTAAAAAAAAAAAAAATACAAAATAATAATTTTAAAAAAAAAATTGAATTTTCCAGCACCAAAAAAATTGTCAATTAACATAAATTTATTATTTCTCATAAAACATGCCATTTAAGAAACAATACTTGGAATTTTTTTTCTTTTTATTACATCCTGGAGATAACATCCTCCTGTACAAATCCATTGAAATCTGCTGTCGAGATTCCTCATTGACCGCTGCAACAGCTCAGCTGGGATTCCATCATTGTTTGATTGTAAATGGCATGTTTTAAGGTTTCAATTACTATGAACAAAATATGTTTCTTCCATCACACTTGGTTTTATTGGATTGTTAAAAAAAGTTCCCATTTTTTTGGTCACCCTAACAGTATAGGCTATGACAAAAAATAATGTGATTCAGCTTCCAAAACATGTAAAAAAAACTGTTGAAAAACTAGATATTGGGTTTAAAATTTCAACAATTTACATTATGGTACTGCAATTCATTTACCGTATATAGCACTTTTCCACCTTATGATGTCCTCAAACAGCTTTACATTTTGACTACTCATTCACCTTCTGATGATGCAGGATCAGGAGTTCAGTATATTGCTCAAGGATACTTCATTATGGTCACAAAGGGGATCAAACCCACAATTTAATGGATACTAGCCAACAACTTTACCACTGAACCATGTCGCTGCTGTTTTTAGCAATTTTAGATCACGTGAAATGTATACTTAGTTGGTAGTGCTGATGCCCCATGGCATCCCTAAATCAATTGCAATTATTTGCTTTGCATATTATTTATCCTCTCATATTTTCCCTATGCCTCTTTAGATGTCCTTTCAAAATAAATGTTAATACAATGTCAATGAATGTTACCATCTAGTCAACTAATTAAGAATTTATCGTACAATTATACATTTTTAGTATTAATTTCTCAGAAATTGTAAATGTCTCTCATTTTTAAAGGGTTTTAAAGTTGCATAAATTTGAGAGGTTATTACCTTAAATAACAGACAAATATTTGAGGAATTACGATTTATTTGTGAACCTATTTTAACAATAAATATATGCATTACTAATACGTTTTTCTGTAAAACAACAGAAATATCAAGTTGTGAAATGTTGTGTCAGAGTTACAGAGATTTTATGTTATTTTTGCATTCAGGTAAAAACAGTCTATTTTTGAAAATTAAATCTTTTTTTTTTGAAATAGGAAAAACCTGTAAATTCAAATCAAATAAATATCGAAATTCTGTTTCTTTAGATTAAAAAAAAATATATTATTATAATGTAGAATTGCTGTTAGATGTGACAAATGGCTAGTGTATTGGTACTCCAGGAAGTAGAGAGCATGACCTGAGGGACTGCAGCTGAGGCTAGAGATCCGAGAGCTGATGATGAAAGTGATTGAGATTGATTATTGTGTGAGACTTCCGGTTCCGGTCTGCAGGCTGTTGTGGTAGCAGTGGAAGAAGCAATTGTCTCTGGTGTCCTTTCAGATTCAGTGATCTAAGTTGACAACACAAACTGTCTTATTAGTAAGTCACTACGCTAATATAAAAAAAAGGAATGTTTGATCAATACAAAGACAAACACTAACCTCTATTGGCAGTGAAATATTTGTCTGGGGAAGAATATATAATCTGCTTCTGCCAACTGCTTTTCTGAGGTCCTTCAAAGTATTGGCCTGAATTTTACTCAGAAGCCTCGATTTGTCAGCTCTTGCCAGGTGAAAGCCAACTACGTTTAGGCTAACAGAGGGGAAGCTTTGGCAAATGTAGTTATTAAACTCTGGAAGAGTCCATGATAACTGCACAAAACATCAAGAGGAGGTTGCCCCTAGTAGCTCATGACTTGGGGTCCCTGGAAAACAATTAAAAAATAAATATCTAACAATATTATTTTAGTACTGGTTCAACAAGTTTAAACATTTTTTAAATCTGGCTATCTATCTAATTGTGCTACTTTTTATTTATAGGTTGATTTGTTATACTGCGTGTATACTAAATTTGTTATGTCTGTGTTTGTGCAAGAGGATACCTCATGATAAAAACGTCACTGGCATAAAGCTGCCAGAATGTAGTTAATATTTTTTTAAAAAAGCACTTAGTTTTTTTTTCTATTTTACGCAAAAATACTGCACAACCAACGAAGCAATAATACACATAGATTTTCTGCATACACAAAAAATAAAACACAAATGCAATCTCACTGTGCAAATCAATAGTGTGTACATTACCCAAACCAATTCTGGTTAGTTGACAGCATTGTGAAGCCGATGGAACAGCGAAATGATCAGCATTTGGCAACAGAAAGAGCCTTACTCTCCAGATTCCATTTGTTCCTTGTGTTTCTGTATTAATAAGAATGTGTTAATGAGATGCAATTATCAGTAGCACATTCGGCAAAATGGGGTATCGTAATCTCATCATAAAACTGTACAAATACAGTAGATTATGGGACGTGGGGTAAAAAATAAATACATTTAAATTCCGTGACGACCATCTGGGGTGGGCGATGAACATTCTTAAACATGTGCTCAAGAATCTTCAAAAGAACACCTTTTTTTTCACGCCAAATGTTGCAAATTAATCAAGTACTGGTCCACTATAGAATCAGTTCCATGGCTCAAGACTGCTTTTTTTGCCTCTACAACACCGTCACCGCAAATTTCTTTGAAATATCGTGCCATTATTTTGAGGCAATATCACCCACCCCTAATAGTATTGATTGACAGACAGTCTTACAGTAGCTAGCCGGCTAGCTGTAAGTAGCACTAATTGAATTAGCCATGTCAAAAAGTTAGCCAACCTGTCGTCGTCGTCGTCGTCGTGCGTGCTCTTCTGCGTCTCCGAAATGTGTTCCTTGTGGTTCGCAATACGTTGTTTCCATTCATCTGCGCTGCCAGTTCTCGTCTTGCAACATCTAGTGCATTCCAGACGCGACTAATAACTTCATCAAATCCACTTTCTGAGGCAGATTCAGGTGAAGACCAGCTCATGTCAGCAATCAGCAAGAGGCCCGCCAAATAACTTTGTTGGATACGCATACTGCCACCCACTGGTCACTCTTTGTCCATGCCTGTATACTGCACTGTATCTATACAGTGCAAAAGTACTTATCCAGTTATTTAAAAATAAAACAAACTGAAAACAGCCATAATGCTTATTTAGTTTACTGATAGGGGCGAGATGAATTAAGCATGTTTTGTTTGTTTTTTGTAAATACAGTTGATTTTCTTTACATATATTGCGGTCCAGGCACTTAAGGGTTAAAGCTTCAAGACATCTAATTTGAATACCGACCAATCAAAGTTCTTGTCCCGCCTGGTATATTTGCATGCAGTCCACTAGTGAACGTGTTGGCGTTTGAGTCGCATTCAAGACGTCTATGGTCTATTGTTGCATTTTGCATGTTGACATGTAAGGGCCAAATGTCCACTGGTATCACCAGTTGCGTTTTTCTTACCTTAGTGGTTCACTTGTAAGGTTTAAAATTGATTACTAGTTAACTAGGAAGCCATAGAATGTCCACTAGTTACACTAGTTGGGATCTTCACAACCTTACTAGCTGACTAGTGAAGTACAAAATGTGATCTAGTGAACAAGTAAACGCAAATATACCCACTTGTGGCACTAGTTGGGCTCGTTTTGACCTCACTTGTTAACTAGTGAATCACTTGATTTCTCTCTTGCAAGCTAGATACATCCGGACTGAGTCACTAGTTAACAAGTGACACTGATGTTTATTTAACTAGTTAACTAGTGGAAGGCATTTTCTTTCACAAGTCAGACCAAGAAATGAACTTGTACAAGATTTGACAGAACACGTTAGACATTTTTCCTACATGTTGGGCATGTCTTTTAACTAGTGGACCCTTATGTAGCACTGGTAAGCAACTGTGCCCAACGAGTACAACAAATATCTAACATGTAGTGAATTTTGTTGCACTAGTTGATGTTTCTAGTATAATAGGCGTCTTTTACATCATACTAGTTTAACAAAAATGCTTACTAGCTGACATGTGCGCACAACTAGTGAACTTGTGAAGTGTTGTAACTGGCAAACATGTCAACAAGTAAAATGTAATTATTTTCACTGGTTAAGTAGTTGTGTGCACATGCCAGCTTGTGAGCATTTGTGTGAAACTTGCACAGTCAAAGTCTGTACAAGTTCAGTCTTGAGGCCGACACGTGAGACAAAATACCTTCTACTAGTAAACTAGTGATCAGAAAATATGTGTCACTAGTTTACTAGTTACTCACTCTGTACGCAGATAGTTTACTTGTAGGAAAACACGTGTTTCACTAGTTAACAAGTGGCATCATAAAGGCCCCAACTTGTGTAACTAGTGGATATCTCTGCATTTACCAGTTAACTAGTGAACATTTTGAGCCTCACTAGTTAGCTTGTAAGGTCCAAATAGATGCAAGTAGTTGTGTAGTCTGGGTTTCTGCATTCACTAGTTAACATGTATCCGTAATAAGCATCCACATGCTAACAAGCTCCAATTCCTCAGGACAACTTGTAAACTAGTGTAAAACGTGCAATTAAAGTGGGTGGGATAATGACAAAATCTGAATCTTGATTGGTGTATTTTAACTGCAGAGCCAATAGGAATCCTGGACGCACGTCGGCCCCACCTCCTCATTAATTTTTGGAGTGTAACTAGTTTACTAGTGAGCATGTTGGCATCCACTAGTTCTACTAGTGAACGTTTTGGACCTCAGTAGTTGACCTAGTTCAGTCAAAATGTCTCACTAGTGTAACAAGTGGATATTTGGGGCATCACTAGTTTACTAGTAAAACAATTGCGTGTCACTAGTTCAACATGTAGACTTCAAGAACCGTTCACTTGTTAACTTGTCAGTGTTTTTTCTTTCACTAGTTAACTAGTGGATGTTTCAGCTCCCACAGCCTAACTAGTGCAAGGAAATCATAGGACACATGTCACTAGTGAGAAGAATTCACGTTTGACTAATTAACATGTTGCTGAAAATGAGTGACTAGTCAGAGTTTCTGTGCAACTAGTATGACAAAGTGCATAGCTAGTGTGGCTAATTGTCCAACTAGTGCTGGCAAAGACTGCACTAGTGAGAAACACTACTGTCTGATATCAAGGATATTGAATAAATGCTCAAAGGGCTTGCCATAGGCTTCAGCCTTCCTGGGTGGAGTTTGCATGTTCTCCCCGTGCTTACGTGGGTTTCCTCCCACATTCCAAAGACATGCATGGCAGGTTAATTGAACACTCCAAATTGTCCATAGGTGTGATTGTGAGTATGGTTGTTCATCTCTGTGTTCCCTGCGATTGGCTGGCAACCAGTTCAGGGTGTACCCCGCCTATTGCCCGAAGCCAGCTGGGATAGGCTCCAGCGCCCCCCGCGATCCTTGTGAGGAAAAGTGGTTAAGAAAATGGATGGAGGTTGTGGTTTCTATCCCTGGCCTTTGTGACTATGTCAAAGTATCCTTTAAGCAAGATACTGAACTCCCATTTGCTCCTGATGCTGTGTCAGAAGGTAAATGAGTAGTCAAAATGTAAAGTGTTTTAAAGGCATCGTAAGGAATTTTCATAACAGTCAATTGTTGCTATTTTAAACCCAATATCAGTTGTTTTTTTTCGCCAGTTGTTTGACATGTTTTGAAAGATGGTGCATTATTATTTTTGTGTCATATACTGTTCTATTACATCAAACAAATGATCATGTCATTGAAAACAACTAATATAATTTTCTGATTAAACATTAAAAACAACCGGAAAATAAATAAATAAAACTACTACTACAAACTTTAATTATGGGGGGGAAACTATTTTTATGAGAAGTAGTTTTCTGTTATGTCACTGTATTTTTTTTCTTGGCGCCCCAGTTACCGCAAAATTACCGTTTTTTTTAAACGTACTCCTCCCCCCTAGCCCCCCACCCCTCGGCCAGAGCCTCAATTTAAAAGAACAACAAAGTGGAGTGGGAAGACAACACAGCGGCTAGTGACATCAAGTGGCGTTTAGCGGGATTGCAATTTGTCAAAGTAGAACACCATTTGTGGAGTTATTACCGAGTTGAGAAAAAATTGCCTCAAAAGAGCAGGAATATCACTACCGTGAGATTATTATTTGCACACATTATTTTGAGATTAAAACGGAGTTGTATTTAACCCTTGGTAGTTTCTTTGAAAATGTAGCCAGAACAGGGGTCACCCACTTAAAAACAAATACAGAGAGCTACTTCTTGGGTATTGATTAATGAAAAGTATGTAGGTAAATATGGTGCAAAAGTAACTTGTACCTGTAGTTGTATTAAAAAAAAATTGTACCTGTAGAAAAATGTTTAAATTTGTATCTGTAAAAGTTGTGATTTGTACCTGTAGAAATGAGCACTTGTAGTTAAAGAAGTCACCACTAGGAGTCACAAGTGTTTTTTCTGCTGCTGTCCAGTCACTTGACTTTTGCACCAAATATCTCGCTACAGATGGTGCAAATCTAATTTGTACTTGTAGAGCTCCGTGATTTGTACTCGTAGAAGAAGAAGGCGGGCTCTGGAGGATTTGGGCGGGCTAAAGCTCAACCTCATTGGTTGAGCGAACGACAGTGGGTTGATCTCAAATGATGCCACGTTTTTATCATTAATATGCACAAGTACGAAATTTCAAACAAACAAAGTAGCCAGACCAGTTTACGAGTCATTTTGGAAGAAGACGACGTCCCAGGCGTGAACATTTCAACATGGTTCAATATACAAACACCGTGTGGAACAGCTTAAATGCTGGTTGACATGCAGAGCACTCAAAGTGGGCAGAAAGAAAGAAGTTTTAGTATGAAGGTAAATTTTATTGTACGGTCATAGCTCGTAATCTGGTGCTAGCTAGCTCATCTCATGTTGTTAATTGTCACGAAAACTGAATACATTGAAGTCACGATTTTCATTTCAAGATTTGAAACCTACCAGTGTAAACATACGATCAATAGCTTGTACCTGTAAAAAATAAATAAATCTAAAAATACCTCATAAACTGCTGCTTAGAGCTTAGATGTGAAAATGACTATATACCTACAGAACCCTATTGAATAATTTACATGATAACCTAAACCTATAACCAAAAGTGGACAGTACTCAGTATCAGAAATAGTGGTAATACTGATAGACACAGACATTGTTCATAAACATTTCCATTTGCATTATTTTGATTTGGCTTCAGTGTTGAAGGGAAATGTGTATGCTTGCAAGTGTTAAGAATGATCATTTGAATTTCACTGCAAAACTTGTTTTAACAACACATGGGATACCGTATCCACAGTATAAATATGTCATCATGAACTCACATTATATGAAAGGGTGTCAATCTTAATATATCTCAGTTCAAGTATACAGGTATTTTTTGAAGACATTAAAGAAGTGCAGGGACAAGCTATTGATTGTATGTTTACACTGTCTCAGCTATGACAATACAAATGGCACAGGTAAAAGGAAATACATTCAGGACAGAAAATCTTGAAATGAAAATCTTGACTTCAATGCATTCAGTTTTTGTGACAATTAACAACATGAGATGAGCTAGTTTGCACCGGATTACGAGCTATGATCGTACAATAAATCTTACTTTCATACTAAAACTTCTTTCTTTCTGCCCACTTTGAGTGCTCTGCATGTCAACCAACGTTTAAGCTGTTCCACACGGTGTTTGTATATTGAACCAAGTTGAAATTTTCACGCCTGGGACGTCCGCTTCCAAAATGACGCGTAAACTGGTGTGGCTACTTTGTTTGTTTGGAAATTTTGGACTTGTGCATATTAATGATAAAAATGTGGCGTCATTTGAGTTCAACCCACTGTCGTTCGCTCAACCAATGAGGTTGAGCTTTAGCCCGCCCAATCCTCCAGAGCCCGCCCTCTTCTTCTACGAGTACAAATCACGGAACTCTACAAGTACGAATCAGTTTTGCACCATCTGTAGTAGGGGTGTTAGAAAAAATCGATTCGGCAATATATCGCGATATTACAGCTTGCAATTCTCGAATCGATTCGATATGCGGCCGAATCGATTTTTAAACATCAATTTTTTGGGGGGGAATAATCAACAAAACGTCTTACTTAGGGTTAGGATTCACACATTAAGCATGGAAGAATGTTATATTAATGGAACATTAAGCCTTAATAGTTGATTTCAGTGCTGTTCAGACATGAAACAGACTGCAACCCGTTTGTTAAATTAATTGGCTCAGTTATAAGCCTGAATTTTCAGATAAATAAATACATTTTCATTAAAATCTTACAGTGTACATGTACAAGTTTACTGATTTGCATTTTCTAAATGGGAGTAAAAAAAAAAAAAATCTCAATAATCAATTTATAGATTCGTATCGGGATTAATTGGTATCGAATCGAATCGTGACCTATGAATCGTGATATGAATCGAATCGCCGGGTACAAGGCAATTCACACCCCTAATCTGTAGCGAGAGATTTGGTGCAAAAGTCCAGTGACTGGACAGCAGCAGAAAAAACACTTGTGACTCCTAGTGGCGACTTCTTTGACTAAAAGTTGTCATTTCTACAGGTACAAATCACGACTTTTACAGATACAAATTTATATTTTTTTCTACAGGTACAATTTTTTTTTAATACAACAAAAAAAATGTTTTTACAAGTTTCTTTTGCACCATATTTACCTCCATAAAAAAAGGGCTACCAGTTTGGTACACACTTCGGAAATAACAAACATACTCCAAATTATTCTGAATTATGTTTTATTGATACTGTAATTATATTCATCACACATCATTGTAAAGACAGTGATAATATTTTACACGTTAAAAGGAAGGTATCACAGAGTGATGACGTATACAATATTAATGATTTCTAATAAACAATGATTTGACAAGATAAAAAAAGTTCAGCACTTATTTCTATAAATTTCTGTAAATGTTTACATTTTCAAATGATCTCTTATACAACTTTCTTAGAAAATGACAATTTCCCACCACTGATAATGGAACAGACCCTCGGGCCACTCATGTGCTCCCTGCAGGTACCATGTTGCTAAAATATATCCAATATCCACAAGGTTTGGGGTGTAGTGAAGTTTACAAGGGATTTGTATTTCCTGGGATTATTTTGGCATCAAGATCGTTGATGAGGTTTTTCACCCATGAGGCTGAGGACCTTGCACACATGTGACGGCCCAACACGGTCGTCAGTCTGTAAGAATATAGAAACAAGACAGTTGGTGAGGTTTGTGATTCAGATGTGATGATAATGCTATATGTCTTCACAATTGGGTACCGACCTGACAGCAGGAATGGGGCACTGCTGTGGAGTCTTGACATAACTGACAACTCTTTGTGAGGGAATAGGGCTGTCATTGAAACGGTAGCAACAGCCTTTTGGTCCAGAACCCCGCAAACCTACAAAACAAGAGCCTGAAATCAACAACTCAAAGAATACACAACTCAATAGCACATATAATCAATGACACAAGTTAGATAATACTTAATGATACGATCGTATGAGAAGCCGGATTCCTTTTGAGATGGGATCTTTTCTAACTCACAAAATAAATTCAGCATACAGTCAACAGCATCACATTCTTACCTTCACTCAAAGTTACAGCTACTAGCAGCACCACCAACACAGACAGAGTAAGATGAGAAGTCATCATGCAGTGTGTAATGTTTAAAGCTGCTTCAGTTTCTTCTCTCTACTGTGTCATTTAGCATAGTTTGCATCCACATTATATACAGAAGATGAACTGACTGGGGAAGACCCCAGCTCCATTTTAGGACTTTGTCTCAGGGGGTTTACCGGGATATATGGGATTTTCTTTCTTTCTTTCATTGAGTTCATCTCACTTCTCAAAATGAAAAGTCATGGATAAGATCAACAAGGGACTCAACAGGGGCAAAGGAGGAAGTATTGCGTATAAGCTTTCCCAATTTAGTTTCTTTGCGTGTGAGTCATATTGACTGAAACCAACTTTACTTTCACCTCCTACATGTTACACAGTCACATGGACTTCTGTCGTCAAAGAGTTATATGCAATGGTGTGCGTGCCTATTTTCCGAATATTCTCCAAACATTTACGTTGAATAACAAGAGACCTGTAGTTTTTCAGGGTTAATATAACTTTAATAATTTGGACATGAATGACATCAATACATTTTTAGTTTATTTTTAAGATGAGCCATTGCAGGCAATGAACCTGTGACATTACCAAATTGTTCCTCTCTGGAGATGTTTTGTCTGTCCTGCTGCCTTTATGTGGTTTTGCTGCCTTCAGTTTGGTCTCATAATAGCATGTTGTATTGGGTTTATATTACTGAAAATTATTCAGGTTCTTAGAGTTAAAAAATAATAATAATTCTGAAGATAACCCAGTGCGTTGATGACTATTTTGTTTGCCCTGCAAGCTAAGATATAAACTGTATGTATGTTTTATTTTTATAAAATTAATGCACTATTTATTAAAAATAGGTGCGTTGGACCGGCAGCATCTTGCATTAAGCGATAGTCTTTAAAAGTCTCGTTGCATAATTTGAGTTGTCTGAAGAAAGCAAAGTAAGCAAGTTCATTTTGGAAGAGAAAGTGACTATTCCAAAGCGGAATTATTAATGATGTTAATGAAACAACATCTAATAAGCCTCTCATTCAAAAACTGTTGAATTGTGAAATGATCAATCAGATCTTTATAACACAACAGTTAAATTAATCTTCTTGTAATATATTGTTAAATGCCCAAATGAAACCAGTAAAATTAATAACATTTAACAAATTTGTATTTGTAAATATGTGTACATGATACTCTAAAAGTATAATTAATTTTGTAGTGTTGTACATTACATAAATATAACATATTTGTAACATACATGAATTATCATACAGCATTCATTCCATAGTTTCAGCCTTGTGTTAAATGATTTGTTAATCATGCTAATAATTATTTTGTAAATGAAACAATATATGTTGTTCAGCTCCAAGAAAAAAAAGTTAATTTGTATACAGGCTCAAGGATATTACAAAACAATAAAATCTAATTATTAGAGGCATTTATTACTGATGTCTATTAAAATATGTTGTCATTGGAAACAATAATAACAATACTTTTCACTTTGATAATAGTGGGAATTACAGTGCATTTTAAATGAATGAAAATATTTTTTTGTTATGACACTGCATGTGTGTAATCTGTTTTTGTTTCGGGGTATCACACATTTACTTACACACATCAGTATCATATGTAAATTTTTATTGACTTTTCCCTTTTGTAAACCCCCCTTCAAAAAAACAGAACTATTCGCGTTTCACCTCCCAGTTTGTTTTGTCCTGACATTTTGTTCATGTTACTGGATTGCAAACATTCTTTAGCTCTCCAAGTTCCATGCAGAATATATATATATATATATATATATATATATATATATATATATATATATATTCAACAAAATTATCCCTCCATCCCTCCATTTTCTTAACCGCTTGTCCTCACAAGGGTCGCGGGGGGCACTGGAGCCTATCCCAGCTGGCTTCGGGCAGTAGGCGGGGTACACCCTGAACTGGTTGCCAGCCAATCACAGTCAACAAAATCAATATTTATTTTTAACAAAGTTTCCTTTTGGCTAAGAAGAAACAAAAATTAATCAAGGTGTCAATGCAGGCTTGCAAAGCAACAACAACATAAACAACAACAAAATCAACTAAAGTCTGTTCTGATTAAAAAAGAAACACTTTCCTCCACGTTGGGTGTGTTTCACTTCTGGGTTCACTCAAGTGCTTTGCCAATCTTTCTTCACTCTTTCTCTGCTGCTTTGTTCAACCATGCCTGCTTTAATCAAGTGGCTTAAGCAGCTACACCTGTTGGGGTTGTGAGGCATGTTGGGAGATGTCTGGATTAGTTGGCGACCATTTTGCTTTGTGGTCCTGTCTTCTGAAAATGAATGCTGCATCTTTGCGCTATACTGTACCTCACCGTGTGATGCCACAGTAACGTGTATGTGTGTGTATGTGTAGATGTGAGTGTTTACTGTATAGCTAAATATACGTAGTAGGCCTATAAGTAACTGCAAATGTTGCAAGATTAACCCTGAATTCCGTGAACCCTTCTGTGGTCATAAAATGCGATCTGTTCTTCAATTAAGTAACAACAATAGACAAACACAGTCTGCTTAAACTATTACCACTCAATTATATGCTTTCATAATTTTATTGGAGGCAGTGGGCACAATATAAACCTTAACATTGCAGGCTGGAAAAAGCATGTGAACCTTTAGGATTCATCAGGAGTCAACCAACCTAGAGTAGATTACTGTGAAGTGATTGGAGGTGTTGGTTAAAGTTGCTCTGCCCAATAAAATACACAACAGCCTTATTTGCTATTCTCTGGAAGTGTTAGCCGATATAAACAAATAAGCTCTGAAATACCTACAATTAAGAAATGCATGTTTTCTCTAAAAACCCTGATATTCATCGTTCCATGTTTAAACAGATTATCTATAAATGAAGTTCAGCACGTTACTTTCCCCTCATCCGCATGAGCAAGGAAAATCCTAGCATGTTGGCTAAAAATTACAGAAACTTCTGGCATATGTTAGCATTAAACAAGAATGGATGTAATTGGACATTACCGTGCAAAACACTGAGTCACTGGTTTGACGTTTGCAAAAGAGCGTTGTGGACATATGATTGGAACCATAGTGGAGTTGTTTAGAAGGAACGCACAACCATCAAAACCTTATTCCACCTGGAAAAATGAAGGAGGGCTCAGGGCTTGAAAACTGCACGCATTGACGGAAAAATGAATTACTAAATTCATTAAAACATGAATCAGGAAAATTCAAAAACATCTGTCTCCTAATTGCAGCTAAAAAGACAACAAGTGACAGGACAACAACGCGCAGAACAGAAGAAAATCAACAACCTTGTGGGGTGGCCCAGTCAGATTTCTCATAGCAACACAATTGAGATACTGTGGCATGACCTCATCAAAATTGGTTTCAGGCTATTGCTGCCAAAGGAAGCTCACACAGTTATTCAACCAAAAAGTTCACATAATTTTTCCATCCATCCCTGTGATGTTTGCATGTTGTGTTCAGTAAAATCATGCAAGTGTGGTGACCCACAAGGGAGTGTACATTCACCCTGACCTGAAGATACGGGACCCGGTTCAAAGGGATGATGAACATAAAAGTGTTATTTTCTTCACAGAATCCTAATCGTTTGTGTGGTATTATTTACATAAAATTGTGTGACTTAAAATAGATGAAGATCAGATCACAGTTTAGGACCAATTTATGCAAAAATACACGTACTTCCAAAGGGTTCTCATACCTGTTTTGCACATGCATACTTTATATATATAACCCAGAGACCTAGACTAAATTGTATGCTAACATCATAATACTGTACAACAAAGCTATGATTAAATGGGTGCATATGAAAAGTACAGGAAATGACAACATTAAAAGAATACAGCAATAGAAGCAGATTTTGAGAGACAATATTTTTTAAGCAAATGAAAACAAACTTTATTAAAGAAAAAAGCTGTGATTCTTCAGTTACATTACCAAACCAAGCATGACAAAGTAGAAAAGAGAAGACATGAATCATTTAAAAAGATGATTCATTTCAAAAGATTGCAGAAGACAAAGTTAGAAAGGAGAGTGAAGCGAAACATCTCTTCTAATCTGATGACAAACCTAAAGCTATTTAACAATTAATGCAACTCACAAAGCGAAAAATACTCGCTGTTGTTTGGCTCACTGCAGGCTAGAAAATATAAATTCCTCTACATAATTGTAAAATGATTTCACAAGGGGGAGAAAAGTCATGAGCCCGTTACAAGGCCATTGAAAATACTGTTTTGTTAAAAAAAAAAAAAAGGGGCACTTGCTAAAACCCTTGGTAATTGGGGGGAAGAATGTGTCAATCGAGTGAATTCCATGGACAATTTTAGTGGGAATCTACTCCTCAACCCAACCGTAAACTTTATTCCACATGGATTCTTTTGAACCTGATTGCAATGCAAGGCATCATTTGGTGTCTGTATGGAACTATACAAGCTTTGACCCTAATCTAATGTGAACCCAACAGCACAAAGTGACATGAATGGGTCATTGCGTATGTACAAGAAAAGGTTAGTAAAGATGACAAGACTTATGAAATGTCTAAAAACATTTGTTATTGTTGTCATTATCATTAGACAATAATCCTTTATTTAAGGAACTGGTTCTTAACCTGGGTTAGATTGAACCCCAGCCCCACTTGGCCATCATTGGTTATCACAGGTTATCACGCTACATTGCTTGGCTTATCTGTGCTGCAGGGAATTTGGTGCACTCAGTAGTCGACTTGTGGCTGTTGTGATGGTACGTCGTGTGATTTCTTTAACATTGTAATCCTTCATACTAACTATGTCAAACAAAAAATGAAAGTAGTTGGACAAATATGTGCAATGTGAATTCACATGTAGCGTATAACAGAATATATGGTGTTCCACAGGGTTCATTTCTGGACCGTCTGGTGTTTTCATTCTTTCTGCTGCACCTAGAGTCTATCGTAGCCCCTTCAGACCCGCGTTTTTTTTTCTGCTGGGCAAAAATCTTTTTCTTTAAAAAAAAAAACTGATTTGGACTCTTTCCCCCAAATAAGAATAACATGGATTTTTTTATGGGGGGGGGGGGGTTATCTCATGTTTTATTTGTTATAGTGGACGCCAGGATAATATGGCTGTAACGTGTTGTAAACTTACCAAGCTTATATGCAAAATTTTTAACATGGAAACTCATGCAAATCAACTTGCAATTGTGATTGGTTAGTTAAGATCCAATCAAACTGGTGGGGTTCAGTACGTCCAAAAATATTAAGAACCACTGATTTAAAGATAATTCTCATGCCTGGTGCTTGACTAACTTAATTTTACCCCTTGCTCCTTATTTATTTGGTATCAAAACATACATATACGAACAACATTTTTTGGTACCCCTCTGTTAATGAAATAATAATAATAATAATAATAATAATAATAATAATATATTTTGTAATGAAAATTAAAAAAATGAAAATGAAAATTGGTTCAACAGAATTATATAAAATAAAAACTTGATGAAAAAAATGATGGTACTCTTAATTTGTTGAACAACCTTTTGACGCAATTGTGGCAATAAAAAAATGATCTTTTTTTTTTAACTTTTAGTGAGACTTCTGCACCTCTCAGCAGGTGTTTTGGCCCACTCTTCATGATGAAACTGCTTGCAGTTGTCTGAGGTTTGAAGGGCTCTTCATCCAGATAACATTTGTCTGTGCCTACACAATGTTCAATAAGATTTCGATCAATGCTCATAGAAGACTACTTCAGAATATTCCAGTATTTTGCTCATAGTCATTACTGGGTGTTTTTTTAGCTATGTTTTGGGTCTTTATCCTGTTACAAGATTCATGACATGCAAGGCTGCAACTGAGACCAAGCTTTCTCACACTGTGCACTACGTGCAGCACATTTCTCTCTAGAATACCATGATAGTGTTGGAATTCCATTTTATGTGCAGAAATTCAAGACTCCCTGTGCCAGAAATAGCAAAGCAGGCCCACAACACAGCAGAGCCTCCTCCATATTTAACAAATAGTTGCAGTTTTGTATCATCTGTCCATAAGGCACTCTCCCAGAAGCTTTTTGGATTGTTAACATGCATTGTGGCATTTTTCTTTAAAAAAAAGTTTAAGTGTTTCAGAAAATGGATGGATGGATTGATTTTCAACAGTGGTGTCCTCTTTGGTCATCTCTCATGAAGTCCACTTAAGCTCAAACAACAATGGATGGGAGCGATCTGACACAAGTACAAAGTACCTTGACTTAGAGTTCACCTTAAATTTCTTTGGAGCTATCTGTCTCTTCAATTTGTCATCAATTTTCTACCTGTGGTCAGGTCCAGGGAGGTTGGCTAAACTCCCGTGGATCTTATATTTGAGAATATGTGGAACAGCAGTCACTGGAACATCTTCTTATAGCTCTTACCTTAATATACTTGCCTATAAGACAACTCTCTCCTTTGCTGCATCTGGTCCATGTTCAGTGACTACTTGCCTGTCTCATCAGCTTTAAACAGGGCAATCGACTGCTTACAAGTTTGAAGACACCTGTGATGCTAATTAGAGGAACACACCTGGGTTGAACAGGTCCCTATGGTCAAATGATTTACATTAAATTCTGCTATTATTATCTCATTAACAGAAGGGTATGAACAATTTTGTCCATGTGTGTAGTCCCATGACTACTTAACATACAAGGAATGGTTTGATCCAAGTTAGTATCTTAATTCTTACCAAAGTGATTAAATTATTGTGACACTGAAATAGAAGCATTTTGGGGAAAACCTCCCAACATTTTGTACATTTTCTTTTTATATTAAGATTGTATCAATGTAAATGAAAACCGTGTAAATCGTGCACCCTTAAAGGATCTTAAGGAGTATTAAGAGCAGCCAGGTGGCATGAGTGCATGTTGATCTGATCAGAGCACATTCCTATTGTTTACCACACATTAGATTATAAATATGGACATAGTCAAAAATCAATAATCCATAAATTCTGAAATGTCTAAAAAAATATGTAAGACATGCACACACATTTGTATCAAAACTTACAAAAAGTGCTCAAAACAAACAAACAAACAAACAAACAAACAGGTACATGGTTCAATGAACAGACGTTACAAATTAAACCCAACCTGAATTGATTGTTATTGTTCCACAAAATGCAATTCAGAAATATTTTCCCCTTGTGTAATTAGTATCTCATACACCTACTATAATAAACAGCCAAAAAGCAAGATGACTACTAAAGTTTAAGAGTGAACAAGTGTGTCACTTTAAATTTAAGCAATGGTGTAATGTGGAGTGCCCCATGCCCCCCTCTAATCTCTATTTGTGACATCCTCATAGGCCACATAAGAATATAAATATGTAAGAACTGGATAAAACCACAATACAGTATTGGAATAGTACTCAAGATGGTTTGTATAGACCCCACATCCTCTTTTCATTTGTCCCAAATCACGGGCCACGTTGTGATAGTAAACCAGGATCTCCGATATGGCTGTTAGAGAACATATGGCAGTGTCGGGTAACATTATCCTGGCGGAGTTTAACATACAGGAGAGCACTGTTGCCCAGAGTACTTGTATATTCAAATAAAAGGGCATATTCCAAAGTCATATCCAAACTCAAACAAGCATGTATCAAGTTACTATATTAAAATTGTAAACGGATGCCATTTTCCATCATGCATCAGCAAAGCTTAAAAAACGCTTTTCTTTATTTCACTTGTCAAAGCTGTAAAACATGCTACAACAATTCGATTGGAATACCCTTCCTCATTTTTATATTATATAGTTATTCATTTAAAAGTGGTTTATATTGTATTAAACAATGATTTGAACCCCCTACAAAACAGTAGAAATCACATTATATTAATTTATTCCGTAATCTTTGTATTTGTTAGTTGTTAAAGAAGACACTTGTTGAGGTGGGGGGAAGGTAAGGTAAATGACTGACAACTGAAGTGACCAACAGCCTCTCGGGATAGGAGCATGACTCAGTGACACACATGGTCATTGTCGAACCTAGTAGCAAGCCTTTCCCTTATTACCTCCCCCAAGCACAAAACCCTCATCATTCTTTAGTTAACTGTAAATAACTACTCAATCATTTCACACAATTTTGTGGAGCTGTGCTGCATGGATCAAGGAACACTGTAATCCAGGAAATGTTTGTGTAGATCTGGATTAAGGTGCACTTTCCCTTCATAATGTTTGAGTCACAATGGCATAAACGGGCAAATCCACCCTTGAATCAAAATGACAAAATCGTTCCATTTGTAAACCGCAACATCATCCGTGAGTTGCTTGCTAATTAAAAAAAACAACTACTTGTGACAATGTATTCATGGTTGGAATGCAATAAGAGGGGTGTTGTCCACGGATGACATCAGACACTCAAATGGCAAACAATGTGTATTAGTGTGCAGGGTGTTCCTATCTTGTAGTGTAATTGTCCCAACTCAGTCACATCAGTCTTTCTTTCTTTTATATTATATTCCATATAAATGAGATTATGGTCCGTGTTGCCCACTTAAAGTTGTCCTTCAAAAGCTGTTCTTTATCCATAATACATCAACTGTTCATCTCCGTCGTCCGTCATCCTTCAATGGCAGTATATTTGACAAATGCAGGTGGTTGATCTAAGAGTCTTCCTCCCCTGTGGAGACAGCCAATCGCATGGCCACAGGCAGATGATCCGTCAGGCCAGCCAACTGTGTTACAAAGCTGAACTCCTCAATTTCCTGGAAAAGAAGGAAGAAGATGAGAAGGGAGCAGTCAAAATGATCCTGGCAGATTAAACATGTTTTAAACGTTTTTAAGTGCAGGAATGAATACTAAAACAATTATGTGGTTTATATGGAAATAAAAACACTTAAAATGTAGGCTGTCATTTGTTATTAAGGGCACATAAAATGTATGTACTCAGTGACATGAATGGAGGTTGCAGTTACCATGTTCTGACACAAGGTGGCATCAAGCAGCAGTATGTTCAACATATCATCCATCCATATCATGTTTTAGCTTTTCAAACCCCCAAAACAAAGCTTGGTGATTCCAATTTATGAGACTGTGTTATATGCCCTACTAGATTTATGACATATTAAATATCTAGTTTCCACTTATCACTAGGAGGACACCAGTTTCCACATTAACAAATTATCTCTTGGAATTGCAGGCATTGACACATTTAAGCAGTCATCCCGACTGAGTAGGAGGTGTATTGTTATTTTAAACAAAACAATAATTTAAGATTTAAACAAACCAGGCGTCTAATGTGTGTGTGTATGCAATTGTATTTGCAAATTTCACTGCAATTGTTGCCTTTGAAGGCTTGTGTTTTATTTAAAAACCCAACTCATTTGATAAAATGCCTTCATTAAAACCATGGCACAGTTTTTCGCTTGTTAAGAGGCATGCCACATGTGCAATTACCACTGGCTACTATTGACCAATAGTGGAGACTTGTTGGGTACACGGGAAAAAATAATGCTGAAGACTGATTGTTTTATAATATTGTTCCAAAGCCATACCAATTTCCAGTCCTGTTGCAGGCCCTCGTCACTGTACAGGATGTAGTCAATCCGGCGACCATTGCCTTTCAGAGGAATCTTCCTTCCCTTCTGGCTGCTGGAGGGACAATGGCTTTTACTGGGCGGAAACACCAGGTACTCCTTTCTGCACTCCTCGTTCTCCATCACTCTAAGGTGGCATAAGATGTGAGAGCTGTGTGAAACATTTGATGAACATCTACTACACAGGGAAAAAACGGTCTAAAAGCTGTGATGCTCATTCAAACACAAGAAATGTATTAAATGAAGGTACAGCAAAATTGAGCAAGTACGTGGGCACTCAGCACTAGCTACCACAATGCAAATATAAATGTATATTTTATTCACAAAAACAGTACTTGAATAACTAATTCTACTACCTATCTACTGTATTACTCACAGTCATCACTATTTAAAAAAAATCTAATTGATTTAATCTAATCTTATGACAAAATTTGGACTTACTTTTGTAAGCTTTCCGGAGAACTGACCTCATCATCGTAAAGGCCACTGGGATCCAGCAGTGTACCTTTTTAATTGTAGTGAAGAAACATATTACAATGCTTCAGTATACAAACAGAAAACACATTATCACACATAATCAAAATAAAATGCATTGCTAAGTCATCTTCATTTCAGTATATCACTTAAAAGTCACCTTTAATTTAACATGTGTAAAAGACGAACATTATTTGGTAGTATTTTTCCATTTTGCTGATCCCCTTTAGCTGTTCTTAGATGAACTTCCCTGACTCCCTCAAGGGCACCGAAACAACACACTTCTAAAATTATAGTTTGAATCAGGGCACATTACTACAGAATATAGAATAAAATGAAAACCCATCATAAACTAGTGTTAACATAACAAGCTGGTTTACACATGGAGTGTGGTTTACAATTGAAAATGGAAATAAGAGTCATTAAATCTTATTCTCATTATACAAATATAAGCCTTGAAAGCATATAGAATGTAACAGACTTCAGCATAATCCAGCACAACTAATTAATACTAGTTAATTTTTATTTATAGAACATCATAGAAATGCCCATTCCGGGTTTTCCATTTAATAAAATGCTAATAATACATACTGCTTGTGCCACTGTGTATTAAGTACAAAGTAGGACATGGGCGGGCTGGCTTGCTGCCGTTTTGGCTATTGTGTTCTTTTAATCTATATCTTTTTTGGGTGAGCTTCATAAAATAGGATAATCTCCCTCTCAATCTTTCATTGATTCAATCTTCGTTTCTTTATTCCCTATTTTATATTGACTTTCGAGGGGGAAAATCTGCTGTGTTGGTTCATTACACAAAATCCCATCTACATAAATAAGGCCTTAGTGAACAAACACACACTGTCCCTGAAATACCATTGGCCTAAATAACACTTCCTATCCAGACCAAACCCTCTGGTTGTTACGCCGCTAATGCCCATGCATCATCACTGTACTAGATGGATTTCATTTTAAAAGGTGGGAGAAAGCCAGATTCCAGTATATCCTGCTTGGCTTTTATTGTTTATATCAAAGATGTATCCTGTCATATGAAGTTTCCAATCTGTAAGAGTGTCTAGCGAGAGACAAGAGCTTTGCTATGTGTGTGTGTGTTGTTACCCAAAGCCCATGGTTTGTCCTCTCCTGGCCCCTGGCGACACGGGTCCTTGTATATAGAAAAAAGTGCATGTTGTTGTTCCAACTTGTCCTCTGTGGGAAGTGAGGTGGTGGTGATGGTGGGGGAGATAAAATCACATATTCAGATGGACCTAAAGTAGGATTCCAACATAACTACAGTATTTACATTCACAAAAAGAGCTACAGAGGTGATGCTTTATGTGGTTTGTGAGGAAACAGAGCCTGTGACAGGAGCTCATTCATTGAATCAGTTTTTACATCACAGTCTGGCTTGGCAAAAAAAAAGGACAAAATCAGACTGCAACGAATAGTATGGACAGCGGGGAAAAATATCGGCGCCTACCTTGCCACTGGTATGCTTCAAAGAACAAACAAATAGTCAAGGAAAGCCATCGAACACTGCACACCAAAACCAACAGATATTCTAACAACTTGCTTCCCCAAGACATTAATAAAAAAAAAAAAAAAAGAGTCATATGATAATTGCGAGTTTGTCATCATGTTGCACACTTATGTTGTATGATGATTACTGCATTTGTCCTTGCAGTGTTGAAAAATTTGGGGGAAATGGGAATAAAATATTGAAAGATAACAAAAAAGCAATTTTTTTTTATAAAAAAATCAGCAAATCCGTGGTAACTGAACCGTGAGTATGAAAATTCCTGCAAAAATTCTGAATGCTGAGTCTTGCAAGTCTTGTAAGCCACATTTGGGAAGGCTTCGTGGAGAGACGGGCTTGCTCTGTACAACAGAACATTTGTTGTCAATGAAAAGGAAAGTCTTTACATGTTCTATTTACAAATCAGTACATAAAGGTATAGAATAAACCTTAATTTGGAGATTTTAGGAATGAGCAGAACATGTGATGGGATGCTTGGTTAAGATTTGCTGAGCCAAAAGTAGCGCTTCACTAAAAAGAGGCCATCGGTACCTGATTGGCTGATACAGTTGCTGGGTGAAAGTTGCGTAGGGCGGTAAGGGTTGTGTCATGTGACAGGCAGCTGTTAATGAACTGGACCTGTGTGTACCAAGTCCAATGATTTTTTTAAACTGAGGACACGAAAGTCAGTTTCAATGTATCTTCACAAGTTTCTTACCGTTCAGGCCGTTTGTCCACACGATGGCGCGGTTTCGGAGCTTGAAACCGATCACTTTTGAAACCGGACTCCAGAGTAAAAAGATTTCAAAACGCGCCCCGTACGTGTCAGTCTGGACACCATATGCAGGATACTCCTCCAGTCATGACGTAATGGTCGCAACTCGATGACGACGCATTGTCAATGTCAATGTGATGACGTATGCGCCAATTCTCGCGTGACTGCGCACGAACCGTCAGTCTGTCAACAACAATGGCAGATAGCCGTGTCGTAGTCGTTTTGCGCAGCCTCCTTAGCTTGCTTATGCTTTTGCAGCAAAATATTTTGCTTCTTTATTTCCACGTTCAACAAGCAGTGTCATACTTGAATCACCCGCCATTGTCACTTCTCCTGTGTTTGTCTTTTTCATGTTGTTTCGATACATGCAAAACAATGTTTGTTCTGTAGATTGCAATACAGTTAAAAAAAAAAAAAGTGTTTGTCTTCTTTGCTGATTCTTCTTCTACACACAAACACACGCTACCTGACTTTTCAAGCGCTAAAATTCTTGGATATTATATTGAAAACCTCCTTCCACAGAATGGTTTAATTTAGCCTGAATGCATACCTGAAGAGCAATTGTCAAAATTGAGGTCACCCAGAATGACATCAAAGGCCACAAGGTCTTCAAGAACTTTCTCCCCCTCAGGATGATGTGCTGAAGCTTGGCGGAACTCTGCCCCCCACTGGAGCAACAAGTCCAGCTGTTCACATCGTACAGAGGCATCACCTGGCAGAAAATGCAGGGAAGAAAGGTCAACTTTGTGTTTTGTCATCTGTGTTAACTAACTGGCGTAGTTTGAAAACAAAGGAAAGGAAAACACATTGATCTTGTACTGTTCCATTGATCTCACCAAAATTATTTTATTCAGTACAGAACCAAAAATACCATGTAATTGTAATATACAATTTGCATATCTCTGGTCTTTCTTGCAGTGTGAACCATGCATCAGAACTGGACAACTTTAAAACGTGGGTTTTGCTGGTGCAATCTATGTCAAATTCCTTCTTGTCAAGCAGACGAAATAAGGTGCAGACAGATGAGAGAAGCTCAACAAGGGAGGTAGGTGCGAAAAAGTAAAGTAAAGAAAAATAGTGGATGGTGTCCAAAAAGTGGTGTCAAGATATTTGTGAAATTCGTTTTTTTCCCCCCCTCTGAAGCACACTTATTGAAGACTCTGTCTTTTGTATGCAGTTTGTATTTGTCATATAATAAATCCCCAAATACAACCACAATATAAAACTCTAATAACTGAGAAGAAGAAATATAATGCTGTTTTCCGCATTTCCGCACCTGTATCTCTGGGTCTGCTGTGGCCTTGACACAAACACCAAAGAAGGGCAGAGCAAAAACCTTATTTTCTTTGTCCATGCCGCTTACTGGTATATAGAATAGCAAGGTGCAACAAAGGTGCATTAAACCTGAATTCAACAAGCTGCATAAAAGGGAATGCAGTTTATCAGGCCAGCGTGTACTCTGCAGGGTTTTCCCCAGAAAACTTGCACTTACACACATTCACAATTTAGAGGCTTCAATGAACCCAAAATACAGGTTTTTCTTTTGGAGAAAGCTGGAGTATCAACTGCGGAAAACTGAATCCCAACCTTACAATTGTGAGGTAGGCGTGCCACTGATTGTTAAATACAAATACAGTGGTACCTCGGCTCACGAACGCTTCAGCTCACGAACTTTTCGCCTCACGAACATTAAATTCGCGAACATATAGTCTCAGCTGACGAACTAGTTTTCGGCGGACGAACCAAATCACGTGACACGAGAAATCACGAGAAGCTGACGCACGCTCACGGCCTCCCAGTTCGTCACCCCCTTTCTTTGAGTGCGGACGTGGTTTGTGTTTGGTAGACATTTTGGACCATTTTGGAGTGTACTTTTGCTATCATGGGACCGAAAAAGACCCCACCACAAGCTAGTGTTAAGCCTAAGAAGACATTAAAGAAAATTACGGTCGAGCAGAAGAAGGAGATCATCGAAAAACACGAACGAGGTGTGCGTTTGTGTGACTTAGCGTCCCGGGTATTATCGCCGAGAAAGCACGGCAACTTCACTCGGATATCATCAAGAGGCAACCTGGAAGTTCATAATGATGTCCTCAACACAGAGGATTTGATTCGCCTTCAAGAGGACAAGCAGAAGGAAGCCTTTCAGGAGTTGTCATGTGAGGACGAGGAGGAGGAGATGGCTGCAGCATCAAGTGAGAGCATCAAGACCATGTTAACTAAGTGGAGTGATGTGCAGGCTTTTATCGAACAGTACCATTAAGAAAAGACTGTGGCTATGAGAATCATCAACATGATGAATGATAATGTGATGCCTCAGTTTCGTAAGACCTTACAACTCAGAAAGCAACAGGTGTCAATTAAGAGTTTTTTAGTCAGCAACAAGGATAAAGAGTCTCCTAAGAAGCAAAGAAGAGAAGCCACACCGGAGGACTCTCCTTCCAAACAGTAACTCCCTCCCTCCCTCCCTCCTCCTCCTCCCACTCCATTCCATCAAGCCTTCAACTACTGTACCATCACAAAGGTAAGTTTTGCAAATAAAAACACTTTATTATACAGTGCAGTGTATTTCTTTAATTACAATACAATAGCACATTTATTATACATAAAATAAGGTATATTTTGTGTAGTTTTAAGGCTTTTTTAGTAGAAAATTGTGTTTTATGGGGACCTGGGAACGGATTATTCTCATTTCAATGGTTTCCTATGGGAAATACTTGTTTGGAAGACAAACTTTTTGGCTCACATACTCTCTGTGGGAACCAATTAAGTTCGTGAGCCAAGGTACCACTGTACTAAATCATTGAATGGGAAAGTAACATGACGTGTGGGCAGGCTTGGGGAGTAACGGAATACATGTACCGCCGTTATGTAATCAGATTGCAAAAAAAATGTAACCTTATTCCAGTACAGTTACAGGAAAAAACATGTAATCAGATTACAGGTTCATTTATAAAAAATGGGGATTACTTCGAGGGATTACAATTTCTACGATGACAGAGAGTGCAAAGGAGGGCGAGAGAAAGAAAGGACATCATTCTATCTATCTATCTATCTATCTATCTATCTATCTATCTATCTATCTATCTATCTATCTATCTATCTATCTATCTATCTATCTATCTATCTATCTATCTATCTATCTATCTATCTATCTATCTATCTATCTATTTATCTATCTAACTGTGAGTTGTGGTTGCTTTCAGTGACAGTTCGAAAACAGCATATGGCCATCAATCAATCAATCAATCAATAGTCTACATGCTTTTTAATTACATAAGGATTTTTTCCCTATCACCCGCAAATAGCACGGGCATATTGTATAGAATATATATTGTGGTGATATTTATTTTATTTTGTCTTCATGCGCATACTAATCCTAAATAGTAATCCAAATGTAATCCAGTTATATTGCTTTAATATTATGGTACTTGGTTTACGTTACTAAGTAAAAAAAATTAGCAGGTAACTTGTAACTGTAATGGATTACATTTTAAAAGTAACCCTCCCAACCATGTGGGTGTAAAACCTGATTACGTTTTTTTTTTTCAGGTACTCTTGTTTTCTCCTACAGTCCAAAATATGTTTGGTTGACCGAAGAGGCGAAGATGATTACCTCGGAGGCATGTATGTGTGTGTGTGTGTGTGTGTGTGTGTGTGTGTGTGTCAAAGATTGTTTGTCTTTGCGTGTCATCTGATTTGCTGGTGACCAATCCAAACCTCACCTCCCTCTCTGGGATTGGCGCTTGTTTAAGTGTGACCATGAATAGAATTAACATTAGAAATAGGGTGGATGAAAAATCTATCTAACTTGAACTGAATCTTTTACGATACAAATACGTTTGATACTCTTTTATACTCTTTACCCCTGCGATTCTTCTCCCTTATCCCCATTTCTTCTCCTGCCCCAAAGGGGTTATTCTATATTTAGTAACCGCCCTGGCAGTGCTATGTTTAGACCTGCGAAAAACGCAGGAGTAGCTCAACACAGGCAAGGGTGGGAGACATGTCTCGAGTAAAAAATGAGGGAGCCATTGACTGGAGCTTTAAATAGGGCTGTGATGCCTTAAACAGCTTGAGCCAGTCGCCATAGAAACTGCAGGAGGAAGAACGCCGAAATTTCAGTGCACACATTTATGTGGCTTTTTGGATGTACAACCACATACAGAACTGAAAATGCGTAGTTCTGGTCACCCACTCAGAAACAAATATACATATGTTTGATGTTAAAACAAAGACATTAAAACGTAAAACTTAGCTCTATAAAAGGAGTATGGAGTAAGAAATGCTTTTGACCGCTTTAAATCATACAATATAATTGTACCTTCTATGGCGTGGAGGTGGGTGCATGAGAGATATCCCACAACCCTTTGTTCTTGATGGGATGTTCCCACATGAACCTGGAGACACAAATATGACATGATGTCAACAAAAATAACCATCACATTGTACGTTACAGGAAATGTTTGAAAGGTGGATCAACCAAGGCCATGTTGAATAAAGCTAATTTACCCACAGTTCTAAACAGCTTTGTGAATGATGAAACTTAGCTATATTCTAATGCTAATTGCTGCAAAACAAACAGATAAGAATATACATTTTTTCCTAATGAAAGAAGAGACTCTAATATTTATTTTGGTAGGTAGTATGTTTTTACAGCAATAGAACACAATATTCTGTGGGCTTTTCAAAATCAGTAAAAATCCAGTAAAACAGACAGGAGCGAAAGGGGTTGCTTCAGTGAAAATGGCTGGGAGTGAATGAGTTAATCAGCCAGCCATAAACAAACATATACATTTGTAATTTCACAAGCAATCGTTAGATGAGCAATGCAAATTAAACATGCAATTGCCCTGGATGTCATTATTTCACACACAACCTAAAGTTATGGTTTGTTTAAAAAATAAAATAAAAACATCGACCATCATAAACATGCTAAATATGACACACTGGTAACACAAACACATATGACAAGGATTAACGTCCTTACAACTTAATTAACTGTGCCACACAATGCATTCTGGGAACAATATATATGCAGAACATGGAGATATACTGTAACTCACCTCATACGGGCAGTGTTGCCGCATTTCATTTGCATTCGTGTTATTTTTGGAACAATATATTTACAATTGAGCCCCCTATTTAGTGCTATTTTTGCTGCCTTTAAGTCGTAATTTTTTTCGGTGGACATTTTCTTAAAAAATTATCAATATTCCAGATAATTAAACAAAGCCCAATCAGAAATTATTTTAAAAAGCGAGTCTCTTTGAGCTCTGAAATCATTTTATTTCCTTTCAATTCTGTCATCATAGGTTATTCAGAGAAGAGCGGAAGTAAAAACGAGACATGAGCAGCGACTTCACACATCAGCCAAATCAAGTTGATTTACAAAAGCCTCAATCAGCAAGCGCCCAAGGCGTCTCTAACTAATTACCTGAACATTGACATCAGATGAGGAGTGAGCCAAGATTTCATCTTTCATTACTCCCACTCGCTTGACCACTTTACTTTTTCCTTGATGACAGAAAGCAGATGAGACTGCTTTTGGGTGTCATTCAAACCATAAAAAAAAAAAAAAAATCAAAATCAATCTTTTCATTGTAATTTAGGTTGATTTACAGCATATCGTGCATAATATTGCCTATAAAATGATAGTTTGAGAGAATATTTGGCAGCATAATATATTTTTTTAATGCATCTAAAAATAGGACGGCTTCTGCTTCTAACGACGGAATAGTTTTTTTTGTTTTAGTTTAAAATGGCTTGCTTTAACTAGAATGCCACATCAGATTATGGCCAACAGCAGAAAGCTGGGCAGTTATTGCACCTTTTGGTGCTGTAGATCCTTGTTATAGCGTAAGGATTACACACTTCTACTTTCTTTTGGTGGTTAGAAAATAGTTTTTGTGCATTGTTGCCATGTGGCCACCAGCGGTAATGCACCAAAAGTAGGCCTACTTGCCATCTGCCAAAACAAAATCAACACGATTAGGGAATGGGGATTCTTTTTGCCAGTCTGAGCTCTAATTATAATATATACTTTATAAAAGTCGCACCTGAGTATAAGTCACAGGACCTGCCAAGCTTTGAATTTTGGGTGTGTGTGACTTTATAGTCCCCAAAATACAGTACATTATAGACCCTAAGCAACAAATTTATCTTAAAAAGTTATTTTCAACGAGTCCCTGGATTTTAATATGCATCAGAATATTGTGTAATCGTCATATAATATTGTATATAACCAGCCCTTGCATCTTTTGTAGTTGTGTTGTTAACTCTAATGTTGGCACAAAATATTTTGCTTAACTGGTTGTGTGTGTTTATTTACTGTGTAATAATATAGTAGTAGAAAAGTTGGTAAAGCCACATTTTCACCAAGTAATACACGTCAGGTTGGTACTCTCCAAACGGCTACTGCAGTGATAGAGCCAGACACAATGCAGTCAATAAATTGATCATCATCATCACTATGTGACAATGGGAACAGAAGAACTAAAACACACAGCAAAGTACAGACCTCCGCAAAGAGCTACATATTATTAAAAATTGACAAATACTGTATGTTGTGGAGAATTGTGTTTGTTTGTTTGGCCACACAATGGACACTGTATGCTGAAGCCACATACAAATCCAAAACGGATACTTTAGAGCTCAGTCCTATACACCAGTTAACCCCTGTTGTTAAAACACAATGTACAGTAAGTCAACCACATGCCTAATTCAGTTACACGAAGCCCATTTGTAAATTCCTGTATCCAAAATTTGTTACAAATTGAAATGGTTTAAAAAAATGGTTGACCCATATGCAAGTTTTATGGAGATGTGCAGTACAAATAATAAACTGTGATCAAAACAACCTCTCACTTTTTCACTTCGAAAAAAAAAACAGGTACAGTGTGTAAAAGTTCACCACTAGATGTTGCTAAATAATAGAATGCAGCCCAAGTGCGTGCATTTCGAAGCATGCGCACTACGGTGACTCATAGAGACTACACTTCACAAGCCTACCACCAATTACTAATTGTCGTGCGCAAGTGAGCATCTCGGTGAGCGACGGCAACTTGACAGCTAGCGAAACCCTGGCGAGCAACACCGAAAGACAGAGCGGGCCAAAGTTAGCCGGAACAGCTAACAAGCTAGCCTGAGCCTGGATGGAGCGGCTAGCAGATGAAGCTAGTAAAAGCTTGCAAGAGCAAAGCAGAGGGCGACAAGCTGTGTGAGCCCGAAATCATGTCACTTGGCAACGGCCACATGCAGTCACCAGCTGTGGAAGGTAAATGGCGGTTGAACCATTGGGTGCGACACGAACTACAAGCACAAAAGGGCTAATAACAATTGCGAAATTGGTATCCGTAGCAGGAAGATTGCGATGAAAAAATGTACGTTGATGTGATAGAACAAATTTATTTTGCATATTAGTGAAATCAAAAGTGTGTTTTTTTTTAATGACTTATTACTTCACCTGTTCTTTTAAGCTTAGTAAGTGACCTTAACCCCTGGGCGTTATTTTATTTTGAAATGGCTTGGTCAGAACCAACAAAAAGCCAAAAAATGGTCAAATAACGCCCAGGGGTTAACATGCATGTTCTTTGAGTCAGCAGGAAGCAATTAATGTTGATCATTTTGGCTGACCACAATGATAAAGGTCAAACAGTATGTGTTTTAGATGTTGGGTTGGGGCATGGAGGATGTCAGACAATTGTCATTCAAACCGACAAACAAGCACACACGCTCCCTAACCCCCCGACACCCACACATATGGTAGGAATAATTATAAGAGGGGATAAATGTTGAGTCTGAAAAGCTTTAATTACTGAGCACTGGTTCCCTCTACAGGGAGACAGTTTTAATTAATATTCAATCTCTGCCTCTCTCTTCCTTTCTCCCTCTTTTTTTTTCTCCAATCTATTACCTCTCCACAAGATACAATTCAGACAAATGCTGCTGACCTGATACTGCTCTCCAGGTAGATATGTCCACTGGGAAATTACGATAATGAGTATGTGCAGCCTCTGGGTTACATTTTCCGGAGAACTAAATCCATTTGTGACGTGCAGCTTTCATCAAGTTCATTAATAAAATAAAAATGCTCAAGCTGATGTATAGAATGACTTTAGAAAGTCAAACTGGACAATAAAAAGCTATTTTGGGTTTGGACCCAGGTCAGTCAAACTATGTGCATAGTTTCATTCGGACATATTTGTTTTTGTTATTCTTTGAGGTTTGCATTCATACATACTCTAGAGTAGATCCAGATGCCAGCTGGATGTTTGCCAGCTTGTTGGGGCACCTGGAGTGACCGCGAATATGAGAGGAAGGTGAGGCCAGCTTTTAAACTGCAGTGACGGCCAGCAGGGCTAATAGGATGAGACGGTCAGCATGCAAGCTGTGTTTGAGTGTGTCTTCATTATGAGTAGTAGATGGAAGAATCTGTCTGGACACATGAAACAAAATGTTTGCGCGCGCACGCACGCGCGCACGCACGCACGCACGCACACACACACTTATAAATGTTTGAACATGTCGAGCCAGCTCAGCAGGAACTGGCTTACTGCCTTCCAACTTACACTCGTGCCCCAACTTTCACTTCCCATTTGGTCACTATTACAAGATTAGACCTCTCCCTGCACCCCTGTCAGCCCCAGCCAAACTCTCCCCACATCTGCACAAAGGTCCTTCGGTTCTGTGCTGGTCAGCTGGCAGGGGCTCTCCCTAAAATTGATGAGGGTGCCCGCCCTGGCAAATACCTCCTGCATTGGCCCATTACACTCTTAAAAAAGAATTGTTGAACCAATTTATAGTAAAATTGCTTCAAGTGGAAAGACACCATTGAATTACGTTAATGCAAATGAATATATTAAGCTGAATTAATTATGAGTTCATTAAACTTAATATATTCACTTTGGATTAATTAAATTCTATCGTGTGTTACCACTTAAACAATTTATTAATTTGGCCAACAACTCTGTTTAATCTTAAAGGAATGCAAGATTTATGAAAAACTAACCAACTATTCCGTGAAATGGTTCATTTCAAGTCTTCCCTGAAAAAAATAGTCAATTTATGGTGAGCGATTATGATTTTATAGTATTTTTTACGAATACTTTTGCATCAAGTACAGTATCGGCCGTTTTGGACAATCATCGTGACGTATCGTGTGCTATAAACAAGCAAAGAATAACATGGCTGCCAATGACTAAAAAGAGACTCACAAGGAATTATTGCGTCTCACGGCTGATCATTAAAGGTGGAATTACGCCCTGTAATGTGGGAATGAAACTGGCTGATAAGGAGGACACATTCAGCCGGCTGGCTCATAGTGAGTACAAGTTAGGGACCGTCTGCAAGTTGCGTGTTACAGGGGCTCAAGTTATTAGTTAAGTCACCATTGATTCACTCTGGAAATATAAGTTGTGGACAGTCTCTGACATGGACAGGAAACATCTGGCTGACTTTCTCCCTGCTCGGACAGCTACATGTGTGCTCAGCGCGTTTCAGCCAACATTAGTCAAGGCCACTTCCCACCGTCCCACCCCCACACGGAAAGACATGAATCCGATCAGAATTGGCGCAGTAGTTGGGATAGAAGACGGCATTTTCCATGCACATTCAACATTAGCAAGCTTCCATTCAAATGAACGAAGGCGGCTTAATCGGTTTAAAAGAAAATTCAGGGAATAATATGCCAGAGGTATTTGCACTTTTATTCTTTATACACAATGCCCAAATGAATACTGGAAAATGAGTTATTAGTGGTGTGTTCTTTTAAGTTGGTTCAACAATTCTCATTTTAGAGTGTACCAAAGAAAGGACAACCCAGCACTCTCAATGGGCCTCATCCACTAATAAGTGTGTAGAAATTAGTACTGTCAAACGATTATTTTTTAACTAGTTAATTGTACAATTTTCTATAATTAATCGCAATTAGTGATTAATCCCATTTTTCTACTTCAAAGTTTGTGACTGATATTTGAGTAAAATCTTGAAATGAATGTAAAAATCATCAAATATAAAGTTTACAGTCTGTTCTAATAGCTTTCTTTGATCATTAAATGGAATGCATCTCCTGTAAAATACAACTGTTAAACTAAATGATCAAAATGGATTCAAACAAACAATTCTCGGAACTTCTCGCTTACATGTTTAGTTCTGCTCACGCGCACCAGCCTCCAGCAGCATTGGTTTGCGAGGTCAACTGGAGGTAACTTGAGCAGGGAATTTTGCACTGAGATGATACACCAAAGGCCTACAAATAGTCTGCTATTTGAATTTGGCTCTGCAAAGTGCACACATTACTTAAGAGTTCTCCAACAAGCATCAAGTAAATAAATCAGAAAGTAAAACAACCTCTAATCCATGTTCATCTTTCCATCAGTCATTCCTCCAAGTTTAGCTGCATACTGAGTTAACTGAGGTTTTTTTAAGGCTTTAAAGAATTTAAACTAATCTCCAGAGTTAACGCTTCAATTTTGACAGCCCTAGTAGAAATATAAATTGCATTTCACGCATCAAAGCCAACGTGCAGAGATTTAAAGTTATGAGAGGTGGCACCAAAGCTTTAATGAATTTCTTAATCTTTATTTTATTTTCAAAAGGCTGATATAATCGGAAAATAACTTGCTTAATACAGAAAATGACTACATGTATAATGACGTCAATCTGCAACAAAACACATTGTGCAGAATTGAATAATCTACTTGATCCTGAAGAGGCAGCCAGTATGACACAAATTTAAGACGGACTGCGTATCACCAACGTTATATTAACTCTTATGTGCCTGGTTAGTTGCTGTATATTTCTAAATGATTGTGGTATTTGCACTTTAAATGGTATATGAAAACAAAATGATTCCATGATTGAGTGACAACATTTGGAATATTTTTTATCACAAATTTCTGTGTCAAACATGCATGATTAAAGCACAATTTTGTGATTGTAACTGAATGAGGCCCAGTACTTATGGACCCGTGGCACTATATTTCAGCACTTGAGAATACTTCTCATTACTTTCCAGCACCCCCTGTAGTTCACATGCCAGCAGCATATTAAACCTCTGGAGAAGCAGAGAAGCACTGTCAGAGTCAATTAGGACAAGCTTAATGATTTGCAATTGCGCCTGGACACGACAGCACGAGGACTACCTCACTAACCACTCACAATACATCAAGGTGGATAAGTGTGTCTCTCAGGTCGTGTCAATCAGCACTGGAGTGCCCCACGGAACCGTTCTGGCACCTTTCCTCTTCTTCAATCTCATCACGTCAGATTTACGGCTCAATTGTGGTTCATGACACCTGTAGTTTATTGAAATGTCATCTACTTTTGGACACATCAGTGACGACAGCAATGAAGGGGAGTGCAGAGGACTAGTTTTGAGCTTCATGATATGGTGCAAAGAGGAAGTGGTGAAGCACTTTGGCGTATACATCATTAACAAACTCAACTGATTACACAATGCAAAATGCCCTCTTTAGGAAGGGACAGAGCAGACCTCTTGAGCAGACTCGGATCAACACCCAGTATAGCCTTTTCATGTCTAACTTCATGAATGCTTTTTAATCTTTTTAATCATTGGAGCCACTAACAGGAAAAATAAATATTTGAAAAAAATCATCCATCCATCCACCCCCCTCCAATAAATAAAGAAATAAGAAATAAAGAAATAAAGAAATAAAGAAATAAAGAAATAAAGAAATAAAGAAATAAAGAAATAAAGAAATAAATACAATTCTTAATGAAATTCAATTTGAATTTTTTTTTTTTTTTGAAAGCGCAGCGTTAATCGTTTGTAATATGATCACGTCATGTTCTGTCAAAGTAGCACACACATCTGATAGAAATGCCAAGTGAGCTGGCTGCTTTCAAGCTTGTTGGACATTTGGCGCCTCCATGGCAATGAGCAAGAATTCATTCTCCATTTGGACAAACATTTTTCACTTTCTGGTTGGCCTAGAATGGTATGATCTGAGTTTGTGGCTCTGCAAGGTGAAGGACAAAATCAGGGGCATGTTAGACAACTACCTTTTCCATGTGCACAACTTATTACTTTGTTCTAGACTCACATTCTTTTTTTTAATCTGTTGCTACCAAACACGCTACAATGTAAATTATCAATTGAACCAAAAAGTTGTACAGTGTTTAGTTCTACATTTATATTATATTTAAACTAGTATATATATATTTTTTTAAATCATTGGTAATGATAATCTTATTAGTGATCTCATCCAGAAACCACACATCATGTATGCACATACATGCACACAAAAGAGATGAACACTCACCACAGCTGGTATCATTATTTATGCTCAATGGTGTCATTATAGCTTAGCAATAAATACTTTTAGAGAAAGTGTGTGTTTTGTTTGAATACACAAAAACTATTTCAAATGAGGAAGGATGTAATCTAGGAGCTGCATTGGAAATTCCATCTCTCAGCTTGATGCCGCATTCGTGCTCTGTTTGTCATGCCTTAAATACACCACTTCCCGTGCTTATGCAACTCAACTTTAAAATTTGCTCTTCAACTCATTAAGACTACTGCACTTCATGTCATGTCAAATTGACTCTTCCTGAATGCAAAAGCCACTGATACACTCTTGCACTAAGTGCAGTGGTCAAGTAGAAACATCCTGTATTGCTTCTGACTGCAAAGGGAAACAAGACTAAACTTTTTTGAATAAAAGAATGGAGAGGTTTCAGGTTCTTTATCAGCATCAAAACCTTGTTTAATATAATGTGTGAATGTAAAATGTGTATGTCTACATATACATAAGTTACTATAAAACAAAATACAACAGACCAGACAGCTCACTGATGATCAGATGCAGTTTTATCAAACGCGGAAGTTGGTTGCACTTAAGGCAGGGTGACCACATTTCTCGTATTGACCGGGACAGTCCAGGTTTTAAGCCTCGTGTCTTAGCGGATTTCGAATACGTCATTGTATTGTCCCAATGTTATGCAGGTTGTATCCCGTCGTCCCGTTTTTGCCATGCGTATGTCAATCGCACAGTTGTCTTTGTGATTCACACAATTAACCAATTAATAGGGAATTTAACTGTTAAATTATTTCCAATTATTTTCACATTTAGCTTGCCTTTTCATTCTCATCAGCATCTGCTCGCTGGCAGGCGTGTTTTCATCAAACCGGAACTAGAACTACTTCCTGCTTTCACGACTAAGAATCATGGCAAATGTTGTCCTACTATCCAAATGCTGTGGTCGTTGGTGTTGAACCCAACGCAAGTTGAGCTTTCTGGCGGCATATTATGTTACAAGCTTACAATATTGCAACAAAATATAAAGCTAGCTTCCAATAGCTGCCGGGACCGAGCAAAAAACGTTGGATAATGGTGAGTGCATAGTATTGTTTAGTGGTGTTGAACTGTCAACCAAGATAGCATTTAGCATTAGCTACACAACAAAGTTGCCCTCAACGTCAACAAATAGGATTGGTCCAAACAAAGTCAGCAGAGAATAGGCTCCAGTTCCATGTGACCCCGAACAGAATTATTGGCGAAAGGAAAAGCAGGGTAAGATAGATGGAGGAATGTTTATTTTTGCATATCTTAGCTAGATAAGATTTATTGGTTTCAGCATGTTTAAGATGTAATAATGAAGAATATCAAAGTAATTCCCGTGCGCCTTTGATTTTTCTCTTGGTGTCCCTTGGAGGAAAAATTTGGACACTCCTGTTCTAATAATGACATCAGTGTATAGTAAAATTAAGGCAATCAGATTCCTGAATTTAGCTATTAATTGTTTTTACGCTTATTAGCTTAGTCCTTCATTTAAGCGCTTGCTTTCGCCCTACAATTAACTGACACTCAGTCCAGGTGGTACTTCACCTCTCACCCAAATTAGCTGGGGTCCGCTCTTGCTCTCACGCGACCCTAATGAGGGCAAATGTTATAGAAAATGGTTTGGAGGACATAATTAGGCTATCAAGAGTGTGGAAAAGCCCCTGAATCTGCACTCCACTCAGGTTCTGTCTCCTCAACTAACTGGTCCCCTCTGTCTTATACAGTACGGTTGCAAGTCCAGGGGTCCATTTCACAAAGCATCTTTAACAAACACCGGGACTAACCCTGAACAGCCAGTTGACATACACTGAGAGCGGAAACTCTGCGTTTTCGGTTCCAGGATCAACCCAGAGTAGTTTCACCTTACGTTGTCCTCTGCTTCCATGTTTTTTTTTGTTTGTTTTTTTACCCCTCTCAACTGAAAATCTTAATGTGATCATATGGCAAATTTGAACATGTTTTTAGAAAAAAAGTGCAACACCGCAGCAGCTCCCCATAGAGGAAGGCGGCGTGGGAGAATGTTGCTGGTCGGCTCAATACGTAAATTTAAATGTAGTCCTATGCAATCACAATAACATTACAGGGGAATCCTGTTGAATTGTAGCTCAGCAATTCATTTCATTTAGGTGCAATCCTGTGGGGGAGAAGCACACTTGACTTAAGATGAAATATAAAAACATTTTTCATATGTTATAAGAAAAAAAGCAGGGTGCAACACACAACATATGCTGTGATGTGAGCACATGACTACGGCGCCGGTAATGTTGCAAATGTAAGTGACCTGGCACAAGAACACCACTTCAGCTGTGGGAAAAGCCCAACAACACCTCTTCTACCTGAGGAAACTTAAGGTGGCTAAAATCCCTCAACCGCTCATAATTAACTTCAGTGTGCAAACAGCAGCATACTGACCTACTGATTTTTAGTCTGGTTTTCCAGCTGTACTAAAGCCGAGCAGCAGGCCCTCTACAGTGTGGTGAAAACAGCAGGCAGAATCATCGTGACAAGCCTCCCGGAGATCAACACCATCTACACCACCCGCTGTCTGAGGCGGGTACATAACATCCTGCGCGATCAGCACCACCCTGCACATCACCTCTTCCGTCTGCTACCCTCTGGAAAGAAATATTGGTCCATCCGTGCCAGGGCCACCAGACTGGCTCATAGCCTCTACCCTAGTAGTGAGGCTGCTAAATGAACAACCCCCTCTCCCTCTCTGCTACCTATACATTTTCATATTCCACCACTGCAATAACTATGGTTTAGGTATTGCATTGTTGCAGCTCCAACACAACTATCCACTCTGTTCTGTTTATTTCCCCATCCCCAAATTCCAAAGACTAGTCTTTAGCACTATTTTTCTTGTACAAGAATACTATGAATACTATGAATGACTGTGAATAACTTTATAGACATACTATGACAGTATTTGGCGCTCATAACGTTATCTTGTTGTTTATAACCATGTTATTTGCAATGACAAATAAATATTGAATTGAATTGAATTAAATTGACGGATTAAGTTGTGTATGTAGATGATGGACTGTGATGTGAAACAGTACCGTTCAAAAAGAACTCTCCAGAAATACCAGCATATCTATGCGCGGTCCGATAAACAATCTTGCGACAAATATTTAATTCACTACGCAATATTGCGGCACCTTCATCAATAGGGTATTTGTCAAAAGGACATGTCATGTTCGTGACAAAAGTGGACTTTATGCTATAGTCTATAGGCTTATTTATGCAAAAACCCGCGGCGGTGGACTTTATGAATGAGAAAATTAGATGTCGTGTGTGGCTGAAAGGAGGCGGGGACAGAGAAAACCTCAAGGTTCATTGTGAAAAACCTGCCACCGACCAGGTTTGATTGATAGACAATGTTGCTATGGTAACTGACCAAGAGTTTAAATGACCTCATTTTATAAAAGAGGCTAGAGTTACCTATTTTCCTCTGGTTTAAGTTACCTCCCTTTCTGAAACGGAAGACGTAGAGTTTCCAACATTTCAGGGTTTCTTGACTCAGGGTTCTGAATAAAGCTGCTTTGTGAAATACAACCCTGGACACTCTCAGCTGCTGACAGCCGACACCTCAACGTTTTCCTAAGGGAACTGCCTATGAAATGTCTGATGGTAAGACTTTACCACCAACGAGGCCGTGTACGCAAAGGCCGGACGTCCAGAGGCAGCCTCAATAACAGTCACTGCACTCCCAGGCTCTCCTGGGTTTCCCAGGTTGTGGTTTTCCGCTTCTTGTCCTTACCTCATCTACCAGGCACAAGACCTGACTTTTTTTTTTATTGTTATCAGGGGCTGGTTGCTACGGCCAAGCTATGGCCAGGCACTTACAAGACTAGACTAGAGATTGATCGAGATAAGATCACGTTTTGGTTATTGTGGAAATCACAAGTGGATGGATTTGGATGAAATGGATTTCACATTTCAACTTCTGATACATCTCCAAAGAGACATTCCTTCAAGTTCAACATTTTATAAAACTGATATTTATCTTCCATCCATCCATTCATCTTTTCCGCTTATATGAATATATCAAAATAGATAAAGGAAACACACAGTACTAACACAAACAGGTAAAAGAAAATATGAAAGAGAATCAATCTCTGACCTTGGCAAAGAGTGCTCCTTTGGCTGCCAGTGCATCCTCTCCTCTTCCATTAGGGTAGCACTCATAGCGAGCATCCAGGATTGGGTAGCGACTGGCTAGCAACAAGCCACTGTTTAGGAATTTGAACCTGGAACAGCAGCCCTTCCAGCCGTAGCGCCCAACATCACTCAGCACATAGGGAAAGTAGCGATGTAACTGCTGCCGCAGTCGTGTTGTTGAACTATGATCAAACACTTCCTGCAGGGCAAGGAAATCCAAGTTGGCAGGGAAAAATGCAGAAATATCATGGTCGAAAGTCTCATCTCCGTGGCGGCGCTTTCTACCAGGGCGTTTAAATATTGAGGTGCGAGGCACGTGGGAGAGAGTATTGTTCGAGGATATCATTCCGCAACCATCGCTACCATGGTACCGAGAAAGAGATTCCCTTGAGGCGGTCATACTGCCCATATCTCCTCCTGCCAGCTCCCCTGACTGATTGTTCCCTGTCACCTCCTCGTAGGGGTCCGGCTCAGGGGCACTGATGCTGATTTGAACACCTGAGGTGTGAAGAGGACACTCTGAAGAGGATTTACCCTGTGTCTCCTTTCCATGCATGGGGCAGTCATGGTTAGCCTTTGTCTCCTTTTCATGCATTAGGCAGTCATGATTAACTTGCATCTCTTTTCCATGCATGTGGCACTCATGATTTGCTTGCGTCTCCTGTCCATGCATGGGGCAGTCATGATTAGCTTGCATCTCTTTTCCATGCATGTGGCACTCATGATTAACTTGCGTCTCTTTTCCATGCATGTGGCACTCATGATTTGCTTGCGTCTCCTGTCCATGCATGGGGCACTCATGATTAGCTTGCGTCTCCTTTCCATGCATGTGGCACTCATGATTAGCTTGCGTCTCCTGTCCATGCATGGGGCACTCATGATTAGCTTGCGTCTCCTTCCCATGCATGGGGCAGTTATGATTGCTGAGGCCGCTATGCACACCTGTAGAGTGCATTGGACATTCTGGAGCCTCTGCCAAAGTGTGCATGGGGCAGTTTGAGCTGTTGTTAGTCTCCACAGAATGAAGAGGGCAATCCGCTGTTGTGTTTCCCGTGTCTGAGTGAAGGGGACATTCAGAGGTTCCATGAACTCCTGCAGATGGATGAACTGCGCAGTCTGTAGCCCCTGCGGTGTGAATGGGACACTCAGCGAGTGGCTCATTTTCAGTGTCTGCTGGGCCATTCACAATGTGTGTCTGATCTGGCCGCTGATCCAAAGAAGAGGTACGACGAAAACCCGTGGCAAGACTGCTGAAGGAAGCCGCACTGATGGTTGAGAAACAGAATGTGAAAGAATAACATACGTCAGTGTAACTTAGACACAAAACTTACTTTTCTCTTACAGTGATCACTAGATACAGCTACATACCTAATGGAAGTGTTGGTTGGTGAGTCAATGTAGATTTTAATCTGAGGACGACAGGCACCATTTCTGATCCTCCTACCCACTTCCCGTGCTCTTCTCTGGGTGTCTGAAAGGTTGTTGAACCTGGCCAGGGAGTCGGGCAGCAGGCAAACGTTGGCACTGCAGAAACAGAAGGTCTTGCCCTGGGGTCTCCAGTCCTTGACCCCAACAAATCCTGATGCAGCATCGCCTTGCTCAGCTTGGCGCTTTTCATATCTTAACAGGACAGGGAAAACTAGTCTGAATCAACAAACAAGAGGCTTGATCTTCGGATATTGATAAAAACTGCTGGATTTTGCTGCTTAATTTATATTCCACCCCTCACTAATAAAAAAAAGTGGGTGTTGCCTGGAGGACCGTTGGGCTTGCGAATGAGGAGAGGGTTGGTCGTGGCTGGCTGTGATTGACAGCAGCAGTGAAAAGTACGATCTAAATAATTTCTACTATATGACAATCTATGCTAAATAAACTAACCAAATGCTATGCTAATAATCACTAACCTGAAAATCAGTATAAAGATGTTTGCAAAACAGTGCTACTCCAACTCGCTTAAGAGGCATGAGACTGAGCCGGTGTATGGCAGAGCGTAGTGACCTAGTAAATCACTTCTCGTCCAATAAAACCGGGTTCACACGGCAGGGGACTTATCCTGGCTTTAGCCCCGAATTTCCCCGCCCAACAATCGTAAGGACGTGCTAACATCCAATCGATAATCTCAACAGATAATCCTGCCGTGTGTGGTCTGTTCAGTCCGATCTTGGCCGCTCAGAAGGTCGTTCTCAAATCGGGATATTCAACATGTTGGATTTTTTGGCCCGACTTTGCACCGTGTGTGATGTGCCCTGAGAACAAACGAGCACGCAACCGGTTGACAGGGAACGGACGTGCAGCCAATCTGAAAGCGAGGCGGTGAGGAAGAGGGTAGGGAATCCAAAATCAAAACAGTTATGGCGCAGCAAAAAGTCCGTGCTTGTGCTGTTTACACTCCTTTAAACAATGCCTTTTCTTTTTATGTTGTTTTTTTCTGCTAAAAACAAACTAGAAAGTATCGCGACTGGTACTCCATGTTTGTTTACTCTGAAGCCACGTTTACTCTCAAGAGGTTTTGTGAGATTTCCTGTCTAATCACGAAACATTCATGAATAAAATCGGTTAGTGTGTGACGTGTTGATTGTGCCGTGTGGCTGAACACCACACATGGTACGTTCAAAATCGTTACTCCCATGATTTTTTGTCGTCACGTGTGGAGTCTCTCACAGTTTGTAAGTCGGCCGACTTGCCTTGTGAACCAGCTTTTAGAGGAAAAACAGCCAAATTGTGTTTATCCCAGTGTTTAACCTGAACATGGCGCCACACAGACGGTTTTTGACCCAAATTCAAGCTTTAAACAAACATGCACTACAATGTCAAAATAATGACAAGGACATGTAGACAGCATTAGTAGACACCCGTTTATCAGAGAGAGAGAAAAAAAAGTTGATTTAGTGTTGAGTATGCCTTTAACTCACGACTTCTGGGAAAAGTTCAGTTCATGGCTGATTTATGTCATTTGTCTAATTTTGACATTTTATTGTAATGTGACTTCTGTATTGGCAACTAAAGTGAAGTCAGCAGTTAGTAATAGATCCATTAGAGATCCATTCATAAATAAAGCTTCCTTGCCTTACCTTGCCTATTGTCCCCCATCCAATACTAACACTGTTAACGGTAACAAATTATTTACATTGTTTTGAAAGTTTAAAGGTTTGAAATACTTAATTGGATAACATTTTGCACCAATTGCTTATGTTGACTTCAGAGCACACAGGCCACTTTTGCCTTGATTCTAAAACAGTCACAAAACTGTGAAAACAAAAGCCCATCACTGTTTCTTTGTTTTAATAAACCAATTCCCAACAACCTTGGATAAAGATGAATAATTTATTAATAAAAATAAAACAATGTTGCTGATGCATGCAGTTCAACGTCACGTGACTAAATTAGCAATTTATTTGTTTTGGAACTCTAAAGAGATTAATGTAAACTAGCAGTGTTGCAGTGATAATACAAACTTTTTGGGACAATCATTTTACCTTGCAATTGACAAGCTGAAAAGAACACAAACAAAGGACTTGACTATTGGTTTAAACATTCAACATGTAATATAAATGTAGGTGTTGCGGGTGTGAATGCTTGTAATACTGCACATTATGTACAGTAGATATAGAAGTAGAAATGGAGATCAACACTAAGAGAGAAATATGATGGCAGCAGCATACAAAAATCAAGATGTACACATTTTACATCTACTGACTAAAAAGCATGGCAAAAAGACTAACCTGTGGTAGGTGTACAGGTAGGGTTGACGGACGGCCTGCAGAGGAGCCCAGATGACAAAGCCCAGCAGGGCAAAAGGCAGAGAGGCGAGGAGAAGGAGCAAGTAAAGCGGCACCATTATTAGGACACACAAAGTGAGGAGGGAGCACGGATCCTGAGAACGCTGGCGCTTCTCGAGTGAAGTGGCCAGGCAGGAGGCCAGCAGCTGGTCCAGGAGCCAGTAACAGGGGAACACCAGGCTCCATGACAAGCCATCCAGGAAGTGAAGACAGGAACTGGAGTAAGGGGTGATGTGGAGGACCATCTCTCGCTCTTATTCTTACAAACGTCTTGTCACTTTATGCACCTCAAACACTGTCCACACTCACAGATTAAAAAATAAGTTATGTCTGTAAGCAAACACTAATCAGAGCAATTACAACAAAACAAAACAAAAATCTTGAAAAGACCCTTCAATTTGAAAAAAAAAGCTTTACTACATGATTTGCATATTTATGTTCATAGGTAGTTTTCAGCAATTATGCCATCCACACAAGTTAGTTAGTCTAGTCTGGGAAGAGGATTTGGCCATGATAGGTTTGTTTTCCTTGACGATGGAGCTATTCTTGCATGGACTCCAGTGACCTCAGGATGTAGCCATTTGACAGCACCATTTTCTCAGGACCTACAAATTGATGGCAGAAAGAGAGCAAGAGAGGGAGGGGGGAGATAAATGACAGAATTAATCAATGACTGCTTTTTAATTGAAATAGAATGCTTGTGTGTGTTTTTTAAGATGTGTTGTTATGTTTACTCGAGTAACAGGAGCTCAGCACATTCAGAGTTTTTATTGTATATATGCTGTCAAATGTAAAAATGAAATAAAATAAAATGAAATTACACCACAAGCTCAATTTATTCTACTTAACAAAAGATGAAAGCTAAGCTAAAGCACAAGTTACACTTTTTAGTCAGAGGTCAAGCTTGACCTTGCCAAGGGAGTGACACTGACTTTATATCCTTCCACATGCAGTGACAGACATGCATCTTAGTGGCTTGCATACCACAGAAAAACGGTTTGCTGTGCTGTCTGAATCTGAGGAGCTACTAATTAGAAGTACTGTTGCGACGAGCTAAAACAATGTAGTTGCGGCTCACATTACGGAAGACAGCTGTGCCAAATATGTCTGCTGGCAGTACTCTTTCACTAAACATAAGATTGAATCAAAATAAAACAAAATAGAGGAAAACGCATCGCTGCCCCACCCCAGGCCTGAATTGAAGTCAGAAGTCAGAGGTTTTCAAGACAAGGAGCTGAGTTCATGGACTGGACAATCATAATGGCATAAAGAAACAGGTCAACTAAATCTGGGATAAAATTTGTGATTTCATGCCTCATTCAACAGTAAGTTATTTTAAAGAAGTCATATAAAAAATATGTCATGCCAGTACTACAATACACACACACACACACACTGATGTCAGGCAATACTCAACAGGCTGTTGTCATGGCAACCCAGCCACCTTTGGTAACTGTACAGTACTGACGTGACTGTAGTGATGGAGCTCAATTTGTTTTGGCTGTCACACATTGTAATGTTTGCTGCTATATATTGAATAAACACACTCAAAATATGGGAGTGCCGTAACATTTTGATACTTTACAATGAAGAAAGGCAGGTTTTCATCTTGGACTAGCTTTGTTGGGAATTTAATTTATCATTCGTGTCAATCACTCATCACATACAAACTTGAAAAAGAGTGGAGAAGGTCCTCTCCTCTCACAAGCAAATTGGCTAAAGAGACTGTCAGTGAAATTGTAAGCCAATGCAATGATGTGATATGTATCACTCGGTAGGTTATACTGGGAGAGGATGGTAAGCACAAATTGCAGTCTTTACAGGACTTGTAGTTACCAAATAGTTTGCTCAACCCCTCTACAGTCCTAACAGTGTAAGGCGCTAAATGAGGCAACTTAACGCCCAATTCACACTGACTGCGGATTCGACGCGGTGCGTTTTCCATACGGCATCCGCATGGACTGCAATTCACACCGCGTGAGCTGTCCGTGTCCGGAAATCTGCACCCGCCAGACCACAAGATCACGGGGGTTCGTCCAGAAAAAATAAAAAGCTTGCGGAAACCTTCCGCAGCGCCGCATTCCTTCCGCACCGCATACGCAGTGCACTGCAGCTGGTGTGAATTGACACGCAGACTCGAATGCTTTCTATTCCTTGCGGTGGCCGTACAGAAAACGCACCGTTCTTCTCCAGCTCTTTTTTAACCCACTTCACAAACACATTGGCTGCATTTGTGACACGATTCATTTCCCAGCTGTTTTCCTTTAAAGGAGAATTAAACCTTAAAAAATTCTTGTCAATAATATGTTATATGTGACCTCACTAGTCCAAACATAACATTTTGATTACATTTGTGGAATATGAGTTATGTGGTAAAATCCATCCGTTTTTATCCATCTCAGGGTGCGGCCATTTTGCCACTTGCTCTCGACTGAAGATGACATCACATTTGCTCAGGTCTCACGTAACAACCAATCACAGTTCAGCTGTTTTCTGAAGCTGAGCTGTGATTGGTGGTTAACTGAGATCTGACCAACTGTGATGTCATCTTCAGTCGACAGCAAGTAACAAAATGGCCGCCTTCTGATATTGATAAAAACTGCTAGAATTTGCTGCTTTACTCATATTCCACTAACGCAATATTAACCAGAATACCGTATTTAGACTAGTGAAGCAGCATAGAACATATTATTGTCAAGAATTGATTTCTGGGTTGACTTCCCCTTTAAGCTGTCTTGGGCCCCCAATACTAACCGATGAGTATTTAGTAGGTCCGTGCTACTAATCTGGAGGTATCTGGAGAGTGGTGAGATGATCTCAAAGGTCCTCAAGCACAACTATGCTGTCAGCACTATATCATGCTTCAGAAAATTCTCAGTTTACTCATTACAGTATTGTGCTGACAGTCGCTTCCATTGTGACATTTTCAAGTATCCTTGAGTTTGATACTCCGTTCCTGTCACCTTAGTCTGATTTCCTATAAAAATGTATCTTCACTCATACAGTGGTCACTACATGGCCCTGTCTTGTAAAATAAGATCTGCTGGTACAGATCTTAAATGGTTTCTTTAAACGACATCTCTCCCATCTTGACAGCTTACATGCCAACTGCAATGCACAGTTCTACTCATTCGTCTCATATTCAATTGATTATAATCATGACTTACAATTACCCAATATCCCTTTGGGCAGCAATCCATATAGGCTGCGGTCTGACGAAGCTTGTGCGTCGACACCGCCTGTGTCTACCTTTAGATGAATGTGGATTGTGTGCAGAGCTGATGTTTGTTCTGTGTAATCCAAAGCAATCAGTGTGTAGTGGAGCTATACGTCACACGGATGTCAGTTGATCATCCGTCTCTATGTTAAACACCAGGACAGGACAGGAGGCACCCATCTGGCTTGACGCAGCTGGTTAATGATTATCATACAAGACATTGTTGATTAGCATGGAGCTTATGCCAAAGGCAGCTACACAATGATAACATAAATACGATGATAACATTTTTTAAATGACAACTTGTAAATAGAGATAGAGTCAAGTGGCTACATCAGGCAAACGTTTTATGTGTGACTGGTAGAACTCCAGCACAGCTTTTGACTCTTTTAATTACAGACTCGGACCTGACAAACTCTTTCGCACCAAAACAGAAGACCAAAGGAGGCAGTAGCTCTTCCCCCACAATAAACCTTTATTTGTGTAGGCCAATCAAGGACACCGTGGCATGAATCCAGACAGACCCTGTTTATTCTCGGTCCATTAATGCATCATACCTTGACCCGCAATGAATTTCTACACGGGTATTCACTTGTAGTACACGCAGTAAGTCAGCTCTAGCACACAATTTACATATGCACCATCACCCTCAGAGATCCCTTAGCTCTCACTGCTGGCAATAGCAGACACAGTATAGATGATTCTTTATTGATTTGTTCTACATTTATTAAAACTAACAACTGCCTGCTGTGCAAACATGACCACACAGGAGATTACTACTTCGCAGTCCATGCCTGCAAATACAGCACCCGCACACTCCACAGTCCACACACACATACGGCTACACATCTACTGTACAGCTCATACAATGTGTGTCAGAAAAGTTCCAGGATTTGTATAACAAAAGATTTATTTCAAACAAAAACTATGAGTTTCCCCTTCAATGTAGGCTTGGATTAGCGTGTTTGGGAATTTAGCAGATGGCTGTCACTCACTCACTCGTCTGCCTGTCTGTTTTGATACCCTGTCTGTTTAGAAAATAAGCCGCGGTTGATTTTATGTGACCCAACATCAGCCTAACCCCACGGTTGTCACAACTGGTCTGTGATTGGCCAAGAGTTACTTCAGTTAAAAATCTCATATATCATTGGTTCAATAAATGTAAACAAATCTCCATGTGTGGCTATCTGGCTAAGTCATTTCCCCGCCGCCTTCTTTGACAGCAGCAAAAAGGCAGCAAAAAGGCAGTGCTAGCAAAAATGCCCAAACGCCGGACATCTTTTAACATTTTCCTGGCCAAAAGCAGTCGAGACTGGTTTCTGCATGCTTTGCCGGTGTGATGTGGACGTGAGCACGTGACAACTCCGCCACCTGGGGCTCGGGACAGTGAAGCTTAAAAGTGAGACGAGCAGCAGGTGCGTCTTCATTGAAGACATTTTTTACTTGTTATTTGCTTTTCAAAAGAAATTATTTTTTGTGGCACGTTGCACTTTTACGGAAGCATGTCACTACTCCCGACTTTAACGGTAGAAGGGCGGTCACGCGCTCCCGGCCTTAATGGGTTAAAAACATGGTACTGTAAACAAAATAAATTGTCAAAAAGATGTTTGACTTTTTTTTGATACATTTTACCATTTAGTTACGCAAACATGATCTATAAACAATGCAAAACTTTATTGTTGATGAAGGGAAAAAATAAGTTCCGGGTGGAAATTTCCACTGTGGCTCTGAGCACCATCACTGGAGTGCAAGCCGACTTGTCCAAGGCCTGTGATGACATGTCACAGGTGAAGAACGACCTAGCTGCATCCAACATCGCCTCAAACAGAATGGCAATGAACTTGTCTACAAATTCCACTCTGATTTTCTGCGTCCCTTTGCATTCTGGGAACGAGAATTGATAAGCTTCGGATTCATCCCGTCAGCTATATTTCTTTTCAGGTATGATTGTTTATGAAAAGTGATTGTTGTAAATTGTCACTATGATTGACCGAAAGGAAAAATGAACAATAAAAACAAAAAAACAAAACAAAATACACCGTGAGTCTGATGTACAGTGTTCCCTCGTTTTCCGCTGGGGTTAGGTTCCAAAAAATACACGCAATAAATGAAATCCGCGAAGTAGTTATAGCTTCATGTTTTACATTCATTATAAATGTTTTAAGGCTCCCTCACCACACAGTTTATACACTTTTCTCATCAAGGCATTTACATTTTCTCACATTTCTCTTGTTTAAACATTCGCAATGTTCAAACCTTCATAAATGTTATATAATAGGTAAATTGCTGTAAAAAAATTGTATGCAAAATTGCACCAAAAAAATCTGCAAAACAGGAAGGCCGTGAAAAGTGAACCGTGTTATAGCGAGGGAACACTTATTATTATTTTTTTTAAATATGTCCTCTTTTTTGACCTGATAGAAGTGGCCACCCTATTCAGGAGGCCCAGCAACTTAAAGGGAAGTCAACCTTCAACATTTCTCAACAATAATATATTGAATGTGACCCCATTAGTTTAAACATGACATTCTGATTAATATTTCATTTGTGGAATATGACTTGTGAAGCAAAATCCAGGGGGCGGCCATTTTGCCACTTGCTGTCGACTGAAGATGACATCACAGGCAATGAAAAATCACAGCTCACCTGTTTTCTGAAGTGGAGCTGTGATTGGTTGTTACCTGAGGCCTGCGCAACTGTGATGTCATTTTCACTCAACAGCAAGTAGCAAAATGGCCGCCTTCTAATATTGATAAAAACTGTACTACAGTACTAAAGCTGCAATATGGAACCCCCCCCCCCCCCAAAGGACTTTACAATAAGCTTTTTATTTGACCATTTATGACTGAAATGCCTTCTAACTAGTAGATTAACACCTTAGCTGTTCACAATGGGTACTCCTGCAAGCCTCTGGCCAATAGTTTTCAGAGTGGATTGGGGTTAGAATTTCCCGCGTCCTGTCTGCGGATGTGACGTAATGTGAGTGGTGTGTATGTGAAGAACGGTATGTGCAGTTTCATTTTTCGTCAGCAGGTGGCAGTAGCGATTCGAAATGGAATATTCTACGTTCAGTAGCTTTAACCAGAATACTGTATTCAGACTAGTGGGGCTGCATAGAACATATTATTGTCAAGAATTAAAGAAATATGAAGAAAAAATATTCAGTGCTAAGGTAACGTCATTTAAGCTTGTATGTGAAAGTAAATAGAGCGTGTGGTGAGCCAAAATAACAACTAAATTGACACCATTAAATCCAGCTGCTGATAATACATATGCATAAAAACCATGATATTAAATCTGGTTGTAGCTCATGATTTAAACATGAACGAGTGTTTGTTTGAGTATAATGGTATTTTTACAAATAAATTTTTTACCTCTGGATACTTTTTATGGTCACACAAAACACAATATTGCCTTTCTACCTGTACTTGAAGAATCTGCTTGTCTTCAAACCACTCAGCAGTTTTGGTGCAGCAACTCATGTTGAATATAAAACTGACCACATGTGAGGCTGAGAATAGAAGGAGAATGAAGAGGAAGTTGAAAATCGGGTTAACATGCCGCACCGCAGCGCAGCCCACCCTGTCCAGATGTCATCTTTAACCTCAGCACCTCACTAATTACTGTACAGAGCTGCCTCTCGCCCGCTCTCCTTCCTAACCAGCCTATACACATTAATTGAGGTTACCACATGGCCTGTGGTCCACGCAGATCATGAAAGATTGTGTGCTGTACCTTAAAACACTGTGTGGTCTTTATAAACACTTCTTTGAGGTCCCTTCCGTGTGCCAGTTCATCCACGACTCTTTAAAGTCATGTTTGAATAGCATTGGGTATACACATCTTGTCTCAAAGGACAAACCTGCTAAGCATTCTTTGGCTTGCAAATGTCAAATCTACACTTTTGTGTATATTGTATAATAACGTAACTGTATATTATTTTTTTTCATATAGGTGTGTTTATTTACTTAGTCCTTGTACAAATGTTTGTTTAGGGTGGAGCTAGACACACACATGTCTCTTAATAGGCTGACAGAGAATTGCTTAATTTGCTTCTGTGATAAAACGGAAATGTAAGCATAACTAGCTCCCATTTGCCATTTATTTTTGCGTCCTTTCACTTTTAGTTCCAATCAATAAGTAGTGCAGTTACAGCCAGCACTAACACTTCATTGTGTTGTTTCCTTACTGTCACTTTGATAGACAGACGTGCCTTAACGGCAAGGCCACAGCAGGAAGAAGTGCTGATGTGCATTTTATGTGTGTGTTTTTTTTTCAACTAAGTTGTCACAGCGACAATAGTTGTGATTCTTGTTATTTTCTTGATGAAATTTACAGGTGAGTTGCACGCGGTTGTGCTCTTATGTCACACAAGTTACAGAGCTCAATATTTTCTACGCTTATTTGTTATCAGCCATACATTCTGTATTATATTGTAAAAATATTTATTTTTACAGTGATGTATGCGTTTGTGTGGACCTGTTTTGTTTCTTATTCGGGTAACTATTGTGATTGAGTTGTATTGGAGGAAGGATACTTTGGGTGATGAGGCGAATGATGGGACGGATTGAGACCGTTATGTGGTTGTCATTATGAAGTGAGGCTACTGAATAAAATTTGCTGTGGAGCCATTCCCTCCGTGTGCTGTTCTTTCCCCACAAACTTCACTTGGAACTACAACACTCCCAACCACACAAAAATAGAGTGTTACAGTATTGTCACACTCTTAAAATAATGGTCATAAATGCCACCTCTGCTTAAAGTTGCAATATGGAACTTTTTTCCCCAAAGATAACGTTACAATAAACGGACAATTTATGAGTGAAATGCCTTCTAATTAGTAGATTAACACCTTAGTTGTTCACAATGGGTACTACTGCAAACCTCTAGCTAATAGTTTTCAGACTGAATTTGGGTTAGAATTTCTCACGCCCTGTCTGCGGATGTGACGTAATGTGCGTGGTGTGTGTGAAGAACGGTATTTGCAGTTTCATTTTTCGTCAGCGGGTGGCAGTAGCGATTCGAAATGGAATATTCTTCGTTCAGTAGCTTTAAGTTGGCTACATCCTTAGTTAAACAGATCATTCAATTCTACCCCTGAAATGAAATTCACAATAAATAAAATATTTGGTTCAATTTTCTTGTTTTCTGAAAAGAAATTAACCACGATCTAATGACCTCGAGCAATAGAGGATGGCAAGCAGATGTACTTCCACCATGTCGGGACTCTAGTACGCAACTACACTGTAAAAATTTACTTTCAGTTAAACAAAAACAAAAAAAAGATGTCCAGATATCACATCTAAAATATTTGACTTCACAGAAACAAAATTGAGTGACTCATCATTTTATGCTGATGTAAACAATAATTCTTATAATAATTTTGTGCCTTGATCCAAATTATTTTCTTAATATTTTAGTTACTGAACCAAACTAATTAATTTACTTTTAACTGAATTAACATATTCACTTTGACACCAGTTCATTAATTTAAGTGTAACCAAATTAATATTTCTCGCATTTTCTAAAGTTAAAGGACCACTGATTGTCACGCCCATCTAAGTGGGGTGAAATTTGATCGCTAGATTTGACCCATCACCTGACAGAGCAGTGAGCAGTAGCAGTGGCTTGCGCTCAGGGATCTTTTGGTCATTTCAACCCCCAATTCCAACCCATAATGCTGAGTGTCAAGAAGGGAGGGAAACAGGTAGCATTTTTATCAACTTTTGGTATGCCCCAGCCCGGGATTGAACCCACAACCTCCTAGTCTCAGGGAAGACACTCTACCAACGGGCCACTGAGCTGTTTTTTTTTTTTTTGGTTTCGTCAAAAGAATCATTTATATTGTCCATCTTATAAACTCGATGCAAAAAGACAGTTAGCCAATATATATACTCAAAATATATTTATTAATTTTAAAATATGAGCCATATGCAACATATGAACTAGAGATAAGGTGAGGATGGAGCGAGAAAAGGAGAAAGAAGATGATGGATAAGGCAGAATATCCCATTTATAATATCCCATGGGCAGTCCTCCGAAAGATGTCAGACAACAACAACAACAACTAAACAAATTGTCTAACAAGCAAATGAGCCCGGACAAACACGTGTGGTAACAATCTGAGCTGTAATTAAACAATATCAAACGAAAGACTGCTTTCTGAAAGCAGTTGACCCTCACACTACCAAATTCAAAACACTCACCCAAAGCCCAACAACATAGCATAGCCTTAAATGGCTAAAGCTACAGTACAATGCCATGGTGGAACTGATGTGCAGTTGTTTTCACAAACTTTATCCTGTTTTGAATGGAAATTATTACTTTCAATAAACGACTTCATGTAACAATTCTCACAGTGTTAGTATGCAGAAACTGAAAATAAATGAAAAGTTCCGCTTTGATTGGTCATGATTAAAGTCACTTGTGACAACTCCAACAGCAGCGCAGCTCTCCCTTTTGCGGCCTGCAAAATGACCAACATCAAGTTTAACCCACTTTTGCGCAATTATGTTGCGTGCCGCACCGGATTCATGCCAGACATGAAAAATAGAGCCATTAGGCTTTTTTGCCCTAAATTTTGTTCATACTGAATCAGAAATTTGATTTGGGGTAAAGTAATAAAATTGACTTTAATTAGTTTATTCCAAGGTAAAAAGTTACTTGGATGTAACTTTTTTATTTGGCTTGGGAAAAATAATAGTCTTTGATTTATATTAAATTGATAATGTTGCTTTCAACCAAATCATGTATATAAGAAGAAAAACGAATGATGTAGTCTTCTATCATTTAATCAATAAACGGGGCGGATGACTGGCAGGCAGCACGCACATACTGTACGTAGTCACACTGTTTCCAAATATAAACCACACAATAGAAGATTAACTCAACCAAACCCAAATCCTGCTTTCTGCCTTTCGTAGAGGTAAAGGCAGGACCCGAAGTGGAAACATAATCTCTCTGTGTTCACACAGTCTGTTCACACAGACCTGCCAAAAGCAGCAGGCAAGCTACCCCCACTGCACACATTCGCTCACTATATATTTGCACATCTGGACACACTAAATATAGCTTCTGAGAAATAAGCAGTGTCCAGAATTGCCATTAGAAGGGGCTTCATTCAGTTGCAGTTCTTAGAATGACTTATTATAAGATTTTTTCCGTTTAAATAAATTGATGAGGTTCTACGTGGGACTCGTGCAACGCAAAACATCAATTTCTAAAAGCCACAGCAAATGAACTTCTGCCAGTTGATTCATGATATTGACATACAATGACACGGCTTAGCAGCCATCAGACTGGAATAACATTGGTTCAATTGATGCCTCTGCTCATCATTGGATTTTACATCGCCACCCGACTGCAGTTTGGCGAGGATGATAGTCGGTGTGTGTTTGTGATGTTTCTACATCCATACATTTGTGTTTTTTTTTTTTTTATGACAACAGATTGGATATGCCTTATTAACAATTTTAATATTCATAATCTCCTCTGTGTCGTATATGTGTGTGTGTCTGCTGGACACAGTTGACCTTGTCTAGGTTGCCTGCCTCATATTGTGAGTCATTACAACGAGGACCAAAAAACATGATGTAATATGACAATGGCTAGTATATTTCAGGAAAGATCCAACAACAATAAAAGACACATTGAGTTCATCCTCGGGGGGATTTTCAAATCCATACAATCTCACTCTATTCCACATCCAAACTGGACTTCTGATGACCTCTGTCATTTCCTGCAGGAAGTAATGACAAAGCTACAAAGTGATGACCCGCTAAAGAGATTCAATTGGGTTATTTCATGAAAAAGAAAAAGGTCGATACTGTCATTTTTCCAATTTCTCACTGGTCTGCTTTCCGTTTCTATGGCCCACAGTTTCCTGGGTGATGGCTGTGGGCGGAGCCTCCTGCTGCACACCTGTTGGCCATGATGATCAGCAGGGTCAGATTATTCTTCCGCATTGCTCACTTCTATAGCTTGTATATACCTGTTCTCGTGTCTTCTACTTTTGGGACTTAATTTGAGTATTCCAGTTACCTAGTACGTACCCTTTGTTATAGTTACTAGCTTCCCTTCTTTATAATCTTGTGCAGATTAGGTCTGTATTTCGCCTAGAACTGTGGGACATGGAAAAAGAAAGCAGACCATTTGAAATGTGTTTGTAATAAAAGGATCACATAAAGACTTTCCAAATGAAGTGTTCCTTCTTTTTTGTAGCAATCTAGAAACCCTGGTAACCAAAAGGTTGTTCAATTTACGGTGGTATTTATTGAAGAGGTAACTGAAAATGTGGTCCTCGTCAGGGTAAAAATTTTTTATAATAAAAAGAAAATATCTAAACCAGGCACTTTTCAGAGAGATTATTTCATGTTGCTGGTAAATGAGCCTGGTTATATGGTAGTCTGAATGATGGGAAGGAGAAAAGACGAGAGAATGGCATCCATTAGAGATGAAAAGAAAGGAGTCATAATGCTAGCCATTTGAAGGCAGAAGCCTCCTGTACAGCAGGAGTGCTTAAATTGTTCCCATGGACAGCCATGTATATATATATAAAAAAAATAATAATAGTAAGAGGCAGGTGCCACTTTGATATTTGTCTTGTTTTATTTATTAAATGCACTGAAACTAATCAATCATTGTGGGCAAAGATATGCAGACAAGCCACAACAATATGACCACTAGCACAATCTAATGCAAAGTAATACAAAGGCCTTATGAAAAATTATGCCTGTAAAGGTTGTACATTTCCTCATATTTGTTACATATTTTTCTCTGTATAAAACATTCTTCCATTATTTTAGCTGTAAACTGAAACAATTTGTGTTGTGACTCGGAGCTTGACTCGCTCCTAAAATCCCAATTTGCTAATTGTGCCGACGTCAGTGTATTTCCCGGAAAATAAATACAATTTTACCTAAATAGTAAATTGAGAGGACTTAGAATCTGCGTCGTTTATTGCATGCTTTGATGTTGTGAAGTAGGTGGTCCTCGCTGCACACATCCTAAATGCTGAATGGGTTAGCCTGCATGCTACTTGGTACACTAGCTAGCTATCAGCAGATGCAGTGCTTTTTTTTTTGTGGGTTCAGCCCTCAGATTTGTGTTTTGTCACCTAGACTATGTTTATACTATTACAAGTGTTACCAATATGAAAAGCAGAGACCAAGTAATTGTTAGTTGAGATTAAAAATATAAAATACACTTAGTGCCATTGCCCAAACATTGACTACAGCCAGTCTGAACCTTGTGAATGTCTGGAAAAACAGAGAAACTAAGTGAAAAGTGTAACATGTCAAATGGGTACACCAAGAAAAACAACAGCAGTTGATTACAGAAACAGTTTGAGAGCTGAAAAGAAAACAACTGTGATTCGTGATTCAGTTTTTCTCAGTGCACTTGGAACATTCTCATACTCAACTCTTATGCTTCACACTAATAATGATGCCGATTTCTTGCTAGAGCAGCACCCTAGTGTAAAAAGAAGTGCAATACAGACAAGAACAAGCTTAATGTTAACATTTAGCCTAACATTTAAAAATGTAATAACGATTTGCGGATTGCATATGAGGCCCGCGAGCCAGACTTTGGACATAATTAACATGCAGCATGAGATGAAAGTGAGAAGGACCAGGAAGAGGGTGGAGGACGGACGGTAAGTGTATGTTAATATAAAGCTCGTCTCTAATCAGTCCTACAACGTCCAATTTGGGCTAAAACAGTCAAATGCTGTAATCATATAGTGGCTGGAACACTAAATGTGTGTCCAACATAGCCTTCAGGCTCTGGAAGAGGTTGGCTCTATGCATTCCCTGAACATGGACCAACTTTTCGGTTACATTGCTCACTTTTTGGGCATGAAGGAGAAATTCATGTCCTCCGACATATGTCATTGTATTTCAAAGCACGTCTGATTATTATACATATAAAACAATCTCAACAATATTTATTGTCATTAAACCAAATGACTGTTCTTCCAGTTGATTTGTTTTAAAATGCACAACAAGACTCAAACATATTCAGGTGAAGTTGTCAGGCGGTAGATCAAAGGTTGATGATGTGCCTTTGATTAATTTGGGAGTTCCGTGCCTCAGTCAAGCCCACAGTAGAACTCAGGAAGCAACTACTGCCTCACTAATTACAAAGTATGCTGATGATTAAACAATACATTATTGTAACATTAAGTTAATTACAGCTCAACATGCCATCTTGTAGATTTCAATTTGCGGGTCAAACTCGCGTAGAATTATTTACAAAATTTCCCAACAGCAAATTTTAAAGCTTTATTCAGAGCTTGCCAAATGGTACTTGGGAGCCCTTCATTTAATGCAGATTAAAGGGCTTCTTTTGCTGTGCATACCCTGCAATGTGATGACCAGATGTGGTCAAAAGTAGGCCGACTGAATAGAGGATCAGGGTGACAAGCCAATGAAATAGCTAATCCCAAAGGCTTTCAGAGAGTGTCTGCATGTCTGATCTGTTCTGTGCTGAAACGGATGGACAGCATATCACCCAACAGTATGCACTTTACAAATGGAAAATCTCACAATGAACTCAGGTCAGGTGTACTGTATGCAACGTAACGTCCCAACATCATATGTTGAAATGAAGGTTCAAATGTAACTCCAAAGGTGATTGAGAAGAGTGTTAAAACTACTTTCCTAATTTGAGAGAATATATAAGCATATATTTGACTGTGTATCAAATTATTCAGTTGAGCTCAAAGTACAGTTAGATCGATTGAGATTCAGGCACCTCCATGTAGTACAATATTACCATTCAGCCGCAGTGGAATATGTTTTGGGGGGAAAATGGGTGTTGACCGGTGGTGAAGAGAAAGCATCGTTGTACGGTAAGTTAAGCTTCCAAGGAAAAAGTTCATCCGAGTCACTTTCAAACATTTGCATAAACTACAAAAACACTACTGTTTGAAGCAGGTCAAATTAAGCTGTAATATTCAGTTCACCAATATGCAAACAATACTGCGTACGGTGCCATAAATATACTGTTGCTTCTTAATCTTTCAGTTGGCTGCAATCGGTTGATAAAAGCTGATTTAAAAAATTCATCATTATCGACAAAACTGCCCCAAGCAGCCTCTCCACAAGGGAAAAAAGCTCACCACTGGCCTGGCAGAAACAAACAACTCAAATGCAAACATAAATATGCTTAGTGGAATGAGGAGAAACAAAAAGGCTATTCAGAACATGCAAAATGGTGGAAGTAGAATAGAGATAGAAAGGCCTCTATTTCTGCGAATGGCCAATCAAAGGGACTTCTTCCATCTCCAATGGGCTGATAAAAAAAAAAAACTACTACAACTGCTACTAATAATAATGCATTTAATAGATCTTAATGAATTCTGCATCTAGATGGTTTGATTCCCAATGTTCACAAATTTATGAATGAAATCAGTCTGACATCCACCACACTTCTACAGATCTCAGTATCTGTCTGCCTGCACCCTGATCAAATTCCGCAAAATCACCCATGACCAATGGTCTACCCTGTGTCAGTACTTAGATATGGTCTGAGAAGGTGTTCTACCAAAATGACAAACATGCACAGCGAGCCTTGCCCTGGCATGAAAATCAGGATCCGCCAGCATTTGTACTCTGCCGCAGATGCGCTGTCTACATTAATAGAGAATCTTATGTGAAAGTGTGCAAACATTATTTAGGATAAATGCTTGAATTTTACTAGAAAAACACACAGTTATACATAAAGAATTCCTCTCTGTCCACACTGGACCGTTTTGAATGAAGCATTTATAACACGTTGTTTACGTCAGGATGATGTCTTATGTATGTAATTTTTCAAGTAACAGTTTGCTTTCGGTTTAATATTACACAAAGCAACAATGTGAGGGAAAATAGATTTTTGCTTTTTAGTGTACGTGCAGTGTATCAGATATAAGTTGAGGAGGAGGAGGTGTTGATTTTACACATTTTACTTCAGTGTTAAGTAACAGCCCACCTTTCAAGATTGAGAAATGCTCTCTTTAAAGGTATGCAAAAAAACGGTGTAAGTAGAAGGATATCATTGGAAGGTTAAAATACTGATCATATGGCCTCAAACTTGGATTCATAATGTGACACTGCGACTTTAAAATTTATTTTGACTGAAAATTGTATTGCATGTCATTGTATGCTCTACTGTACTTTTATGCTATATTTTCCTATGTTGTTGTTGCTGCTGTTTTTTCTTCAATATGTAAGCTTGCACACAAAATGTTTGCTCATCTAAGGGTGTATTTGATCTCCAGTATTCAACGTTTAAAGGTGTATTCAAGGATTTTTTCGAAAAGTAGAAGCCAAATGTCCCTTTTTCACTTTTTAAAAAAATGCGCATGTGGAAGACCATCCTTCCAGCTCTGCTGCTCATCTGGGGGAAACGCCTACACTGTAAAAATGGAGAGTGATATTTACTTGAAAAAAGCTTAGCAAAGGTTGATGCAGTCAGAAATATGCAGCTAGGAAGGAGCACGCACGACGTCTTTACGGCAGATTGATTCAATCGTTAAGATGATCCACCCGGAAGACGCAGTGACAAAAGATCCTTGAATACAAATATGCAAATATCCTTTGGACCAGTGTTTTCTAACCTTGATACACAGTAAATTTTGTAGAGTACAATTTACTGTACTCTGAAAAGACCGACTATATTTGGTCCCAGTCTAGTAAAATTTTCAGTTGGAAGAGAGTAAAATATTCAGAGAAAATGTAAATATGATATAAAAACTATATATTTTACTCTGTTTGGACTGGGATATAGAATATAGTCTTTTTAGAGTAAAATCTACTCTACAAATTCACTCTGTAGAACCAAGGCACAGTATATAAACAAATGGAATATAACACAAAAAGTACATACTAATCATAATGTACAAATTAAAATGATGTACTATAAAAGACTGTTTGGTTGACCACAACGTTATTATTCCGTTTTATGAATAACAAAATTTGGATTTGCAGATGATTTGTGCTTTCTACCATCTAGTGGACGAGGCTATAATTGATCTCCCTGGCACTATTTATCGCTGGCGGTAATAGATGAACAACTTGATACACTTTATACAATTTTCAGACCAATTAAGTGAAATTGGATAAATAATAATCTCTTATGACACATTAACTAGCATTTTTTCGTGAGTCAACCCAAAGTAGACATGGTTGTTCCTTTTAAAATGTCTGTTCATATTGTAGAACTGTCCCTTGCTTAAAAGTGTTCAAACTTGCCTGATAATTAAATATACAGTCCGCATTATTATCTTATATGACGCTGTCCACATTTCCTGATGCTTTACCTCCGGCACTAAGGTGCAGAAACCAGACCCTCGACTATCAGGTGTCGTGGGTCTCCATCCAACATGTCTGCTCGCTTACCAGTTTGCTGGACACAATGATCGCTTTGGAGAATCAGTACTGTTCCCAATTATGGAGACATGATCATGTATTATTCCTATATAATAAATATGTTGTCAATGTTTATTCCATTTTGAATAATTAAAAAAAAATATTGTAATATGTTTATTGTTACTGATTACAATGACATACTGTATCTTATTTGTTATGCTGCCCAAAGACATGGCAAAGTGCCCTGTGTAATTGAAGAGGCCAGCACTCATTTCCTCTGATGCGGTTTAACAGTGCAGCATGTTGCACTTGCTGAGGGCTTTTAATTGCAATATTAATGGAGTTCAATCAAAGAGGTTTGTTCATGCGCCTGGGGTTTAACAGCAGGCAAATAATGCCTCAATGACTAAAAGAGTTTTGATGGGAACAGCCAACACAAAGCACAGTACATGACAGCCTGTAAAGGTTAGTCTCAAGATTATGTTGAAAGATGTCGACATATTGCATAACCTTCTGGTTCTCCTTAAGAAGGGTGTCGTAAAATCATTATTATCAACACAATCAAAAGAAATTATGGTGTCCTAACTAAATCCCAAGCTTTGTTATATCTCAAAATAATCATTGAAGAACTGGGCTTCAGGTCCAAGTCTGATCCATAGGAACAAACCCACCAGAAAAAAACAAACAAACAAACATTGATTGCTTCTACACTAAAGTCATTGTCATTATACTGTCATTATCTGCCAATGTAGTAAAATCTCCAGTTTTATTTTCAACCTATAGAGTACATAGAAGACTGCCCTTAGATATGAATGGTGTTGCTACCATTCCAACAGAGACATTCAGCAACACCTGAGTTAGCATGAAACGACTAACGCAAAAACAGTCTGAGGTCTTGCCTCATGGTTACACTGGTGCATGTGACCTACATGAAAGGAGCTTTGAAAAGAGAGGGTGCACATCGTTGGGAATACATTTACCAGCTAATCTTTTAGAGCCTTACATATTATTATACTCTACAAAGACATCTGAATTTGGAGATGAAAAGTGTATTTCAGACCATATTGTCTGTAGGAAAAACTAACTATAGTATTTAAATTTAATAGTTTGTTTCTTTCTCTGTGATATCCTGTTTGGTATGGTTGTATTAAGAAAGATGCAATAATTACCAGCGCTATCGCCATTTATCTAAAAAATAACTGGGAGGAGCTAAATGTATTTTTTCAACAGTGTGTTTTTTTCTCCCCACCGGAATTAATGATGTGCCCTCTGGAAACAAAAATAACACGAGTGGGCACTGCAATATTTGTCTTACTTTGATTATCTTTCTCTGGGCTGTACCCACGCACGAGAGAAAAATGGGAGGGGGGGGGGGGGGGCGAGAGAGAGAAAGAGGGAGCGCGAGAGAGAGCGAGAGAGAGTGAGAGAGAAAGAGAGAGAGAGAGACATGTTTCATGTAAATATGAATCAAATATTGAAGCCCCGGCGGTTCCGCCGAGCTTTAGGCGCGGCTGGAGGTTCACTGACAAAAGACACGTCACAAAATGCTTTTCAACACACGGCTAGGAGGAAGCTGAGCTGACTGGTAAATAATCAACCGTTCATCACCAGCAACAATCAACTAGTTGTGCTCTATTAAAAAGAGCACGAGAAAGATAAAATTACTTACCGTATTGGGAATCTCTCCTCCATTTGCCGAAGGCAAGGTGTGCGCCGTGCGTGCGGTTGGCAGCGGTGCTCGTGCGCGCGCGTGTGATACGTCTCCTCAATGAACAGTCAGTGAGCGTGTGCGAGCCCAACCTTCCCCAACCAGCAGCTGGGCAAAGACCGTGTGAGCTGCAAGACTGCGAGAAGGAGAAAGACGACGAGCGCGTTATCTGTTCAGCACCGCACGGCTTCGAACAGCTCCCAAATGACGTCACTGCCTGGCCACAACGCCACGCCTACTCTCACATTGACCGTCCCAGAGAGAGAACTTGAACCATTAACAAAGAGACGTAATAGTTTGAGACTAGCAGTCACTGCATTTCTCAATTGCATAATATTACATTTTAAATGCACTTATGCTTGCTATATATATTATTCAACAAACCAAACAAAAGAAACATTTTGAGTCGGTGTAGGTCTTTCACAGGAACAGACAATCAATAGCACAATCAAATTGCTCATATTGTATTTATGATGGTGTTTGTGTGCTGATCCAAGATATTGTTGTTGGTTTAATATGTCTTTATACAGAATGACTACTATGCTCATGATATGCTCATATTTATCTAAAATGACAATTTATTGACGATTTATAATGACAATAACCTCAGTGTATAAACAATTAATGTATTTTAAATAATCCTATTTATCTAAAATGACAGCTTTTTACATAATTAAACAATTAATAAGTCATGTTGAATTATGTAAAAAGTTGTCTGTTAGATCAACATGAACATTATGAACGTTGAACGTCAACATGCACTTCTGAGTAAATGTCAAAATTCCCACTCAAAGTCAAGTAGTCGCAAATGTTTGCTAAAATATATTACCAGTCAGTGAGAAAAAGCTAAAACAACAACGCGAGCTTTAAAAAAAAAAATGTTTGCCTACTGCAAAGATCAACAACGGCTGTAATAAATTTAATTTAAAAATACTTCTCTGACAGCATCAGTCAAACTGAAAAGGCAAAATATCTGGTACAGTTCCTGTATTAGATGATGATAGTAGAATGTTTTTTTTTTTAAACTAATGTTTCCACAACTATGCAAGGGATCAATATGTAATTGGTTTTCCAAGACAAAGGAGAGAGAGAAAAAAGAAAAAAGTGGTTTGGTCCCTCACCTTGCCTGAGGGTTGTCTGGGTCAAGGTGATGGTGATTGGCTGGAAGAAATCATATGGTTGACTTCCTTATAGTGAGGCATGTAGTGTCAATCTTGCCTTAAATGTTGACGTTACTAAATATGATACATTGCCCTATGGTTCACTGTGTTACAATGTTTTTCTTTGGTCTGGTACCTCATACATGTGTAGGGATTGTATGGAACTTAATGAGGAGTTGCACTGTGTGATTAGTAATGTGTCAGATTATTACTGTTACTGAATAGAGGCTCCTTGTGCTATTGCTGGGCTCATACTACAGTATGTGAACTGCACGCACACACACACACACACACACACTACACTTGCCCTGTACTAATTACTGGTCCTTGGCCTACCGGAGAACATTTTTCCCAGTATTGGTCAACCACAAAGGCGTGTTCAGAAGGAAAACATGCTGTGTCTCTTATTTTCTCTCATCTGGTACTGAAAAAAAGGTTGACTTGCCATTTTTATGTAGCGAACTGTGTGGCGTTTAACCACTACATCTTCTTCGCCATCAAAGTGCTCTTTCTTTTTAATCTACCGCTCTGGAGTGGGGTAGGGATTAAAATATGCAAACTTTTGTCTCAGTGTGTCTATCACAAGGGTTATTTTTTCCCTTTTATCTAAACACAAGGTAAACATAATTTGGGTCTGGGGAAAGACCATTTTTATTTCCATACATTTTAACTGGACAAATTGCTTGGCCAACAGTTGGTGGTGGAAGTACAGAAACACTTCAGGAAATTTCTTTTGGGATCAAATTGTGTGTGAATCCCCTTCGCCAGATGGACCCATCAAAACACAAGTGCATACAATCTGTTTTCATAGGCTACAATTACCATTTGAGCATTGATATACAATGTGAAGTTTCCACTTGGAAACGCTTTTTCAAGTGTTTGGCTTTCAGGTTCCAAACACCATTGTAGTGAAAACAGGTTACCACCATGACAATGGTGTTCACTCATTTTATGTTAACTCCAGATTTGTTTAAGTACCTCATTCAGAAGAGCATTCACCAATGAATGTTGAGTTACAATTTAGAGTATTGATGAGAAAATGTAAGTGTAACATGTTTTAACAAAAATAAAAATGTAAATTTTTGAACATGTATTTCCAATTTCCCACTGTAAATATAAAAATACAGATGGAATGAATGTTGATTTTTTTTCAAAAATAGAACTTTGTTTTTATAAATTACACGACTTTACACGGACAGTGTCTAACACGCGCACATCCATGCACACTACACAAACACACAAACTTATGAAAAATTAGGTGAAATGCAATTTTATCTAGTTAACAATGATGAATGAATGTACCGTTAGCATTTATTATACGCAGCTGTGAATTACACAAGTGAACAGTGAAACAATCCCATAGACTCTCGGAACCACACACGCACACACACACACACACACACACACACACACACACACACACACACACACACACACACACACACACACACACACACACGCACACACACAGTTTTCCCATCCACATCCACTCAGTAATTTTCAGCCGAGAGGGTGGACTGTTTCCAAGTTTTCTTCAGAATAACCCTTCTGCAGTAATTATAACTTTAAACTCCAAGGCGCCTTGTCATTACAAGGCCTCATTTAGCAATGACGATGACCCCACCCTACTTCTTTTCTGTCCGTTTCTGCTTTGCTTTGTTTAATTCATTTTCATCCTTTGCAATACCTTAACAGTTTTGTCACAAAGCACACGCCTCATAATTTAATAAAAATGTAAGAACACACTCTGTTTAAACTTTAAATTCTAATTCAAATTCACATCCTCTCGGCAAGCTTCGTCCAGGTTGTACATATCTGTCCAGTGGTCATGTGCTTTGCACACTTTATAATGTGGTGTGTTTTCCACTTTGCACTACAGTAGTGGGCATCTAAGGAACAATAGTTGGCTTAGAGCTTTTGCCATTGTGGGGGTCTAATGCTCAATGAGGTAAATGTAAAAAAAAAATAAAAAATCGATGGTGAGCATTATGTAGCATTATAGGCTAGGTGGCTCACAAATCAGATTGTTTCTCTTCCTCATCCAAACAGTAAGTGCAATGAAACCAATGTTGTACATAAAATTTGCAATGAAATAGGGTCTATTTTTGTATAGATGAATGCTCAGTCAGGCTTTCTTAAACTGAGAGGTTGAGACCCCAAATGGTTTTGAGTCAATCACTTTCATTATGTCATTTGATTGTTTCAGAGAAAATACTGTTGTCTGATGTTTCATGTTGGTGTCTGTCAGTAACTATACTCTACCTTACAACTATAATAACTGCACTATTCTCTAAGTTTTCACACTAGATTTGGCGTGTTTTATAGGTTAGGGTTAGGACTCTACACCAGCTAGGTCACTTCTTCTTCCACATCATACATTTTTTATGTGTGACCAAAGTGCCCTGCCTACAATTGTCTAACAGTGAAGCCAAGTATTTATGTTGATAATTCATCTCAGTAATGGAGGCATATGGACAGATTACATCTACAGGCTGCTAATACTATTGGAGGAGGGGTGATGGGAAGGTTGCCTTGAATGGATTAACATAACTCTGTCAACATGTATTTATTGTCATGTGCAGATCGACATCCAATTATGGCCTACTATTTTTCAGTCTTATTTTGTCTAGTTATTTCTTATTTTGTAGTTGCTATACAGTTGCTTTGTCCCTTATAATGATAATGTTTGATGATTATATGTTTGCTACTCTTATTGGTTTGGTATTACGCAAATGTACCTTATGATGAGAATGTTTTCAGTTGCAAATTGCAATGCTATTTGACAGTTTTATTTTGTAGTTTTGCTATACAGTTGCTATCTCCCTTATGATGTGAATGTTTGATGATGATGTATTAGCCATTCTTAGTTTGTCTAGTCTTTTGCAAATGTCTCTTATGACGAGAATGCTGTCAGTTGCTATGCAATTTGTCAGACTTATTTTGTCTGGTCTTCTTTCATTTTTGTAGTTGCTATACAGTTGCTATGGCCCTTTAATAATAATGTTTGACGATGATGAGTTAGCCTCTCTTAGTTTGTCTAGTTTTATGCAAATGTCCCTTACGATGAGAATGTTGTCAGTTGCTATGCTATTTGTCTAGGCACTCTTATTTTACTATATAGGCTTTTATTCTGTCATATAGAATCGTGCCTTCCCCTATCTGAAATTTTATGAGTCACACTTTTGTCTGTATGTTGAGGTTCCTTAGCTAATGTTTCGCTCAGCACGTTGAGGTCTTCTTAACCCTACGTTTTTCTGTCTTTCATGTGTTCTGCAGTGTGTGCATGTGGCTACTTTGTACTTTTAAGTTCGGAATCCAGCCCTCTCAAAGTTCTTGGTGAAGATTTGTCGATCAAATGTTTTCTTCAAAGCCATCTGAATCCAGGCCTGCTTTCTGTTGTTACTTTGTATTTTTGTATATAATGACACTATTTCCCGACTGCCGTGTCTTGTCTGTGTTTGTGTCCTAAATCCACACCTCACGTGACAGATTGCAATGATGGCAATTTTATAAACAGTGAAAATAGTGGTGCAATGCACAGTACCTATACCCAAGACAAGGCTTCCATATAAAGGCATTATTATTATCATTATTATTATTATTTGTATTATTATATTATTTGTATTATTATCAAAAGCAGCCAACATGGGGCACAAGCCGGTGCAAGCTGTAGGCCAGTCCCAAGGCCGGGTAAATACTAAGGGTTGTGTCAGGAAGGTCATCCGGCTTAAAACTTTGCCAACCAATTATGAGCATTCATCCAAAGAATTCCAGACCTGATGGGTCGTAGCTTGGGTTCGCAATGACCGCCATCGGCGCCTTTAATCTGTAGGCAGGTGGAAATGCAGCTACTTTGTGTCGAAGACTAAGGAGAGGGGAAAAGTACAGAATATTGGCCTGTAAATGGAGACTTTGAATGTTGGGACAATTACAGGAAAAGCTAGGGAGTTGGTTAACACGATGATTAGAAGAACGATAAATAAATTGTGTTCCAGGAGATCAAGTGGGCAGGCAATAAGGTTAGAAGCTTAATAGCAGGGTTCAAATTGATTTTGCCATGATGTAGATGAGAAGAGATATTGAGGAGGGGGTTGTTTGAAAGAAGAGTTAGTTAAGAATGTCCCGGAGGTGAAAAGTGTGTCAGATTGTGTGATGAATCTGGCACTGTTTAATGAAATTAGTGGTTATACCCCACAGGTAGGATGTGAATTAGAAGAGAAAGAGAAATTCTGGAAGGAGCTAGATGATGCAGCCTGGACATCTCGGGCAGGGAAAGAATGTGGATTGGTGCAGATTGTAATGAACATGTTGGTTGAAGGAAAAGTAAAGTTAGAAAAAAATATGCTTAAGCCATCAGAAAAATAAAATAAAATAGTTTTAGAAATTGTACAAGAATCGCTGTTGGGGTTTGATAGAGGTGAAATAATTTGTCCTCTTTTGCGTGTTCCAAAAAATCGGAGATAAACTTCTCTGCGAGAAAGACTCCTTGCAAGGATTTTATTACAGAGAATCTCTGGTCACACATCATTGAATACCACGTAAATTGTGTCAGTCAAGGAGCGCGTGCCTCCTCCCTTGGGAAAGAGGGCTCTTTATAGAATCCAAGTCAGAAGAAGAACGCCTTTTCTCCTCCCATCATGAATAAGTAAAACAGATTGGTTCTCACACAATATGTTATATAACAGAATTTTCAGTACACAGTTCACAGCTGTGTTCATCTTTTAGACAAAATATACTCTCAGGGTACTTTTCGTGCTTTATCCCAAAACAAAATCTCACAAACAAGTTGAACTTGACAGCTCCTAATGTAGTATAGTTGTGGGACTGTGTGTGTGCGCGTTCTCTCTCACGAACAGAATATGTTTTCGCGCAGAACACTGAGAAGGAGTTTTAGACAAAACAAGGTACCAACTAGGTTAAGGTCAAATTATACTGAGTTCAACACTATTTTACCTACTCTACACATCTATAAAACATTTCAACATGGTTAAAATATGAAATAAAGAATTAAAAATGTTAATAATGTCAACAGGTTTAAGCAATCAGAAAAAAATTGTTAATTGCCAATTCCTGGTAGGCCCTATAACATTTTTTAGATTATCATTGCCCATTGTAAATCGTTAGGGTACAGGGCCATCTGGCATACAAGGCACATACCTGGTGGTCTTTTAGGGCCGATGCAGTGCTTTTTAATTATTATGTTCCTACTTTTTACCCCAAATAACTGGCCCACCATTTAGAGGGACCAGTCCATTAATCAAGTTTGAATATAGATAGCAAACTGAAACATCATCAAAAAACATCTGTAGCAGAACTACATTCAGGCTGGTGGGGCTTTGTCAAAATGCCAGGGCAGATTTTGTTGTGCCAGTCCAGCCCTGTTAGGGTACATTAGGGAAAAACTGCAGCAAATTTGCAGATGACTTTTTAAAATAGTGTAAGAAGGCCTGAAGAAGGGCCAATACAACCCACTGACCGATTAATTGGTTCTATGAAAATAAATGGACACATGAATATTAGTGATGCACCGAATATTTGGAAAATTTTCTTCAGAAAATGAGAAAAATATGCATTTTCGGCATTCGGACAAAATAAAATTGGAGACAAAAAAATATTGCCCAAATAGGATGTTGTGGTAACGCAAGCAAAAAAAAAAACTGCTGCAAGCAAGCAAGCGTATGTATGAATTAAACGCCGGGGTGAGCGTTTCGCCTCAATGTTAATTCATAAGCAGTAGCTGAAATCTAGCGACTTGAGGTTAACCCAATCTATGCTATCCCAAATCAGCGGCGAGGAATAATGGCAACGGCACAAAGTGTTAGCGGAAAGCAGTATCGTGATCTCCGTATGGTGTGTGCGCCAGCGAGAGAAGAGGACGCGAAAGACAACACAAGGCAAGTGTGTGCGTGTAGCAGCTACGTGCTAGTTTACAGCGATCGAACTTCTTATTTTGTAACTGATGTGTCATAGCAAATTGTTTGCTGCTGAAATGCAAATAAAGCTCCCGTTAAATAAGCAACACGGCGCCGGTTCCTTAACATGATAAATGAATTTATTTAATTTATATCAGCAGCAACCCAAATCAATTGAGGGTGACAAGTGAGGACACTCGAAAAAGTTCACAAAAGTAAAGCTTCATCTCCAGATTATTACGTCCAACAATGTGCAGAAAAGCACTGTGTCTGTTTGCTAACGACAACTTTATTTATAATAGAATAACACAATGACATGACACTGCACTGTGTGCTTACTGTATGCTTGTGGTTATTCTCATTCAGCTACCTCATTCATTTCTCAATCATTACTGTAGTAATATGTGTTGAAAATGTGGAGTAGACTATAGCTAATGGTGAATCTGAGTGATATTAAACATTGTTTTTTATTTTGATTAAAAAATAATCATATATATATAGATATTTTAATTATTATTATTATTTTCTGCGTTTCGGTTTTGGGCCAAGCGTTTCTAATTTTCGGCCCAAAATTTTCATTTCGGTGCATCCCTAATGAATATGTTTAGGCCTACTTTTTTAACAAGCTATTCTAAAAATCCCTACTGTATAGTCCTAATTGCGAGGCCAATGTTGGTTACACTGCGTGACAATAAGCCCAATAAACGTAAATCAAGGTCGTTTTTCTTTGATAATTTTATGTGGAATCCAATTTACTCTTGAACCAGGTTAATTTTGCATTGTGAAAATTTTTTTTTTCAACACTTGTCATGCTTACAATTTAAGAACAGCTGTCTGAAAGACTAGATTACAGGATTCAAAACGTTACAAATTCACAGTATCTCATTAGAGAACACCCTCGCCCATTTTCCATTCAAAGAAACATCAAATCAGCATAACCACACACATAGTAAAGAGTAGCTCTTATGTTATAAGCCATACAATTTCTGTTTTGGTTTCTGCAACTGTGCAGGGAGCTGCTCTGTCATTATGAGAGCAGAGCTTTGGGCGTATCTGAGCGGAAACCAGCCAGAAACTTAAAAAAAAAAAGCTGTCGATGTTGGAGACGTCAAAGGTGGCTCATATTGCTCCCTAGTATACTTTTCCTTGAGACTGCTTGTTACAAGCAATGCATTCGCAATTTCGCACCGAGGACAACAGTAGGCTACACGGGGAAAGCTCAGTATTTCTGCTGTCCGAAGCCATAGACAACCATACCGACTTATTAATGAGCCTTGTGGCGCCCTCTGATGGCAAAACCGTTGCCTAGCATACCTCTTCCCCAAAGAGTATGTTCAAGTTTTGGGTCGATGCCCTTAAGAGCGTTTATCCTAACGTTATTACCCCCAAATGAGCTCAAAATCAGCATAACAAATTTTCCTCTGCATATATTAAGTGGATTTAATTGTTTAAAACAGACTAACTCTGTGATGAAGGGCTTTAACCACTCTGTCTTACGTTTATTTATTTTTTAAAATGTTTTTTTTTTTTTTTTTTAATGTTAAACAAAATTTGTCAAGTCTGAACATTAGTCACTGACAACTGTTCAAATATTTGTGGCCCTTAAACAATGAAAAAATTACTTTCAAAACTAGTAAGAGAGCACATTAGAAAAATAAAGGATAATTTTATACTTGGATATCAACTTGCCAGACATTTTCCACACTTCTTCTTTGAAAAACTGTTGTTTATTCAAATGCAGCGCCGATTCATCAATGTTAAATTCTGGAGGAGATAATTTTACAGTAAAAGGCGGGCCTCATTAACAATATTTCAAGGTTATGAATGGGGCACAAATAATCACGTGGTACAAGGAATAACATTCAGATACTACTGTACTTATTTTTTCATTTGCATGTTTATATTTATGGCCTATAAATATCAACTGTAATTATGACTTTACTGCTACATTAGCGTAGGTTAGTGATGCACTACGGTACAGTCTGAGATTCACGTTACAACAGAGTACTCACTGACTCAGAGGACAACTGTAACCATCATGCTGCATATATTGTTGTAGTACAATTTTAAAATAGTGTTGTTTGATAGGTGAGAAGATATCCATCGTTGAACATGTAGAGCTGCCTGTTGACTGGGTTGTAACTCAAACTTGCAACTCCCTTACTGATTTTCTCCATCGGCAGCGCAAGTGTATTGTCCTCTTTGCCTGTTGCTGTATCAAAGGCGTAGAACACCTCTTCATGGAAATCATCCAAAGCGCGAGTAGCATACAGCACACCACATTTCATGAATGCATTGGTTGCTGACTTCTTGAACAGCCTGGTTTCCCACATCTTTGTGATATTGAGCGTTTCAGCTTCACTGTCCCATGACAGTTTGCTTATCACAAGATTACCATGGCTTCTTATGGTGGCATAGATGACCCACAGCCCCGTCTCATCGACTTCCACGTCCACATCACTGAAGGTCCGACAGTCAAAGTAACAATAAGGGAACTTTCTGTAATCCTTCCCAAGTCCGGGAAGTTCGACCCTTGCGACAGCCTTGCTGTTCAGATCATAGCGGCAGATATCTGCGGAGTCATAGCAGTGATAGTACAGAGCTTCTCCATACAGGACAGCACTGGGGCCTTCGACAGTATTGGCATGGGTGTTGGATGGAGCTATGATCAAATCTTTGTGGTTTTCAGAGGCCATGAAGTCTTCATATGATTGGTAGATTCTCAGGATATTGCCTGACATTTGGTTGTTGAGCAAAGGTTGAATCCATAAGATGTTTTTCAGGTTTTCGCTGTCCATTTGGGCTTGTTGGCCCCATGAGCCAACGCTGAATGTTTTACCATACGGACTGAGTTTAGTTATGACCGGTGCACTGATGTTGGACATTAGACCATTGAGGCAAAAACTTTGCTGACCTGGAAACAATTAAGGAAATTAATCATATTGCAAACTCAAACAGTTTTACTCATTCACTGCCATTGACGGCTAAAGACATCAAAAATTTATTTGAATTATTTCTATTAGTTTTCCACTTTTGTTAATAAGAGTATGAAAACCTAAAAAAATATATTGTACATTTAGAACAGATATAAAAATTGTGATTAATCGTGAGTTAATTACTGAAGTCATGTGATTAATTACAATTAAACATTTTATTCACCTGACGTGATTTAAGAAAAAAAGAAAAGATTATAAAAAATTAGGGGAGTCGGACGATTAAAATGTTAGTAGTAATTAATCGCATGACTTCACTAGTTAACTCACGATTAATCACAAATTTTATATCTATGTACAATAAAACAATTCTAGGTTTTCAGACTCTTGTTAACAAAAGTGGAAAAAAATGTTTAACTAATAGAAATAGTTAAAATCAATATTTGACGTCTATAGCCGTCAATGGCAGTGAATGAGGTAAAATGAAACATCATGGGTATCCACACAAACACGAAGTTCAAACTATGATAATACCTTTAAAATCTCTGGGGATTGACAAGCATGACTCAACACTGTTTTTCAGGTAGCGGAGTTTCTCTTTCACACTCTTCATGTTGATTGAGTTCACCACTTGCATCTTGTCAACGTCTCTTCGCAGTTTGTAGACCTACAGTGAAACAAAGGTTCCATAATATTGTATACAGTATACTACTCACCACAGGTTTACAGGTGAACTTAAAAGTCACAATGACCTTAAAACTAATTTCACCCCCAGTCGATGTTTAAAAGGGGAAGTCAACACAAAAATTAGTTCTATGCAGTCCCACTAGATTAATATTGCATTTATGGATCATGAATTAAGCAGCAAAATCCCCCCCATTTTTATCCATGTCATTTTTCCCACTTTGTGTCACTGAAAATGACATCACAGTTGCTCAGGGGGGGCTCTTGTAACGACTAATCATAGCTCATTTGTTTTCTGAGTTTGGTCATATGATGTTCCAAAGCTGAGCTGTGATTGGTCATTACCTCAGCCCTGAGCAACTGTGATGCCATTTTCAATTGACAGTAAATTTGATATGAAATTCTTAGGTGTTATTTTGGATCATAAATAGAAATGGAAAATGCATATAAATTATGTCAAATAAAAGATCGATTGCCATATTATATAAGGTGAAGGGTCTTTTGAACCAACATGTGCTGTGTATTTTGTATTAATCTTTGGTTGTGCCTTATACAACATATTGTTTGGAAATATGGGGGTGTGACACCGCGGTGAGGTTGTCTTGTCGTTTCCTGTTTTATTTTGAAAATTCTGACTCCTCTCGTTTCAGGTCACTTGCCTTTCCTCGTGTGGTGTCAGTGTCAACCCTGATTCCTGATTGTGTCATTCCTGATTCCTGATTGTGTCCACCTGTTTCCCATTACCCTCATGTGTTAAATGGTCTGCGTCTCCCCTGTCTTGTGCGTAAGTGTTTTCGTCAGAGCCACTAAACCTGTTACCGTCCACAGCCTTGTTACCCTGTCCCTTGAGAGAACTTTGGTTTGTAACTTTGAATAGCCACAATATTGTTTTAGTTAAGGAGTGATTTTTGTTTTGATTGTAGTTTAGACTTCCTCCCTTTTGGAGCGCCTTTAGTTTAACTTTGAATAGCTTTTGTTTTCTCCCTCTCAACGAGGAACTTTTGTTTTGTTTAATAAAAGCTGCTTTAGCCTCAACCTCTATCTCTGCGTCTGGGTTCAAAAACTGCCACGCTGTGTCAGGGGGAATGCATATCCCACACATACAAGACCAATATTTATTCTACAAAAAGAACACTGTAAATGATAATAACAAAGTCAAATAGTAGAGAACCATCAAATGGGTTATTTATTCATTTAAGAGCTTTGAAATTTGAGGACTTGGTAAATTATAAAATTGCACTTATAATGTATAAATTGTATTATAAACAGCTGCCTAGTCACATAGAGAATATGTTTAAGAAAATAAACAATAAAGATACCACCTCCAAGGGAAGCAACATTTTCACAGAATAAAATCTATTCTAGGACTAAATTACAAGATCAATGTATTTCTATGAGTGGTGTGAAAGTATGGAATCATCTTGATGATGACTTGAAAAGATGTCAGACAATTATTAATTTTGTTTAAAGGTAAAGTTATCTTACGGTTAAACACTGGGATAAACACAATTTGTCTGTCAGTAAGCTCAACAGGAAGCCAGACTCTTGCTCCACCCCTCACTAAAATTTGCCTTATGACCAAAGGAGGTTTTGCCTGGATGACCGTTGGGTTGCGAATGGGGAGATGGTTGGGCGTGGTTGTGATTGACTGCAGCAGTGAAAACTAAAATCTAAGTAATGTCTATGCTATGGAAAGCTACACTAATTAAATAAACCAAATGCTATGCTAATAAATTACTACGTAGCAACTGACTTCTCGTGTAATGAGGGAAAACAGCCAAATTGTGTTTATCCCATTGTTTAACCATAAGTTGGCGCCAAACATATGGTTTATGCCCATATTTCAAGCTTTCAACAAACATGCACTAAAATGTCAAAATAATGCCCAGGACATGTAACCAGCATTGGTAGACAACAGTTTCAACAGTATATCAAAAAGAAAAAAAGTGTTAATTTAGTGTTGAGTAACTCTTTAAATACCAATTCTAAGTGAACCAATATTATTTGACTCATGTGTCAAACACCAGTTATGATTGTTATCATTTACTTCTTTGTTGGAGCAAGTTGTGCAAAATTACTCAAATGTTGAACAGTTGGAAATTCAAAAGTTTAGAGGAAGTCAGTTTAAGTTCACCTGTTGGAGCATTTTAGCTTCATCCTGAAATTTCATGCCAAATATCCCAAACTTTTTGTATCGTATATGTTCTTGTGCTCCAGACGACACCGATGAAGACATTTTCTAACAACAGATTTACTATGTTAAAAAAAAAGAAGATTATATTATATTACCATTTGTGATTGGTTGCTACAGTATATTGTTTGTCATACCTCTTTTGATATTTTTGTTGTTTCAGCATTGTTCACTTGAAGGGACATTGTATTAATGTCAGTCTCCAACTGGTTGAGTTCTTCACCAAGCAGACGCAGCGATAAGGCAGTATGAATGCCCTTATCATTTAGATAGCGGTAAGGCTCCAGCCGTGCTGTTATGTCATCAACCACTGTACGGAACTCAGGGAGACGCTGATTTGACAGATGCACCTAATAGAAACGAAACACTTCTTGGTAAAAGAGGTTTGGTGAAAACCAAATCCTAAGAACACAAACAGTTATTTGTGTGACAAATGAGAACTGCTTTTACTTTACCTGTTCTTGTAGCCGTGTAAGGGAATCTTCACAAGATTCAACTTGTTGCAGTGTGGCTTCGTACTTCTTAGCTGGGAAAAACCACATGTTGGTGTTGACCTCACATGCACATGAGCCATTTTTCATCTGACCGGACACATGTTGGACCTGGCAGTCACCCTGCTAGCAAACATAAAGTAAGCAATGTTAGACAAAGGCCTTGCGTCTTAAAAACCAAAACTACAAATTGAATGAGAACGCTGACAAATACAAGTACTAGGACAAAGAAATGAGGACTATGACACCACATGGCTCAATATTAAAATGGAAAATTTCCCCAGGCACTGTGAGCCATTTTACATTACTGCATTGGTTAGGGTCTGCATTCATACAGTATCTTTCTGCTACAAGGTCCATACTATAAACTCACTTTAATGTACTGTTGTTATGAAGGGTGTTCTGTATCTTCATGTACCTATACTACTGTATTTCATAACTAAAAAGTGTAGAGCGATAGCAAAACACACATAAAATTGATGTTCACATCGGTCATTGTGGTTAAACATGTGCTCCCACTAATATTTAGGTAATCCTACTACCTCCCAAAGACAAAAAACATACAATGATAGGTAAATGAAATACTTTTACCATTCTGAAAAATACATGGATTAGATTGACAATAAAATATGCATCAATTCTTGTCACATAAATCACAATATTTTAATAACAACAATAACGATAATAATATAATATATTTGACCTTTTACGTTCACACATTTTTGGCACAAATAAAGCTTAGAAGGCAGTACAATTAAGTGAGTGAAGATATTTCAGTTAGCATCAGCATGGAACAGATGATACTCACCAGCACCGCAGATGCCAGCAAGGCTAGCAAGAACAGCATGTTGAAAACCGAAGTAATGACGAGTGAACTGACATGTAATGGAGCTGTTACTATGATGGTACTACACTTCCTCCCACATCTCTTGTCTATGTTTAACAAACCTGCTAATAGTTTGCCAAACTCCATTTTTGTTCCCACTGAGTCAGCACACAAGCAATGAGAAAAAAATTCCGAATTTCACAATTGTTGTGAAACAAGTAGCTTCCTTAATTTTCACATTTTGGGAAATAACAAATTTCCCACGGTGGGAGACAGCGGATAGATTTCTCTTCTCACAACAGTCATCATATTTAACACAGGCGGTAAGTGAGGGTGACAGACCAAAGTTAGATCTAAATCATGTGCCGGTTGCCTCAGAAGATTTCAAACACTGTTTTAATTTTGGAAATGACGGCATGCTTAGGGTTTGATTCGCAACATGGAACAAATGGGCTTAGTTGTGAATTGTTATTTTAATGTCTCCGTTAATGTCTTGTTTTGCCTTTTTTTCTTCGCTTCTGTCTTTGTTTTACATAGTCACAAAAAAGGTACAGTTTTTTTTGTGCACATATGTCTTATTTGTGCTGTTTCCACAATTAAAAACAAAAACAAACCTGTTCACATTGTAAAAACAAAACAAACTTTTAACTCTTTGACTGCCAGACATTTTCAGAAACGGGATGTCGCCAGTGCCAGCCGATTTAAGCATTTTGACTGATCTTTCAAGGTCCACAGAAAATGTTGTGTTTGGACTATGGAAACACACATACTACCAAATGAAAGATTGAACTCTCATCTTTCATCAGAAAAAAAAGTTTGTTTCTACCTTATTCCGTTCTTCAGTAATCAACAATAGAAAATGGTTAGTTTCACCAAAATGCTCTGTTTTGAAACAAAAAGCGGAGAAAACAAGCTTTTTGTGAAACGATGTTATTTCATGCACTCTAGTGAATTGTACACTTCTTTTTGTCCATGAATGATGCCACAAACACCTAAATAGTGCTTTACTTCTGTAAAACGCTTTCACCAACAATGAAAAAGTGTTTTTAGTTTGCAAAATACGTTTATTTCCATTCAACAGTGTAACAATTTGACAAAACAATTTCGGAAACTATTTACAAATGTGTGCAACTGTGTTACTACTTACAATTATGTGGATGTTTCAAATACAGTTTTTCTTTTTATAACACTCTCCTGCGTGCAAGGAGAGGGACCAGGATTCGCACAACAGATTACTTTCACTTTAGCTTTGTCCGTTTCGCGTGCAGACGTTACACTTTCTTGACGGCCTTTTTTTTCGGGGAATAAATAGCAAGTAGCAGACTGTACACACTCCTCCGATTAATATGCATTGGACTCGGGGCACTCTTCATCGTCCAATTGAACGTCCGCCTGAGCATGCTCCGTTGTGCTGCGCGTTTTCCGGTGTCAGTATCGCTAGCCCATGAACCTTTATAACGTAGTCATAGCCGCCGCGTCAGCGCTTCCAACTTCGCCGTCAACCTCGGAGTCACCATCATCATCATCGATGATGATCATCGTCATCATCAATGTGCTCTTTAGCGTTGAAAATTCCCAACTGTGAGCTGCTTGCAAGCGGTCGCCATTGTCCGCTTCCTCCTCCATCTAGCGCCGCCTAACGTATTCTACTGCCGCGTCAATGCTTCCAACCACGGAGTCACCATCATCATCATCATCGATGATGATCATCGTCGTCATCAATGTGCTCTTTATCGTTGGTCGATGCTTTTGGTCTTTGAAAAAAAAACGGCTCGACCGTGAGCTGCTTGCAAGCGGTCGCCATTATGGCTTCTTCAGCCATTGTCCCCCCAACACTCTAACCCCGCCTCACGTCTTCTGCTGACGCCCACCCAATCTTGTCAAAAGAGAGTCACCTCTGCCCTCTCGGGGCCAAAAATAGTCATTAGGCTCACCAGACCTGCTTGAAATTTTCACCACAGCTGCGGAAGACTTTCCTGCACCCGTTTCAAAAAAAATAAAAATAAAAATGGGAGGACATCTTTTAACGTCTTTGGCGCTCCTCCATAGGTTTTTGCAGAACGTCATTTAACGTCTTTGGCAGTAAAAGAGTTAACAGTCACTGGCCTTTTCTCTTGAGTGTCCCCCGACTCTCCATCTTGCTTTTGCCTTATTTTTGCACTGGCGCTTATTTTTCCATGCAACTATCTCCTGCTTTAACATATATTCTTATGTTATTTTAAATGAAGTAATCATACATCTTCAAAATAATGTATAGGCTATAGCAAGAGACCAGTGGCCCAATTTTTGGTGGAAATACATCAAACGTAGTCCAGCACTAGCATTACCTGCTCATTAGTGACACAGTTTAAAATGTATTTTCGTCTGACAACAACTAGCAGGTTTCTTATAGGGGAACAACTTCTGGCCACCTGAAGGTTTTGTCCACCATGGTGAGAAGGTGAGTGAACCCGCAGGAGGGGAAAGGCCGTGGATATTGGTGCGCAGCTGGCTAGTGGAGGCCACAGAGAAGTGTGGCGTTGGCGATATTTTCTCTTGACGCAGTCTGCGAGAATTATTCGGCTAGGCATGAATATAAGCCAGCCAAAATCACCACATTGTTGACAACCACCCGTCAGCCTTGGTCACCATTTGCAGGATGGAAGCTCATAGGATGTTGGATCATTTCATCCTTGGATTATTCTAAGAATTATTTGAGGTAGAAGTTTAGTCCATGAGAACCTGGGTTTAAGACTGCTGTGGAGAAGAAGAAATTGGAACTAATTGTTGGCCAAATGCTTGTCTGCTGAGTATTATGAATACATTTCAATGATCAGTAGTACGAGTCCTAATAATATTTTATTATCCTTTACTTTCCAAGTGAATGATGATGCTGGTGGATAACGTTTTGGGAAACAATTTTGAGTACAAAATGCAAACTTGGATTTCACCTGTTTTCTTCACATCCGTTTCCTCACATCGAAAGCAATCCTAGGTTTCTTGAACTGAAACCAGAAGGAGGAAGTGATCATTTGCAGGTTAGGTTCCTGATGTAATACATCAACATTCAAAGATGCATACATGCAGAATCCATATGCAATGCTAATAAGTCAGTGGTGGTGTTCATTCTCTCAAAGACATCATGAAGCTCTGCGCCATCTTTTTCCTGTGTTCTCTGTTCAACACTACACAACAGGTGAGATTTAACATTATGTACAGTACAATGACAAGTTAAATTCTAAAATATGTTTGTAACTTGTCTCTGTTTTATCAGCTGAATCTAAAAGATCGCTGTGTATGTGAGCTGTCTAACAAAGAGAAGGCGTTTCCTCATGAGACCCTCAACTCAGTGAATGACAAGGCTTTAAAATGCTCTCAAACTGCCACCCCACAGAAGGTAACTCGCCACAATTTCTTGATACTGAAGACTGTACTGTTTTATCAATAATTGCAAAATTTAAAAAATGTGCTTGTTCTTTGCAGGCTCAAGAACTTGAAATTCTTCTGCTTGGTTTGAAGCTCCGTCTGCCCCAACTGCTAAACGATGTGTCAATACTGGAGAAGGAGAATGATGGCGAGCTATACGGAGTTGTCAGCTTCCAGGTGATAGAAAATGAACTCATTGAGATCACGAATATGGTTGACAGGCTCAACAGAACCAACCAGGGACACCAGCACTTAACTACTGACTCTGGCCGACAAGTAAGTTGACATTGGTGTTTCAGTACAATCAGTTAAATTGATGTGTAAAGCATACAACAATCTACTCTGCCACAATACTCAGAAGCTATTTGAAATTAGAGAGTCCTTGTGACATAAGGGGTGCAAGTGTCTACAAAAAAAAAATCTAAACAAGAACAAATGTTAAGCAAAGGTGTGTTTCTGTAAGAGGTGTCAATTTGTGGAATAATTTTGGTATTGATATGAAAAGTCACTTGCTGACTTAAAAATTTTTTTTAAAAGCAAAGTTCAAGAAAATTAATTAAATCAGGCTTGAGTTGGCAAAACAGCAGAAATTGTGTTATTTCTTTCGATGTATCAGTATGAGTGTAATGAAAATCATATATGTGAATATGAGGATGAATTATTATGGTGTATGCCTATGAATTACATGTACATATGCTACTGGCAAATGTACGTACATGTCAGAGTGCAGTTGTATACATGAACAGATTTATACATTTTCTTTCATTGAAATATATTAACCTATTATTGTATCTATTGAAATAAGTCAAAATATAAAGGGTAGGACTAGATACGTTTTTAACTTCTTCCTACTCCCTTTTGAACATGTAAACTCATTTCTTTTTTCCTATTCTTGTATTTTATACTTGTAACTTGTATTTTATACTTGTAATGTCTTTTATGGTTTTCTATTTTTATATGTTCACTAAATCAAACAAACAAAGTCAGTTTCTTACTATGAACATAGATTTTTTTTTTTTTTACAACAATTAACAGTACTTTTATAATGATGTCAGTGACTAGCTTGGAATGCCTGACTTGCAATACCTGACTAACCTCTCTTGTTACTAATAAACAGCACATGGAATTTCAATATTCTCTAGCTGCTTTTTATTATTCCATTCCTACAACCTGCTAAAAAAAGAAAGAAAAAATATATATGTTTCTTCATCCTTGAGTTCAATGATGTCATAATACTGTTGTTGTTGTTTTGTCTCAGGTGGTGCACCTGAGAGCAGAGTTGCAGGAGTTGGAGCAATATGACACCTTAAAGGTAGAAATGAGACGTAAAGACAACCAGCGACTGAAAAGAGCCCTTGACGAATGCAGGGATGATAATGACCACAATCCACAGCCCACACATCATCCAGACAGTATGCAGACTTCAGGCAAGATTAATCTTCAACTGTTTCGAGATAGCATAGCCACAAGAAAACAGCAATCATTTATTTTCCCTGATTCCTATTAACTGGAGAAAAAAAATAATTCAGAGATATGTTGTGTCGTACAAGGTTGATTTTTGTAAATACATTTAATCACTGCAGCAACCTCCCTTTTTTTGTACTGTAGGTGTCTGTCCCCATGGCAAGTTTGTGAACATTACTGGGCCCAGATTCTACTCAACAGGAGAATCTCCTGCTAACCACAAGTATGGAGGCTGGGGCCGTGACCCTGAACCTGAGATGGGGAAAGAGAACTGGTATTGGCGGTTGATTCTGAACGGCAACAACATATATGCCAACCAAATCAGTTTCTACTCCAGCCTGAGTTCTCTGACCGTAGGAGTGAAGACACCAGGTTATACAGCGACTGATCATGGCACCACTCCATCACCTACAATTCCAAAGCACATCTTTTTAAAAATATCTATAAATCAGTTTTCTGTATATATATATATATATATATATATATATATATATATATATATATATATATATATATACTTGATTTTAGCCATATATAAAATGAAGCCACCCTCGTCTCATTGCAGGTAATTTTATCATCCGTCCTTCCAATCCAACCACCAACACCATTCAGGGACCAAATGTTGTTCTATATGGCGGGGCCTTGTTCTACAATTGTTACAACAGTGACCAACTTTGTCGTTTCAACATAGAAACCAAAACCATTTCCACCGTAAAGCTACCCAAAGGCACCAGGTACATTTGGACTTTTGTTATTTTATACACTATATTTGTAATGGACAATATGTTCAAGACAACCAGGTGACATTAACGGGTGTTAACTTAAAAAAAAACATTAACAACAACAACTCTTTTTAAACAGGTATAACTCAAGAGGGAATTTTTGCCATCTAAGTGAATGCTACTTATACACTGACATGGACCTCGCAACAGATGAGTCAGGTGTGTGGCTCATCTACAGCACAGTCCAACACTTTGGTAACCTGGTATTGTCCAAAGTGGACATCTCCTTCCCAGAAGATCCACCTTCACTCAACCAAACTTGGCACACCTCTGTCTATAAGCAGGCAGTCACCAATACTTTCATGGCCTGCGGTGTCCTCTACGCAACACGTTATGTAAATAAGGGCATGGACGAGATTTTCTACTCATTCGACCCCTCAACTGGGGTAGAGAGGTTCAATGTTGGCATCTTTATTAAAAAAATGTGTCCTAACATTTACTTCCTAAATTACAGCCCAGTGGACCAGATGTTGCATGTCTACTGTGATGCCTACATGGTCTCCTATAAAGTTTTGTTTCAAGAAATTAAGTAAATACTACACGCATAAGGCAAATAACCTGATAATAAAGTTACTTCTTTCTAGGGACGCCAGCGCATCATCCTTTTTCATCTAAAAAAATAAAATAATACATGCATGCACACACATTAGGTTGTCAAAATGATCATATTACTATCAAGTTAACTTAAAGATCCCTTAATGCCGCACATTTTTTTGGGCTTATTTCCGCTCACAAAGCAGCAGAGTGAGCAGACCCTACCACGTATGAATTATCCATCTAGAACTACACTGCACTGCACTACAACTTGTCTAAAGATTAGAGCAACATTGGAGTTGCCATTTGGGCAATAAATTCTGCACATGCGGCCATCTCTTCCTGTTTCGAGATCACAAGGCACATGATGTAGGAAGCCTGGAGTCGCCTGAGAGAGTCCCCTGGACTGCTGGTTAGCCATAATCTACTGTAGTGTGCTCTAAAGCTCTCAAAGAAGTCTAGGAGTGAGGTTGTGTCTATGCTTGCCTTGTGTCTTTGTTGTGAACACGGAACAGGCTTTCTTTTTTTCAGCCATGAAGTTTATTTTGTTCAGCAATTCCATACATAGCTCATGTCACGGGCGTAGATGGCACTAGGGACGGGGGGTCCCCCTCAGTTTCATGAAGACCACAATCCATCCCCTCCGCTTTCGAAGGGTTTTTGCTTGACGGTGAGCGCCTGCGAGCACACGTTTTGCTGCCTTCATCATACACAGCGCGGTTTCCCCCCGCTGTGGTCGATATTCTCCCAGGCTAGGAGGCAGTGAAGAGCGTCTACGGCATATGAACAACACTTCGTCCCATTAGAAGTAGAAAACAATTTTATTTATTTTTTCAATAAACAACAACTTCGGCAATTTGGGGTGAAGGATCTACATACATTAAACAAAATAAATAAAAACAAAGAATCGGGAAGTAGAAAGCACTGTTGTTCACGACAGCATTTGCTCGTCTGCCAGGTCTTTTTGCGCAGACCGTCCACATATGACGGCCAGCCCCCAGCTGCTGGTACCCCGCTTGGAGCTCCATCCGAGACTGGCGGGAGTGGGGGAAAAGGCGGTCTGCCTGACGGGATGTAGACCTTCCCGCCGCGTAATTATGCACAAGCCACCACCCCGAACCACTTGGAGCGGGGCCGCGGGAAGAACTTGGAACGTTACACCCTAAAAACAGATTGTTCAAATTTACCCCCCCAAAAAGGTTACATTTGACCAATCTAGCTGGTAGATATGTGTCTGACAGATGATTTGGTTAAAACAACCACTCTAGATACATGTTTACTTGTATTTGCAGAATAGCTTTTGTATCAAAGGATAGGCAAAACATATTATTCATGTTTCCCTAATTGGTGCTCTGATGTGTTGAGGGACAAATGTGATCAACCTATTGCTCATAAGTTTATCCAAACTTACCAGTGTGCTTGAACAAAGTCATGTGACGTAGGTCTCTCAAGAGATTTTTATCTAGTTGCTAAGTAACGCATTATTGTAATCTGATTACTGTCTTTCAATAATGAGCAATCTAACCCGTTCATTTTTCCAAACCAGTAATCTTATTAAAGTTACTTTCCTAAATGGCTGTGCGTGACTACTTTTTATGACCTCATAATGTATGTAGCATGCCAAATTTTGTTGTCTATTTTAAAGAGAATTTTGAGGAGAAAATGTTTCTCTTGCATTTAGGAGTGACGTCACATCGCATGTCACGTTTTCTCAGCGGAAGACGCAATGTCGGGTCACGTGTATCAGCGCTCGGAGTCTGGTCAAAACAATAGACCCCAACTGGCGGACGCGAGACCCTTACATGCAGACCTCCAAGAATATGTACTGGGCGGGAAATATTTTCAGTTTTACCGATAGGCGCGCGCGAGGGCAGCTATGCCTGAGCCGGGGTCCTTTGACAGAGCCGGGGTCCGGTAAGCTCGCAATTTGTGTTGTTTTTCGGGGTACACACATTCTCACGACAAACGTGATGAAGTATGGCGTTGTCAAAAGCAAAAGAACAATTAGACGGCAAAAAGTGAATGGACTGAGGTGTATATGCTTTAAATTTACCAGCATTGAGGGCTACGAGCCCCGTGTGTCTGCCTACGAGTGCTCACTACGCGGGTGGATTTTGGGCGCAACGCAAAAATCATTTTACTGATTCCGGAATGGTCGAGGAATGTTTGGAAGCAATGGGAGACACGCTATTTGAAGAGAAAGGAGAGAAACTTAAGAACGAGCAACAACGAGAACAACGAGCAGCACTGCTCTCGGAAGATGTGTGCACCCTGACAGCGCCATCAAAGTGCCCGGTGCACTGCGTTAGCTGCGGATGAGTCATCAATCAACTGATGTAAGTGACAATCCTCAGCTTTTGGTGTATGTCCGATTCTATCATGAGGAGACTAAAAAAAATTTGAGGACATTTTGGGTATCACACCTTTGAAAACACAGAGAGGACATATATTTGGCCATAAAGGAAATGCTGAAAGAGAAAGGAAATAATGTGAAAATTGTTGTATTCATAACTTGCGATGGGGACCCTTGCTTGAAAGATTTAACAATTGAATATTTGCATGAAAAAAAAAATTAATGAACGAAATATTTGAACAATAGACTAAAAATAAGTTGAATATATTTAAGAAATTGAAATTTTTGTCAATGAATTAACATGTTTACAATTGATTATTATATTATTAAATTATTGCGGTTGGGTGTTTTTCATGTCCGGACCCCGGTCAATTAGGCTGATCGGGTTTAGTGGTAAATGTTTCGATCCCCCCTTACAAGCAACATATACTTTCAGTGTTCCAATCTTGTTTTATTGAAAAACATTGAAAAATATCGGTGAAATAATACAAATCCATCATTTTATAAGCTGGCTCACATGAAACACACATTAGGTTTGATTTAGAGAGAAAGTTCACACTGGATCACACTATGCTCCAACTACAATCCATAATTTTATTTTTATAAAAATAGAGTATTTAGACTCTGGGTCTATTTAAGACAAAAAAAACTAACAAGAGAAGCAAAACATCACACACGCGCAAGAATTTAAGAGGCAGTCAAACCAGTGCTTCCACATGGCTGATTGATACCCGAGTATGGTTGTCTACATGCGTCTTTCAAATAATAAAGATAACTAGAAAAATTCCCTTGGAAATTTTGAATGGGACTGCTGACTCTTGCAAGGTGGAAAGACGCATGTATGTAGTACTTTTAGCATTAGTAGTAGAACTTTTAGTAGTAGCACTTGTAAGAGCTAAAAAAGCAGTATTTAAATAGCAGTCCATTCCATTTAATTAAAAAAATAAAAATTAAATATAATAATAATAATAATGTGTTTTTTTGAAAATGTATTTTAAAAAAAAAGAATTTTTTTTAAGGACAGTAAGATACTTTTAGTTTATGTTGATTATGGTTAACGTCCACATTTCTTGACCGATTCCAGTCGTTTAAATTTTTAACTGTTCAACTCATTAAAATTTTTTTAAATACATTTTCAAAAAAAAAACACATTATTATTATTATTTTTAATTTGAATTTTTTTTATTAAATGGAATGGACTGCTATTTAAATACTGCTTTTTTACAAGTGCTACTGCTATACTACTACTACTACTACTATTGCTACAAGTACTACATACATGCGTTTTTCCGCCTCGCAAGAGTCAGCAGTCCCATTCAAAATTTCCGCGGGAATTTTTCTAGTTATGGGACTGCTGAGCAGAGCAAGCAGGCACATACTACTTTTCTTTTCTAAGAATTCCGACTTACCATGGCGACGCAGTTCCCAAAAAAGTCCCCCAAAAAGTCCCATAGGAATGAATGGGAAAAGGAAAGACAAAATCACACATCAAGCACCTTTTTCCAAGACACGCTGCGCGCGCATACGTTAACCGACCGATATGAATTTGAGCTCATTTTGTAGCAATTTTTCCCATCTATAGCTCAGTGTCGAATTTTTTTTTAAGGAATGAAAGCTCTCCCCCCTGTGCGAGTTCAAAGACAGTGAGTGAAATAGCCTTCTAAAATTGGTGTGTATTGGGTCGGCTTCAGTGGAGCAATTCGGCTTTGAGTGGCGGGAACCAAAAAATCTATTTCCAAAAGTTTCACTTCAACTCGTCACCATGGCCACAATCTTTGCTCACTAGACATCAAATTCTCACATTTTGTAGTGACAAAGGTCTGCTTTCAGAAAAACCTACTTTTATTTGGCTAAGGTGTCATTTAGTACCTTTATTTTCACTTTAAGCGAGGAGAAGTCGGAATCTTATCCATGTTAATTTAGGCGCCTTTCTCTCTTAATTTCTGATAAATCATAAGTTTTCAACCTGCTCTCATTTGGTCCATGTGATATTTTCCAAGAAAGAAACGTATACCTTTGTCCCCTGGTCTGTGGCTTCATGATTGGCAGCCTTTCAACCAACTGACACGTCGTGGCAGATTTAGTACTCAGACGCAGAGATAGGGGTTTGAGGCCAAGGTAGATATTTATTAAACAAAAAAAACTCCTCGTTTAGAGGGAAAAACAAAGGCTATTAAATGTTAAACTAAAGGCGCTCCAAAAGGGAGGATGTCTAAACTACCAACAAAACAATATCACTCCTTAACTAAAACTATACTGTGGCTATACAAAGTTACAAACCAAAGTTCACACAAGAGACAGGACAACAAGGCTGAGGACTGTGACTGGCTTGAGTGGCTCTGACGAAATCACTTTGGTACAAGACAGGGGAGACGCAGACCATTTAACACATGAGGGTAATGGGAAACAGGTGGACACAATCAGGAATCAGGGTTGACACTGACACCACATGAGGAAGCGCTAGTGACCTGAAACAAAGTCAGAATTTTCAAAATAAAACATGAAATGACAAGACAACCTCACCGCGGTGTGACACCAACATGATCGAACCATTTTTGTAAACAATTGTGTGCAAGAACTGAAACTCGTGGCTTTCCAGCCTTTTCTACAAAAAATGGTGATTTACCCACAATGCACCGCGACAGAGTAAACGTCACTTGGCAGAGACCAATTGTATGTGTGAGCTACTCGCTAAGCTATTTAACTTTAAGCGTAGTTATGCTAGATTGAGCTAATGAGCAGATGTGTGGGTTTGTATCAGCACTAATTCATTTATTAGCCACTGATGGATGCCGTAACAGTCCACATTTTGTGTTTTGGATTAAACAGGAACTACATATTTTCTTGTCAACCAATTTTGGGAAAACTGAAACTGTTCTGTATGTGAATGTAATTGTGTAACTGTAGCCATAGGATTGTCATAGGCTCTATTAGAAGTGTTTTCATGCTCGGTCGATAGACGAGCCAGTAGATGATGACGCAAGACATGGTCGCACACCGCAAACGCTGTTTAAGTTGTTTGTTATTGTGCTTTGACAGGCTACAGTGGACAAGCTAGCACAAACGGTGTCAGAGTTACGGTAATCCAAAGTGTATCTAAACGCTCTGTGACAAAGCGAGATTTTTAGGTCACAGAATGAAGGATTTATAATTAGCTTTTGGCATTTTTGGGGACAAATTGTGTCCCGGGAGAAATTTTTATTTTCCCGGGACACAATTTGTCCCGAAAACTAACTTTAGTCATAAATTCTGCACATGCGGCCATCTCTTCCTGTTTCGAGACCACGAGGCACATGAGGTAGGAAGCCTGGAGTCGCCTGAGTCCCCTGGACTGCTGGTTAGCAGTTAGCATCGCTCTAGTGTGCTCTAAAGCAGTGTTTCTCAACCCTGGTCCTCGGGGCCCACTATCCAGCCTGTTCTCCATGTCTCCCGACTCCAACGCACCTGTTTTGTCTTCATTTGGGAAACAATTGCACTTTAACTTTTATTTTTGATTTGTTTTCACTTGACGTTTTTCTGGTGGAATACAAAATAAATGTGTGTCAAGCTACTGCATAATGACTTGAAGCCACCCGCTAGGCACCACCAAGACAGAAAAGTACACATATTGGTTTACAATATTTGGCTTTCAGATGAAATTTATGGGAAATGTAAAAAGTTCACGCTACAGTGATATCATATCATGAAAATAGGACATTTAAGTAGAAGGATGCACTAGTGATTTCCTCATCCCAAACAATTCATTTAAACAAAAGTTAACAACAATGGTGGTGACACCATAACAAAAAATTGTCAACGTCTCAATAACTTGTCATGTGCCCTTGAGCTTCAATTACAGACATTCCCTGATGATGCGACCTCGATGAGCTGGAGCATTGTCGTTTGTGAATTTTGCCGTTAAGCTCCTTGTTAGAGAACAGCAACTTGTGCAAAAAGTACTGTAACATTTAGAGAAGTTCACATTAATTTCACCTGTACAGGTTTAAATGCAAAACGTTTTTGGTCAATTCATCTAGGTGCAAAAGTAAGTGAACCCTGAGCTGCATTGCTTAAAACAAGCAGTCAAGTAGGATCAGGTAGGACAAATTGGTAGCTAAACTACGGTAACCAATGAAATGAGAGTTTTAGCAAAGAAATTGTGCATCACTGACTGAAACAGAGACAAAACTACGTCACTTTAGTCCTACCCATGTGAACCCATACAGGTCAGTCATGCTGAGAGGAAGAGAAATCTCAGGGGACCTCAGGAAGTGGATAGTGACAGCAACTTCTCTGTCTGGGGGAAGCTATAAAGTCATCTAAAAAAAAAATTAGCTTCATCATTCCACTGTGAAGCAGATCATCTGCAACTAGAGAACACTGAAAATTACTGCAATCCTGCCTTGAAGTGGATGACCTTCTAAAATATCAGCAAGAACCACAAGAAAAATGATAGTTCAGGTAAAAAGCCAACACATGGATCACATCAAGGGATTTGCAGACCTTTTTTTGCTGCATCGGGGACACATGTGCATGCTTCAACAATCAGAAGAAAAGTCCATCGACAAGGCTTTCATGGAAGGCTTGCTAAGTAGAAGCCTCTGCTTACAAAAAAAAATCAAAGCTGCCGATCTCAACTTTGCCAGCGAGTACCTGGACAAACCTGAAGCTTTTTGGAAGTCCCTTCTGTGGACAGATGAGTCCAAAATTAAACTGTTTGGTCACAACTAAAACAGTCATGTTTGGTGAAAAGTCAACACTGCATACCAGCAAAAGAACCTTCACCCTACAGTGAGGCATGGGGGTGAGAATGGTAAATTCTGGGCTGGTGGAGTTTTTCTTACCTCATTTGAAGTCATGTCTTCGTTTGTCAACTTTCGCTTTAAGATCGTGCATGTACTCGCACGCGCACCATGAACGAGCCTGACACAGATGCAGCAGTTGCGCTTTGGGCCAGAGGTGGCAGTCATGAGTAAAAAAGTGACAAACTTCACAAGGATCCTTCAAAGCAAAAAATGTCTGTTCAGAATCAATATATTATTGAGTTAAGACTGTGTATGATTTGTTTCAGTGATCTGACACCAAAAAAGTCAGTGACCTAACGTTCCAAAGGCTTATTTGAAGCATTTGTATGGTGCCCAGGAGAATTGAACATCCTGGGAACGCACTTTAAGCCAGTATCTCGCTGAGCAGCAAACGTTGCAAAGACGTTCACCAGACACGCAGACAGTTTTTATGCTCGCAAACCGTTTTCCTTCTCGCCATGCTATCAAATTTTTAACAGGTTCAAAATGTCTTTGTCCCTCGGGAAGTCCTGAGGTGGGTGCTCCGGAAGTACGGTCTACCGAGCCCCCTGATACGGGCTGTTTGGACGCGTTCGGTGACAGAGTTTGGTCCGCATTGCTGGCAGTAAGTCGGATTCGATCCCAGTGGGTGTTGGACTCAGTCAAGGTTGCCCTTTTCACAGATTCTGTTATTATTATTTTGTCTTTTATCTTTTTAAGACACACCTTTTTAGTTTGGCAATTAAATGTTTTTTGTTTTACCCCTTTTATTTCTTTTGAGTTCCTTTTATCATTAGGTCTTTTAGCTTTGTTTTTGCCTTTTATTCTGTTTCATTTTAGTGTTTAACTGTTTTCTTCTAGCGTTTAACTGTTCTTATTTGGTTGTCACTTAGTTCTTAGCTCCAGTGTTTCCTCATAGGAAGGCCTCCGCACTGGGAGGAGTGGCTGGTCTTCTCTTGCGACCGGACGGTTGTCCTGGGGGCTCCTTGGCCCCGAGGGACTGTGGCACGCTTCACTCTGTGTGGGGTGCGCCGCAGTCAATCTGGGCCGGGGGTCTGTGGGATGACATTAGCCACGTTTCCACCACAGGAACTTTGGGGTAAATTTACGGGGCCAGCCCCATATGTGCACGTCTCCACTGCAGGAGCCTTCAGTTTGTCAACAACAATGGCGGATAGCCGTGTCGTAGTCATTTTGTTCAACCTCCTTAGCTTGCTTATGCTTTTGCAGCAAAATATTTTGCTTGTGTTCGTCTTTTTCATGTTGTTTTGATACATGCGAAGCCATGTTTGTTCTGTAGATTGCAATAAAGTTAGAAAAAAAAAGTGTTCATCTTCTTCGCTGATTCTTCTTCTAAGCTTTCCGTTAACTCACTGTGGCTGCGCTACAGCGCCACTCCCGACTTGGCATATGCATTACAGCCGTTAAACGTCCTAAGCCTCTTCTTTTGGACACACGCAAGTCTACAAATGTGTGTACAAGATTTGTTTGAGGAACTAAGTCGTCTTTGCTTCCGTCTGGGCGGGACTCCAATCAAGTTGCCAATGGACCTGATTAGTGGTAACTGGTCTTCCAGCTGTTGTGCAATTGACTTTTCCAGCCTCTTATTGCTACCTGTCCCAACTTTTTGGAGATTTGTTGGCACCATGAAATTTACAATCAACATAGTTTTTCCTTAAAATGATACATTTTCTCAGTTTAAACTTTTGACCTGTCATCTATGTTCTATTCTGAACAAAATATGGCACTTCCACATAATTGCATTCAGTTTTTATTCACAATTTGTATAGTGTCCTAACTTTTTGGGAATTGGGTTTGTAGAGCAAGGCCTCCATATAGACCCTTTAGGCTATTGTGATATTACATCCCAAACTGAAATGTTGGGCGCGGTATGATTTGGGCCCAACCGAGTAGATTAATCAGCCTGCCGATAAAATCGGCCGATTATGTCCCTTCAAACATCGGCCAAAATCATCAATCATTTGATAGATCTTTCTGGAGTGAACTGTATCCATGTCAATTCTCTCATATGCCTATTAAGGTGCCATTTTTGTCAGGATGTATAATGTTTATAAGGCTTATAATATTGCTTGGAGTGCATTATTATTGTGCTGTTACCAGCATTATACAGGTACCTGCTAACTCAATTTGGGTGGTATGATGTCTTTCTCCATTACGGTATTTGATGCAAATACTTATTTTACACACTTGCCTGCTATCATCGACTGAGGAAAATTTAATTATTGTGATGATTATATATTATTGATTAGCACATTAATATGGTCTGTTTATTCCTGCTGAATATAGTACAACATAGAGCTTATACTTACTTGTGTGGAGTTGATTATATCGTCGGTCGTTTGTTTTCACAGAGTAGAGGAAGTGTTTGCATTGCCTGTAAAAAATACCCTTTTGCCTTCTTGTTTTTTTTTTTTTTTTTTTTTTCAGGAGAGCTCAGTATTGTTCATTCGATTTGACATCATCATTGTTCTCCTTTTTTTTTTAAAAAAAAACAAATAAATTAAAAAAATGTAATAAATGTTTTTTTTTTAAATATATATACATATATATATACATATACACACACATATATATATATATATATATATATATATATATATATATATATATATATATATATATATATATATATATATATATATATATTTTTGTATGTGGGTGAGTATGTGTACGTGCGTGTGTGTGTGCGTGCGTGCGTGCGAGCGTGTGTGTATTCATCAGTTCACCTAAAGCCCATTAAAAAAAATCCCATACTAATAATATAATATAATAATAAATTGCCAAATACAGAAACATCAATGTAAGTTATCACGATGTAGTGGCTCTCGCTAACAGACAGAATTAAGTAACCAGAATTAGGTTAAAAAATTCTATATACGTAGACCATGTTTCTATAAATTTTGATATTTGGTTTTTATTTGAGGCAGATATTTTTTCCATTAAAATGTGATTTATGAGGAGGTTAGACCATTGGTCGATATTCAGAGTTTGTTTATTTTTCCAGTTAACAAGAATTGTTTTTTTAGCGATAGTAAGGGCTACAAGTGTAGATTGAAATTGTTTATGTGGTAAGTCAGTTGTTGTTAGGTCAAAAAATTCTATATACGTAGACCATGTTTCTATAAATTTTGATATTTGGTTTTTATTTGAGGCAGATATTTTTTCCATTAAAATGTGATTTATGAGGAGGTTAGACCATTGGTCGATATTCAGAGTTTGTTTATTTTTCCAGTTAACAAGAATTGTTTTTTTAGCGATAGTAAGGGCTACAAGTGTAGATTGAAATTGTTTGTGTGGTAAGTCAGTTGTTGTTAGGTCACCTAGCAAACACAAGTTTGGAGATAAAGGTATCCTACAGTCCAAAATAGCGGAAAGTTTTTCTAAGATTTTAGTCCAGAAATACATAACCGGAGTACATAACCATAAAGCATGAACATAAGTGTCTGTAGTGTTTTGTAAGCATTGGAGACAAATGTCGGAGTCTGAGAGTCCCATTTTCTTCTTCATATATTGAGTAATGTATGTTCTGTGAATAATTTTATATTGGATAAGTTGTAAATTTGTGTGTTTTGTCATTTTAAATGCGTTTTCACAAACTTGAATCCAAAAGTCAGGTTCCGGTGCTATAGACAAGTCTGTCTCCCATTTCGAGATGGGTAAACACATTTTATCAGTATATGAAAGTAACTTATATATTTTTGAAAGTTTTTTTGTTGTTGTCGGAGAAAGCTTGTTAATATCTTTAGCTAAAACAGGCGGTTGGAGCGTACCCCGAAGTGTTGGAATTTTTTTCTTTATCATATTTTTAACTTGTAGATAATGTAAAAAAATTCCGTTTTTTATATTGTATTTTTGGATCAAGGATGTATATGATATAAACATATTATCTGAGAAGAGATGGTGGAGATGTGTAATTCATTTCTGCTCCCACACAGCTAAATGAAATGGTTGGTTGTTAAGTTGAAAGTCGGGGTTATGCCATAGGGGAGAAAGTCCACAGGGCTCCACTTGGGCTTTTGTCAATTCTAGTGCCTTCCACCAGGCAGTCACGGTGGCGGAAATAATTGGGTTTTTAAAACAATTATGGCGCTTAATTGATGTTGTATTAAAGAGTAGATCTCGAAGTCTGAGGTTATTACAATCCTTCTGTTCTAGTTCCAACCAACAGTTAGTGTCTCTGTTGGGTTGTGCCCATAGAACGATATATTGTAGCTGGTTAGCTATATAGTAGTACATAAAATTTGGTGCCTCTAGACCACCTTTGGATTTACTTTTCTGAAGAGTAGATAGACTAATCTTTGCTTTTTTTTTATTCCAGTAAAATTTTGTTACGGCTGAGTCCAACAACTGGAACCATTTAGCCGTAGGTTTAAATGGAATCATTGAGAAAAAATATTTTATTTCGGGTAAAACTTTCATTTTAATGGTGGCTATTCGTCCTATTAGAGAAATAGGAAGATTATTCCAGCACTCCAAGTCACTATAAATGTTATCCAGAAGTGGAGAAAAGTTTAAATGAATTAAATCAGTTAATTTAGGTGAGATTTTTATGACTAAGTATTTTAAATTACCTATAGGAAATGAGTAGTGTGGGTCCTGGCTTGCAGGGTTCCATGAATTTTCTGTAATAGGTAGAAGTGTTGATTTTGTCCAGTTAATAGAATAATCTGATAACTGTGAGAATTTAGTTATTAAATTAAATACTTCTCCTAGCGAAGTAGCCGGCTTTTCTAAATAAAGTAAGATGTCATCGGCATATAGATTAATTTTATGTTCTGTTACCCCAGAGTGAATTCCTTGAATCCTTCTTTCCTGGCGTATGCCTAATGCAAGTGGCTCAATAAATATTGCAAATAATAAAGGGGATAGTGGGCATCCCTGTCTTGTGCCTCTCTGTAAAGTAAAGCTCTGAGATATAATCCCATTAGTAGTAACTGTAGCTTTTGGAGAATCATATAATACTGATACCCAGTGGATAAATGATTTCCCAAAGCCAAATTTATTTAAAACAGCAAAGAGGAAGGACCAGTTAACTTTGTCGAAAGCTTTTTCTGCATCCAATGATATAATAACTGCCTTTTTTATCATGCCGCTGTGACATGCTAATAAGGTTAAAGAGTCTCCTAATATTATTAGTAGAGTGCCGATCTTTAATAAAGCCTGTTTGGTCGCTATGAATAATTGTCGAGATTACTGTTTCTAGTCTAGATGTGAAAGCCTTAGTGATAATTTTAATATCAGTGTTAATTAGTGAAATCGGACGGTAACTTGATGGAAGGGTGGGGTCTTTTTCTGGCTTTAATAAAAGTTTAATTGCTGCTGTATTCATGTGTGGGCGTATGTAACCCTTAGTTTTAATTTCTGTTACTACTCTTAAGAATAGTGGAGCAAGCATTAACCAGAAGTGCTTAAAAAATATAGCCGGATAACCATCCGGGCCAGGTGCTTTGCCATTAGGCATACTATCTAGAGCACTGTACAACTCTTTTATAGTAAGTGGCGCATCTAACATGTCTTTATATTCAGTAGTTAACTGAGGTATATTTAAGCTACTGAGGAATGCCTCAATATGCTCAGGGTTAGGCTTGTTAGTTTCTAAGTATAGGTTACGATAATAGTTATAAAAAATGTGATTAATTTCTTCTGGTTATTGTGTGCATTCACCAGTTGTCCCTTTAATAGCCGTTATAAGAGACTTTTCCCGATTGCGTTGAAGTTGGTTTGCAAGAAATTTACCTGATTTGTTATTATATTCAAAGTTGTTATATCTCAATTGCTGTATTATAAATTCTGTCTTTTTAGTTAGCATATCGTCTAACTGTATTTTTGTATTTTGTAAGTCAGTCCATATTTGGTTATTTGGGTTTATTGCGTACTCATCCGTCAGTTGTTTAATTTTATCTTCCAAGTCTTTTTCTGATTTTTGATCCTGTTTCTTTTTATAAGATGAATATGATATAATTTTACCTCTAATTACTGCTTTCCCAGTTTCCCAGAGAAGAGATGGCGATAGGTCTGGAGAGTCATTCATTTCCAAAAAGTCTGCCCATTCTTTTCTTATAATTTTGTCAAACTCTGCGTCGTTTAGCAGTGAGATGTTAAACCGCCATGTCGGTGGTGGTTTAAAGGTATAATCAACTTGTAGGGAAAGGGAGACTGGTGCATGGTCGCTAATAATAATAGGATGTATTTTTGTAACAGTTTTATCAGCAATAGAGTTATTTGTAAGAAAATAATCAATTCTTGAAAAAGACCGGTGCACAGCGGAAAAGAAGGTAAATTCCTTCTTATTTGGGTTTTTAAGTCTCCAGCTGTCGACGAGGCCAAAGTCATCCATATATTCCCCTATTACTTTAGTAGATTGTAATCGTCTACATGTTGTATTATTAGAACGGTCAATTAATGGATTTAAGACTGTGTTAAAGTCTCCTCCAATAATAATAGTAGAGTTCGCTACTAAATCAAACAGCTGAGAGAAAAAATCATGGAAAAAGGCCGGATCATCATTATTAGGGGCATATAAATTACCAAGTGTATATATTTTATTAAATATAGTCACCTGAATAATAATGTATCGGCCCTCTGGGTCTGTTATTGTATTATTTAAAGTAAAGAGTAAATTCTTATGTATGAGTATACAGACTCCTCTTTGTCTACTGTTATAAGGGGCAGAGTACGCTTGGCTAAAATTCTTATCAATAAGTAATTTTTCTTCAGATTTTTGTAGGTGGGTTTCTTGTAGGAGGCAAATATCTGCTTTTAATTTTAAGAGATGGTCTAAAGTTTTTATTCTTTTTGCTTCTGAGCGAGCGCCACAAACATTCCAGGAAACCAGAACTAATTTATGCATACAAACAATATAGACTCAGTCCTCTGTATATATCTGCATAGGCCATTTGTCAGTATAAGTATGTTATAGGATAGAATCAAAGTGGTTAGGTGGTTTATGTAATTTGTGTAAAATATGAGGTAACGAGTAAGTAAATATAACAGTGAAAAAACAGGTAGGGAGGTAAAAGTAAAGGAAGTTAACGGGGGATTAAACATAAAAATACACCAATAACTGGTAACCTAAGCGAGATTTTTTGTTTAAATATACTTTAGATATAGTTATGTATTTAATAATATATTTATAATATCGCCTAAACATAATGAGTATTCATATTTAAGGTTTTATAACCACATATACAGTATATGTATACATCTAATGATCAAGTTTAGTTCCACCAATGCCATTTAGAACAGCCAGGGAGTGGAGTTGGGGTTCCGGAATAGTTGGCCATCGATGTATAATTTATCGACGACCATCGCAGTCTGTTTACCCTCCTGCCTATTTTGTTTCATTATAGGAAACAGTACCTTTCGCCGCTCATTAATCTCTCTCGGGAATTGGTCGTTCATTCCAAATGAGGTCCCTTTAAGCTCCCGTCCTTTACTTTTAACAAATTCTTTCTGTTTAAAATGCTCAAACTTGGCGATAATAGGATGGGGTCTGTATCCCCTAGGGGCTCCAGGCCGATGTACCCGGTGAAAAGAGATGTTATTTACCGACTCCTGAGGAATTTTTAACGACGTCGTCATAAATTTTTTTATCTCAACCTCTGGATTGTCAGACGTATTCTTGGATATTCCTGAGAATATTAAATTCTCCCGCATGCTACGGGATTGAATATCCAGAACAGTTTCTTTTAGCGTTTTATTTTCCTTTTTAACAGTTTCTAACTCGGCTGAAACAGTCACGAGTGTAGAGTGTAACTCGGCATTGTCTCGTTGGAGATCACTTACTTGTTGGCTGAAGAATTCCATACTTACTTTTAATTCTTTGACGTCCTCGCTGATTAGGGAGAGGACCTCTAATTTTTTTATTTATGGACTCCAGCATACTGACCGAAACCTCCGTAGTGGCTAGGTTCTCTGTGTCCGTCGCTGAATCATTTTCCTCTTTTTCGAAGGTTTTCTCGACAGTTTCTCGACGGAAGGATTCTCCATCGCGCAGCTGTAAAAATATGCGTCGATGAAGCGTTCGAGGTCCTCCACGTTGGGTGGTATTCCAAATCTGTCGGATGAAAAAGAGAGGGGGAAAAAAAGTAAGGCAAGATATATGATGGTTAAATTTGGATTAGTTTAGTATAATAGAGCTAATTCTATTTTAGCAGCAGGGCACCGCCATGTTGGGGTTTCCCGGTCTCGCTGTAGGTCTCGCGATAGTCTGTCGTCGGTCGTTTGTTTTCACAGAGTAGAGGAAGTGTTTGCATTGCCTGTAAAAGGCAAGGTAAGGTCAGAGTCAAGGCCAGAGAGAGTCATGTTAACTGTTTAGCACCTTTTAAAGCTCCCATTTTAATATTGATTCAACATGTGTGCAGAATATATTTTTTTAATTCACACTTCAATAAAGTATTCCATATATGCAAAAGCGCTTGCCCCCCAAAATGTTTGTGCACGCCACTGGTTCCGCCCTCAAAGCGTTTGACAAGTATATCATTATTCATTCAGTTATTAATTTGGATTACGTTTGTTTAAAGCTTTGTTTGATTGCATTTGTAACATTTCATTTTTTTATGTAGTTTTGCAAATGAATGCTAAAGGATACATGAAATAACAATTGCAAAACAAAGAGAGAAAATCCAGAACAATAAAGAAAATGTAACACTTTGCGAATGAAAGATGATAACAATATATAACACTGGTCTGCACCCTAAAATAAAGAAGGATGTGGTACCATTCATGTTGCCCCATAATAATGTTAGACGTGATATATATGATGATATACATTAGCTATGGTTTTGTAAGTTACTTCCCTTCAACTGCTGTTTTAGTGATCTGACACCAAAAAGTCAGTGACGTAACATTCCAGTGGCTTATTTGAAGCATTTATTTGGTGCCCAGGAGATTTGATGATCCTGGGAATGTACTGAAAGCCAGTATCTCACTGAGCGGTGAAGGCGAGCGAGGGTGTGCGCATGTAGCAAGAGTTGTTTTGTTTTTGTTAGGGTTTTTTTCAAGATTGTGAAAACGTTGCCAACATGACACACACAAACGGGTCTTATGCTCGCAAACTGTTTTTCTTGTCACCATGCCATCAGATTTTTTAGTAGACCACCAGGCAGCCTAATCCTATAAGGCCAAACCTATCATATTAAATACAAGACATTTTGAGCCCTCTATTTCATGAGTATAATATTTTTTGCCCCATTAAAACCTTGATGTATATGATCTGACACATGCATTGCACGGATAATTCGTTAGAGGGCAGTATCACCCAGCTGATGGCTTTTACAGCAAAGATAGTGGGAAATGTTCTTCCTGATTTTTGGAAATACTAATATGTGTGATATGTCTGTTTATTATTATTGTTGAATTGTTGTCAGGTGTTTTTAATTGACGTGACCTACTTCTGGGAGCGTGGGCGAGGTTACACACCGGTGTTAATTCAATGAATGGCTGCGCGCTCATTCACAAATTGAGTTGCATGCAGGGGAAACGCAAAAGCTGTGTGTCGTGTTTTTGCTCCGTCTATCTATGACATGGCTGCGCCAACAATGTTCTTTTTGACAGTTATAAATGTACGAATTTAAAGCATTGTGACCAGATGTAATAAATATGGCACAAATCAAAAGTCATATTGTGATTGAAGTTGATTTAAAGGTCCCATAGTATGAAAATGTACTTTAGTGGGGTTTTCTATCAATAATATGCATCTCCGCCCTGTCTACAATCCAACCAGGTATGAAAAAAGTCCATCCATGACTTCTTTAGCTTTCTCCTCCTTTCTAAAATGTGTGCTTCAAACGGGCAGATTAAACTTTCGTGATTTAGTGACGTCAAAAAGACAACCCAGCCTCCTTGGGTTAGTGGCACCACCTTTGCTAAAGGTTTTTCACGCCCACTGAAATTCAAGAAGCTGGCTGCGCCTTTATTTTTCTCCCCGTGCTCGCAAATGCTCCGTGGAGAGGGGAAACAATGATCAGGAAAAAATGGTTGCTTCCTTTGTCTCTAGTCTTTGAGAATACAGTGGATTAGTTTTATTTTTGAAGGACGTGTACCGACACCATTTCTCAAAGGACTGTTGTGTCAGTGAAAGCCTGTTCAGAGCTGGATTTGCAACACTTTTAAACATAATGGATCGGTCTCAACAGTGTGACTCGACTGCAAACGGGAATGATGTAAGTTAAATATTTTTGATTTAGCTTTCCTTCCTATCCTTTCTAATAAGAGATGTGCACCTTCTACCATATTACTGGTGGCAAATTGGAGACATTCACGGCAAAAATAATGTTTGTGGGAGATTTACTGGTTACGGCAAAATAACCATTGCCTAAACAATCACAAACTAACACTAGAAGATACTCTCTGTAGTAACTTTATGCTACTTTTTCTTATGGTAAAACGTTATGCCACTTATTTTGAGGCATTCAAAGCCAAGGTCCAAGATCACAGTAACTGATATATTTGGTTAATTTAGACTTTGGAGAAAGGGAATAATATCAGTTTGCATATGTTTGATGAAAAAAGTCAAATTTGAAGTGTGTGGGTGGTGAGGGTTTTTTTTTTTGGGGGGGGGGGCACCCCTGTAACTAAAGCCTGGCGCCATAAGTGCACGTATTTTTGGTGATTTTTTGTTTTGTTTTATGAGACCTTGAGGCGAGCAAACAACTTAATGAATCCAGGGAAGGTCCTATTGCCTTGAAGAGTTCAGTGAACAAAGCAACAAAATTGTGTATATGTGCACTCCCCTCCCAAAAAATATTGGAACTGTGAAGCTAATTCCTTTCTAAGGAATAAAGATGTTTTTTTATTAGACATCAACAGATGAATAAACAGAGGGGATCAACATTTCAGATTATTTCCAGCTGTTTACATCTGGATCAGATGCACAATTTGAATAGAACCTGACTATATCATAGTCATATATATAAGCAGCCACTCATCATTTTTTGTTGGATCTGTGAACATGTACGACAGTCTGACTAATTTTGGATCTGTTTTGTCTTCATTTGGGAAACAATTGCACTTTAACTTTTATTTTTGCTTTGTTTTCACTTGACATTTTCTGGTGGAATACAAAATAAATGTGTGTCAAGCTACTGCATAATGAGTTGAAGTGAGTGAGAAAGAGCCACCCGCTAGGCACCACCAAGACAGAAAAGTACACATATTGGTTTACAATATTTGGCTTTCAAGTGACGTTTATGGAAAATGTAAAAAGTTCACGCTAAAGTGATATCATATCATGAAAGTAGGACATTTAAGTAGAAGGATGCACTAGTGATTTCCTCATCCCAAACAATTCATTGAAACAAAAGTTAACAACAATGGTGGTTACACCACAACAACAAAATGTCAACGTCTGAATAACTCTTCCCAATTTCCAGACAGAAAAGAAAGATCCAAACAGATATAAAAGAGGCTAAAATAGAAAATGTCTTTGACACATTTATTTTGTCAATATCCTGAAACCAAGGGAACAGACGGAAGCATCACAAGCAGCAGTACGTGTACGTGTAGCGAAACTAATGGACTGACAGTCATTTAAGAACCTGCTTCTAGCCCCAATTTACTCCTCAGTAAAGAAAGATCCTACCCATCTCTTCCTTTGCGTCCCGGTGTCCCTCCTCGGTCCGACTCCAGGTAAAGTGCACACATTCAGCCAAATATTAAGCACTTAAATAAGCTTAACTGTGTCCCAACAGAGGGCATTCAGTAATGACATGCTATGCATGTTTAAAATAGATTAAATAAAAAACATAAACTTTTCGTTGAACGGTCCAAATCAGAGCTTCCCGTTAGACAGACTCCATTAGTTTTCAATGAAAAGTTGGTAGTAGGCTACTAGCCAGTCTACGCACAACACACCACGCTGCCGACATGTGCATTTCGCTTATATTAATGCCTATTGTGCTGCTATTGGCTAGCTCACTAACATGTGTGTGTGAGCACGCACGTGTGTGGTTATCTGCCCTTTGGTTGATAGTACATAGAGAGCCAGACACAGAGTAGACAAAGACACACAATAGTCAGAAAGTCAGAAAACAAACATTCTGTATTAAGTTAATTTCTGTTCATATGTTTTACATGTGTTTCATTTCAAAGAAAAGTCAAAAAACAAGTACAAGGCACATTTTTGTACTCACTGTAACGTGTGGGGGGTTGGTTTACTGCAGAAACATGCATACTGTAAATGCGTATTTTGAGGAGCTGATGTATCAAAAAGAGTACCCTTCCCCCAAAAATTAGGGCTAGGACATGTTTATATTTTACTATTACAGTCCTTTTCTCCTTTGAATAACTTTTATTAGATTTGTCTTACTCACTGACTTACTACGCACTTTTTGGAGCGGGAAGGGAAAGTACTGTTCATTTCCTTCCCACTCCAAAAATTGCGTGGGAAGTCAGTGAGTAAGCCAGACTTCCCACACCCTTTTTGGAGCGGGAAGTGAAAGAACGGTACTTTCCCTTCCTGCTCCAAAAAGTGCGTAGTAAGTCAGTGAGTAAGACAGATTTAATAAAAGTCCACGTCCCTGCATTCAAGGCTGACTTCACTTTTGGTCCCAACAGTCACTCGGCCACATAATCCAGAATCTGGAAGTAATGTGTTGATTGAGTTCTCCAGGCACCTTGGTGGGTATCTGGCGGGACTTCTTGAGGTGAAGCAGACGCAGGCACTGCGACCTGAAATTCAGGTCTAAGAAGGCGTAGAGAAATGGATTGAGGCAGCTGTTGGCATAGACCAGGCAGGTGGCGTACGGAAAGGCCAGCTGCAGGAAGCGCAGGAAAGCGCAGGTGATTGGAAACAGGCCCAAGTTTAAGAAGGCGATGGCACTTCCCAGAGCATGGAAGGGGATAGAGCAGGTGGCGAAGACCACCACTAGCGTGATGATGATCTTAAAGGCTCGCCGCTTGCGTTGGTGCATCTTACGGCGGGTGTTGAAGTGGCTGAACAAGGTACAGACAATGAGCCCGTAGCACACCATCATGACCAGGAAGGGGAGCAGAAACGACAGGACGGACAATGACAAGTTCATCCCGGCGCTCCACAGGCCCTGCAGATGCTCGCTGCTCCCCACTAGGCGGAAGTCCAAAGCACACATAGTGCGGTTGTTGAGGTGCCGGGTTGTCTGGAAAACGAGGAGGGGCAAAGCCAGAAGACCCGATAGCGTCCAGACGGCAGCGAGGGAGGCGTACATGCAGCTGCGGGTGCGCACCTGCCTGCTGGACAGCGGGTGCACTATGGCAATGTAGCGGTCACAGGTCATGCTGGTGAGGAGGAAGACGCTGGCATACATGTTTAAGAACTCCACGTAGCTGCTGATCTTGCACAGGAACTATCCAAAGGGCCAGTGATAGCCCAAGTTAGTGTAGACCGTCCACAAGGGCAGGCAGGACACAAAGGTCAGGTCGGCGAAGGCCAGGTTACCGATGTAGACTAGGGCTCCCCGCCGCTTCCCCTGCGTCCGCCAAACTGTGAAAATGACTGCACCGTTGCCAAACAGGCCCAAGATGAAGATGAGCATGTAGAGCACCGGGAAGAGCGTTTGGTATGTCGCAGGCTCGGAGCGGCTGCACAATCTGACGTCCTCCGTCTCATTGTCGGAGAAGTAGTAATCGGGAGGGCTCTCTGTAGGCTCCATGGCTTTTCTCTTCAAGGCTAGTGGCGGAGTGTATTGCTGCTCATCTAATCTGTGGCCTCATATGCAAGGCAACCCTCTGTGCCGAGAACCATCCCAGTAGCCCCCCGCCTCTTTTCACAACACCTCTTCCCACCAGTGGTGATTGGACCCATAAATAAAGAAAGTGATGAAATATGCACTGCTGTGTGTACAATTCATTATGCGCTAGAGTACCTTCATCTTTTGTTAAGAATCAGCTACTTATCACAGATCGACTTCCTTCTCATTCATCCCTGCAGTGCCACGGCACTTTTATTGATTTATTTATTTACACAATATGACACTGCTGGAAGAGTGGGTTGTTCCACTGTGCGAAATGTGGACAGTTATTGGATAAATGCTGGGCTTTTTCCCGCCTCTCTGACGCTCAGACATTTGGCTACTACATGATGATTGGATGATCTGTCTGAGGTGTAAAAAAATGACCGTCCTATGCTCCATTTTTTCTGTTGTGTGTATATATATATATATATATATATATATATATATACATATATATATATTCATACATACATATATATATATATATATATACATATATATATATTCATACATATATACATATATATATATATATATATATACATACATACATACATACATATATATATATATATATATATATATGTATACATTTTTTAATTTTTTTATTTCAATTGATTATAACGTGTTCATGTAACAAGCTCATTTTTTTAAGCATATAAAGCCCTTGATTTGAAGCTTTACTCACTATGAATCATTTTTCAGAGTGTATGATTTGTTTCAGTGATCTGACACCAAAAAAGTCAGTGACCTAACGTTCCAAAGGCTTATTTGAAGCATTTGTATGGTGCCCAGGAAATTTGAACATCCTGGGAATGCACTTTAAGCCAGTATCTCGCTGAGCAGCAAACGTTGCAAAGACGTTCATCAGACACGCAGACAGTTTTTATGCTCGCAAACCGTTTTCCTTGTCGCCATGCTATCAAATTTTTAACAGGTTCAAAATTTCTTTGTCCCTCGGGAAGTCCTGAGGTGGGTGCTCCGGAAGTACGGTCTACCGAGCCCCCTGATACGGGCTGTTTGGACGCGTTCGGTGACAGTTTGGTCCGCATTGCTGGCAGTAAGTCGGATTCGATCCCAGTTGGCGTTGGACTCAGTCAAGGTTGCCCTTTTCACAGATTCTGTTATTATTTTTTTGGTCTTTTATCTTTTTAAGACACACCTTTTTAGTTTGGCAATTAAATCTTAGCTCCAGTGTTTCCTCATAGGAAGGCCTCCGCACTGGGAGGAGTGGCTGGTCTTCTCTTGCGGCCGGACAGTTGTCCTGGGGGCCCCGAGGGACTGTGGCACGCTTCACTCTGTGTGGGGTGCGCCGCAGTCAATCTGGGTCTGTGGGATGACATTAGCCACGTTTCCACCGCAGGAACTTTGGGGTAAATTTACGGGGCAAGTCCCGTATGTGCGCGTCTCCACTGCAGGAGCCTTCAGTTTGTCAACAACAATGGCGGATAGCCGTGTCGTAGTCGTTTTGTTCAACCTCCTTAGCTTGCTTATGCTTTTGCAGCAAAATATTTTGCTTGTGTTCGTCTTTTTCATGTTGTTTTGATACATGCAAAGCCATGTTTGTTCTGTTCTGATTGCAATAAAGTTAGAAAAAAAAAAGTGTTCGTCTTCTTCGCTGATTCTTCTTCTAAGCTTTCCGTTAACTCACTATGTCTGCGCTACAGCGCCACTCCAGACTTGGCATATGCATTACAGCTGTTAAACGTCCTCAGCATCTTCTTTTGGACACACGCAAGTCTTGAAATGTGTGTACAAGATTTGTTTGAGGAACAAAGTCGTCTTTGCTTCCGTCTGGGCGGGACTCCAATCAAGTTGCCGATGGACCTGATTAGTGGTAACTGGTCTTCCAGCTGTTGTGCAATTGACTTTTCCAGCCTCTTATTGCTACCTGTCCCAATTTTTTTGAGATTTGTTGGCACCATGAAATTTACAATCAACATAGTTTTCCCTTAAAATTATACATTTTCTCAGTTTAAACTTTTGACCTGTCATCTATGTTCTATTCTGAACAAAATATTGAAATGTGGCACTTCCACACAATTGCATTCAGTTTGTATTCACAATTTGTATAGTGTCCCAACTTTTTGGGAATTGGGTTTGTAGAGCAAGGCCTCCATATAGACCCTTTAGGCTATTGTGATATTACATCCCAAACTGAAATGTTGGGCGCGGTATGATTTGGGCCCAACGGAGTAGATTAATCAGCCTGCCGATAAAATCGGCCGTTTATGTCCCTTCAAACATCGGCCAAAATCATCAATCATTTGATAGATCTTTCTGGAGTGAACTGTATCCATGTCAATTCTCTCATATGCCTATTAAGGTGCAATTTTTGTCAGTATGTATTATGTTTATAATATTGCTTGGAGTGCATTATTATTGTGCTGTTACCAGCATTATACAGGTACCTGCTAACTCAATTTGGGTGGTATGATGTCTCTCTCCATTACGGTATTTGATGCATATACTTATTTTAAACACTTGCCTGCTATCATCGACTGAGGAAAATTTAATTATTGTGATGATTATATATTATTGATTACTACATTAATATGGTCTGTATATTCCTGCTGAATATAGTACAACATATAGCTTATACTGGGTTGGGGGTGTGGGCCGCGTTGGGGTGGGGGCGTTCCTGCTCCTGGGTTTGCTCTCCGGCCGGTGGCCCCTGCGGGGCCCGGGGGTCGTCCTTTGGCGCTGCCGCGGCCTGGGGGGCCCTGAGGTGTTGCGCTTGCTCTGTCCTGGCGGGGGTCGACGGCTCCCCTCTTTGGTGGAGATTTTCATGCATGCCAGATCCACCACACCAGCATCTACCGAAACTCAGACACAATCTGCTTCTTCCTCAGGTCATTGAATCGATGGAGGCTGGTGTCTGTGAATCTCACTCTGCTTCGTCTGTCCTTCCTACCTTTCCTCAATCTCTCCTTTGGGCCCTTGAGGTCTCCCTGATTTGTTGGAATTCAGATGTCTCTGGGGTTGGTGAAGGACTCTGGTTGGTGGCCTGGTGGGTGATGTCTGGTCGATGCTGGACTTCACTTTCCTTTCTTTTCTTTGGTCCTTCTTCGGTCTCCTGACGGCCCCACGACTCTGGCTGGATTCTGAAGTGTTCGGTTTAGGTGAACGGTATGGGATTTTTTAATAGGTTTTAGGTGCACTAATGAATACACGCACGCACGCACACACACACACACACACACATGCACAAACACACCCACATTCAAAAAAAAAAAAAGGAGAGCAATAATGATGACATGTCAAATGAACAATACTGAGCTCTCCAGAAAAAAAAAGTACGTTTGTTTCACTGCCCATATGGGAAAAAGTAAGAAGAATGAGAAAAAACCTTACCGGGAAAAACAAGGAAGCCAGGGAGTTACATGTCTAAATTTTCGACATTAACAATGTAGCTCCTTATGACCGCCGAAGTAGAGACTGGAGCTCCGACGCCACGTTACTGCCTTCTACCTCATCTGTGGACATTACCTTCTTAGGTTTGGTGTCAGTGCTCATACATTTAAAGAATTCAATGCATAAGTCACTTGAAGCTCACGGACACTTCTCAAATGGCTGGGTTCAGGATTTGTTTATGTACCGACCGCAGATGTGCAACAACACAGTCGTCACTGCAAAGGTAAGCTCCCTCAGTGCTTCTTAAATGCGCTTATGAATGATCTACATTACTGAAGTAAAATGCCCACATGTTTACCTAGCAACCTATCTAAGATTAACCTTTACAGCTAACATCAGTCTGTGTGTATTTAGGAATCTCAACACACTGATGTAAAACGTTTGTGTCTGTTATGTGCCTGTACTTGTAGGTCATGCACTCCCAAAGATTAAACGACACACCACTGAAGCCCTGGGCCATCATTGATCTATCAGGAGCCACATCATCTGCTCACTGCACATGCATGGCAGAAATATCAGAGACATGTACACTGCTTTGCTCTTCAAGTTGGAGGCCATAATCAGTTGCAGGGAATGTTTGCAAGTCTTGGTGAATTTTTTTAAATTTAACTTTTTTTTTTTTTTTATGCTTGCAAGTTAACAGGTTTTGGTTGTGCACAAATAAAATTTAAAAAAAATAAAAACACCTGTGCAACTTGGTCATACACGACAGTTGGACAGTGATTTGTCAGGGCACAGCACACAGTGACAACCTTATCCAACAATGTGACCTCTTCTCCTTCACACGGTACAACCATGCTTATAGTAATAGTCCTATTTAAAATGTTATACTTGGCATATATTTCCAATCACCAAATCTTCATGGATTCTTAAATGTGCTATTTTCCTTTTTGCTTGTTTCCTCCACGTCTCTAGCTGCTAATTGACAGCGGCCTTTTGTGAATGCAGAAAGTTTAACTTGAGCGCACAATATGCCCACATACTCCGGTCAGCCAAGACTAGGTCCCCAGGCAACAACTTGTCAAGAAAACCACGATGATGATGTGTGTCCAAGATGTAGGGATGGGTCCCAGTCTGGGTCACTATCCATCATTTTATAAGCTGGCTCACCTGAAACACACATTAGGTTTGATTTAGAGAGAAAGTTCACACTGTATCACACTATGCTCCAACTACAATCCTTAATTTTATTTTTATAAAAATAGAGTATTTAGACTCTGGGTCTATTTAAGACAAAAAAAAAACTAACAAGAGAAGCAAAACATCACAGGCGCGCAAGAATGTAAGAGGCAGTCAAACCAGTGCTTCCACATGGCTGATTGATACCTGAGTATGGTTGTTTACATGTGTCTTTCAAATAATAAAGATAATAATTAATTTAAATTGTATCGCTACACCCATAGATGTCAGTGTTGCCTAGGAAGTGTGTTCAGTGACTGGATGTTAGTGTGGAGGAATGCAGAAATAAAAGCACTCTACGTGACTTTGGTGTGTTCAGTTAATTTGTAAGATTATTCAAAATTCCATTAAATGTTTTCCTTACCTTTATGAGAATGCCGAGAACAAACACGCATTAGGGAAAACGCTTTGCTGAAAGGGAGATCCTTTCTTCTCACTGCTGAAATCCCGGCCATCCGACGTGACATCTCTTTCTTATTTCCTCAGCCTGAGGTCCATGTGATCTTTTCCAAGAAAGAAACGTATACCTTCGTCCCCTGGTCTGCTGCTTCATGATTGGCAGCCTTTCACCCAACTGACACGTCGTGGCAGATTTAGGACTCAGACGCAGAGATAGGGGTTTGAGGCCAAGGCAGATATTTATTAAACAAAAAAAACTCCTCGTTTAGAGGGAAAAATAGAGATGGGACGTTTGACACTGAGACTCCGGAGCATGTGTCAGCCGAATGAGACAGACTGCTCGAAACAATGTATTAAAAGCCCCGATGAAACCTCAGTAATCACGTACTGATGACGTATGCGGCTTTATGTGCGCTAATGAGATACCGGAAATTACGTAACTGATTCAAACCTTTTGGCGCGGTGTCAGGCGCACAATTCCCTCATGTAGATATTTGCTTCACTCTATGTTCATCTGGAAAAGTTAGTTATTCGGTATGTTTCCAACAAAAGTACTCCCACAATGATGCATTTAAAGTTTCCAATTATGCATTATTTTTAAATCGTGTGTAGAAGATACAGGCTTGACCCAAGTATTTTCCACCGAGTTGCTATAAGCGCTTCTCCAAGACCCTCAGTCACATCTCCCAAAGACTGATGTTGAAATACTTGTCATCTGGCTTCACAGCGCACTTGTGTCATATCCAAATCATGTTTATAAAAATCGAATGAGTAACAGGACATCACATTGAACCATAGTACTGGTACAGTGTCAAAATATTGCAACACTTCCATGTGTACCTGATGATCATTAGACAGACACAAATGTAAGACTGAATGTACTGGTGTTATGTTGGAATATAAATCAATCAGGCGAATCACTTTGAAGATTATAGCTGCTATGACTCCAGCTGACCACCAGATGTCACCGGTACGATCTATCTTATGGGGCTTTGAAACTTCGACTCTTTTTCCAAATCAATCAGCCGAAAGCCTCAGAAGCTTCACAAGGCTTCATTTTCCCATCTCTAGGGAAAAACAAAGGCTATTAAATTTTTAACTAAAGGCGCTCCAAAAGGAAGGATGTCTAATCTACAAACAAAACATTATCACTCCTTAACTAAAACTATACTGTGGCTATACAAAGTTACAAACCAAAGTTCACACAAGAGACAGGACAACAAGGCTAAGGACTGTGACTGGCTTGAGTGGCTCTGACGAAAACACTTTGGCACAAGACAGGGGAGACGCAGACCATTTAACACATGAGGGTAATGAGAAACAGGTGGACACAATCAGGAATCAGGGTTGACACTGACACCACATGAGGAAGCGCTAGTGACCTGAAACGAAAGGAGTCAGAATTTTCAAAATAAAACATGAAGCCTTTTCTACAAAAAATGGTGACTTACCCACAATGCACCGCGACAGAGTAAACGTCACTTGGCAGAGACCAATTGTATGTGTGAGCTACTCGCTAAGCTATTTAACTTTAAGCGTAGTTATGCTAGATTGAGCTAATGAGCAGATGTGTGGGTTTGTATCAGCACTAATTCATTTATTAGCCACTGATGGACGCCGTAACAGTCCACATTTTGTGTTTTGGATTAAACAGGAACTACATATTTTCTTGTTAACCAATTTTGCGAAAACTGAAACTGTTCTGTATGTGAATGTAATTGTGTAACTGTAGCCATAGGATTGTCATAGGCTCTATTAGAAGTGTTTTCATGCTCGGTCGATAGACGAGTCAGTAGATGATGACGCAAGACATGGTCGCACACCGCAAACGCTGTTTAAGTTGTTTGTTATTGTGCTTTGACAGGCTACAGTGGACAAGCTAGCACAAACGGTGTCAGAGTTACGGTAATCCAAAGTGCACCTAAACGCTCTGTGACAAAGCGAGATTTTTAGGTTACAGAATGAAGGATTATAATTAGCTTTTGGTATTTTTGGGGACAAATTGTGACCCGGGAGAAATTTTTATTTTTCCGGGACAAAATTTGTCCCGAAAACTAACTTTAGTCATAAATTCTGCACATGCGGCCATCTCTTCCTGTTTCGAGACCACGAGGCACATGAGGTAGGAAGCCTGGAGTCGCCTGAGTCCCCTGGACTGCTGGTTAGCAGTTAGCATCGCTCTAGTGTGCTCTAAAGCAGTGTTTCTCAACCCTGGTCCTCGGGGCCCACTATCCAGCCTGTTCTCCATGTCTCCCGACTCCAACGCAGGTGAAGATCGTTATCTGGCTTCTCCAGAGCTTGCTGATGAGCTGTCATTGGAATCAGCTGCGTGTCAAATAGGGAGACATTAAAAACAGGCTGGATAGTGGGCGCCGAGGACCAGGGTTGAGAAACACTGCTCTAAAGTGTTCAACGAAGTGAGAGGAGTGAGGTTGTGTGTATGTCTGCCTTGTGTCTTTGTTGTAAACACTGAACAGGCTTTTTCTTCTTCAGTCACAAAGTTTATTTTTTTTTAGCAATTCCATACAAAGCTCATGTGACGTAGAATCAATTTGTCTGGCTCCATAACCTGAAGTCACCTCCAAGAGTGTGTATTATTTTGGGGCTTAACAAAATAAAGGCATCACCATTCAGCAAGGCTTCACTTTAACACATTTTTCCAATAACAACAATGACACATCACATACATTTGTGAGGAGTGGGGATTATTTGGTTCAATTTACAAAATGGGCACGAGGCCACGAGTTGCCTCATTTTCTCAGCTTTCAATTTGTTGGAAGTACGAAGTACGTCATGAATGTCCAATATAAAGCACTGCAACCTAGTAGCTGAAAAATTCTATTCACATTTAGCTCAGAAGAATCATCCAACTCTGATCACTTATCCTCAATTACATTTTATCTACGCAACACTTTTCATATGCTACAAAGTGCTTTACAGAGACGAAATTAGGATGCACTCACACTAGGGGCATTTCTTCCGTACCGTACTGAAGCCTTGTTCCCCTCCGGCCCGCACTCACATTACTCTAAACAAACCAGGTCCAGGTGCCTCCGAGATATACGTCATCACGTTGATTCCTGCAAGAAGAAGACGCCATCATGAGGGACTGCACTTCATCATCTCACCATCGTGAGCCCTTTGCTGCTGCCATCTCTTTGCTAGGGACACTCTGGTTGTTGTATGGTCAACAGTTCAGGTCGCTCGCTATACACTTCGCACGTATGTACGTGACGTCATGGTTACGTTTCGCGCGGCGACTACTCTCAACGGCTATGCGCATGTGCGGCCAACCGTACCGTTCTCTGGCCCACCTCTCCCAATCGTGCTAAACTGGGGATCCGAACCGTACTCAGGCGCGGATCGATTGAGCTCACACTAACGGAGTGGAGTTTTAGTACAGTTGTGCTTGAAAGTTTACATTGGGTACCCTTGGGGTTTGTAAACTTATGAACACAACTGGAAATGTACAAAAAATAAATGTCGCTTAAAGACACAAAATGCTATGAATCGTGACCAAAATTAATCCAAATAGCTTTACTAGCTAACTACTCAAACGGCTTGTATTTCCATGTAATAATCATTTTTAAGCAATGGCGTCATTACCAGAGCTCAAGCCGTCAAAATTATGGCTCAGATCTAATTAGTAGTTTTAAAATTCTGATAGACATAGTGTTAAGGCAAAGAGCGCCCGCTGTTCGTTTTGAGTAGGTTAAGGGGCTTAGGGTTTTACATTACATCAATAGTGCGCTGGGCTGAAATCCCCCTGCACCGGAAGGTTGGGTGCCTTATGACATCAAATGCAAATGTGTGTAGGAATTTAATTCAACATGTCACATTCACTTTTTTAAACAATTTATTAAATTAAAATGACTTTCTCTTAAATCTTTGACTGCCAGATGTTTTCAGAAACGGGATGTCGCCAGTGCCAGCCGATTTAAGCATTTTGACTGATCTTTCAAGGTCCACAGAAAATGTTGTGTTTGGACTATGGAAACACACATACTACCAAATGAAAGATTGAACTCTCATCTTTCATCAGAAAAAAAAGTTTGTTTCTACCTTATTCCGTTCTTCAGTAATCAACAATAGAAAATGGTTAGTTTCACCGAAATGCTCTGTTTTGAAACAAAAAGCGGAGAAAAAGAGCTTTTTGGGAAACAATGTTATTTCATGCACTCTAGTGAATTCTACACTTCTTTTTGTCCATGAATGATGCCACAAACACCTAAATAGTGCTTTACTTCTGTAATACACCACCACCAACAATGAAAAAGTGTTTTTAGATTGCAAAATACGTTTATTTCCATTCAACAGTGTAACAATTTGACAAAACAATTTTGCAAACTATTTACAAATGTGTGCAACTGTGGTACTATTTACAATTATGTGGATGTTTCAAATACAGTTTTTCTTTTTGCAACACTGCCCTGCGTGCAAGGAGACGGAGCAGGATTTGCACAACGGAGTAATTTCATTTCGATTGTCCGTTTCGCGAGCAGACGTTACACTTTCTTGACGGCCTTTTTTTCCGGGGCAAGTAGCAGACTGTACCCACTCCTCCGATGAATATGCATTGGACTCGGGGCACTCTTCGTCGTCCGATTGAACGTCCGCCTGAGCGTGCTCGGTTGTGCTCCGCGTTTTCCGGTGTTAGCATCGCTAGCCGGTGAACCTTTATGACGTCGTCATAGCCGCCGCGTCAACGCTTGCAACTTCAGCGTCAACCTCAGGGTCACCATCATCATCATCATCGATGATGATCATCGTCGTCATCAATGTGCTCTTTAGCGTTGGTCGATGCCTTTCGTCTTTGAAAAAAATTCCCAAGTGTGAGCTGCTTGCAACCGGTCGCCATTGTTCGCTTCTTCAGCCATCTAGCTCCGCCTCACGTCTTCTACTGCCACGTCAATGCTTCCAACCTCGGAGTCACCATCATCATCATCATCGATGATGATCATCGTCGTCATCAATGTGCTCTTTAGCGTTGGTCGATGCTTTTCGTCTTTGAAAAAAACTGGTCGAGCGTGAGCTCCTTGCAACCGGTCGCCATGTTCTCTTCCCTTCCCTAGCCATTGTCCCCTCTAGCTCCGCCTCACGTCTTCTACTGACGCCTACCCAATCTTGTCATTGCTGCCATCTAGGGGCCAAAAATAGTCATTAGGCTAACTAGATCTGCTTGAAACTTTCACCACAGCTGGGCAAGGCTTTCCTCCACCCGTTTCCCCCCCCAAAAAAAAAATTGGAGAACGTCTTTTAACGTCCTTGGCGGCCCTCCGTAGGTTTTTACTAAACGTCATTTAACGTTTTTGGCAGTCAAAGAGTTAATATTAAAATTTCTGACCTGCACCTATACAAAACACTCAAATATTAATTTCATTAGTGCTTTAGAACAGTAATTTACCAGTTGATGGTGCTGTTGAAATGTGCTTTTCCCCATGTATTTTAACAGGAAATATGCTAATTCACCAATTTTAAATGAAAACATCCTGGATTTTATTTGATTAAAAAGGAAATTTAGTGTAAAGACCGGAAAACTAAAATGGAAAAATAATTTTACATAAACATGACTTGTCCCTGCATTCCACAAAGCTTACTTCACTTTTGGTCTAAACAGTCAGTCACCCACAGAGTTCCGAATCTGTAAGTAATCACCTAGAGTTGATTGAGTTCTCTAGTCACCTTGGTGGGTATCTGGCGGGACTTCTTGAGGTGAAGCAGACGCAGGCACTGCGACCTGAAATTCAGGTCTAAGAAGGCGTAGAGGAATGGATTGAGGCAGCTGTTGGCATAGGCCAGGCAGGTGGCGTACGGATAGGCCAGCATCAGGAAGCGCTGGAAAGCGCAGGTGAATGGAAACAGGCCCAAGTTTGAAAAGGCGATGGCACTTCTCAGAGTATGGATGGGGATCGAGCAGGTGGCGAAGACCACCACTAGCGAGATGATGATCTTAAAGAGTCGCCGCTTGCGTTGGTGCATCTTGCGGCGGATGTTGAAGTGGCTGAACAAGGTACAGACAATGAGCCCGTAGCACACCATCATGATCAGGAAGGGGAGCAGAAACGACAGGACTAACAATGACAAGCTTATCCCGGCGCTCCACAGGCCTTGCAGATGCTCGCTGCTCCCCGCTAGGCGGAAGTCCAAAGCACACATAGTGCGGTTGTTGAGGTGCCGGGTTGTCTGGAAAACGAGGAGGGGCAAAGCCAGAAGACCCGATAGCGTCCAGACGGCAGCGAGGGAGGCGTACATGCAGTTGCGGGTGCGCACCTGCAGGCTGGACAGCGGGTGCACTATGGCAATGTAGCGGTCACAGGTCATGCTGGTGAGGAGGAAGACGCTGGCATACATGTTGAAGACCACCACGTAGCTGCTGATCTTGCACAGGAACCATCCAAAGGGCCAGTGGTAGCCCAAGCTAGTGTAGACCGCCAACAAGGGCAGGAAGGACACAAAGGTCAGGTCGGCGAAGGCCAGGTTACCGATGTAGACTAGGGCTACCCGCAGCTTCCCCTGCGTCCGCCAAACTGTGAAAATGACTGCACCGTTGCCAAACAGGCTCAAGATGAAGATGAGCATGTAGAGCACCGGGAAGAGCGTTTTGTATGTCGCAGGCTCGGAGCGGATGCACGATCTGACGTCCTCCGTCTCCTTGTCGGAGAAGTAGTAATCGGGAGGGCTCTCTGTAGGCTCCATGCTTTTCTCTTTAAGGCTAGTGGCGGAGTGTATTGCTCATCTAATCTGTGGCCTCATAAGCAAGACAACCCTCTGTGCGGAGAACCCTCCCAGTAGCCCCCCGCCTCTTTTCACAACACCTCTTCCCACCAGTGGCGATTGGACCCATAAATAAAGAAAGTGATGAAATATGCACTGCTGTGTGTACAATTCATTATGCGCTAGAGTACCTTCATCTTTTGTTAAGAATCAGCTACTTATCACAGATCGACTTCCTTCTCATTCATCTCTGCAGTGCCACGGCACTTTTATTTATTTATTTACACAATATGACACTGCTTGAAGAGTGGGTTGTTCCAATGTGGACAGTTATTGGATAAATTCTGGGCTTTTTCCCGCCTCTCTGACGCTCAGACATTTGGCTACTACATGATTGGATGATCTGTCTGAGGTGTAAAAAAATAACCGTCCTATGTTCCATTTTTTCTGTTGTATATATATATATATATTAACTATGATTTCATGTTACTTCTGTTCATCTGTTGTTTCAGTGATCTGACACCAAAAAGTTAGTGACCTAACATTCCAGTGGCTTATTTAAAGCATTTCTATGGTCCCCAGGGGATTTTAACATCCTGAGAATGCACTTAAGCCACTATTAGGGCCATGTATAAACATATTTTCTTTAGAGGGGGTAATATTTAGAGAAAAAACTCACAAATTTACGAGAAATAAACTAACACATTTGCGACAGACATTATAAAGTGTCAATTATGCAAGAGATTTTTTTTTGTAAATTTACAAGAAATAAACTTGCAGATTTCAACAAACAAAATTCAGAAACTTGCAAGAAATACACATAGCGTACTTGGATGTTATCATTAAATTAGTTATCATTAAATATAAATAAAACTACATTTATAATATAAACTTGCTTCCTCGGGGAAATTGCTTACGACTGCAATTGTGCTTGTCATCTTCTGTTTCAAGTCTTGTTCAACTAGGCCCAGAACTCTTGGTCATACCCTATGAACTGGCAACCTCAGTTCTCCACAAAATGAACAACCACCACTGTGACTAAAGCCTGGCGCCATAAGTGCACGTATTTTTGGTGATTTTTTTTGTCTTATGAGACCTTGAGGCGAGTAAACAACTTAATGAATCCAGGGAAGGTCCTATTGCCAAGAGAGCCTTGAAGAGTTCAGTGAACAAAGCAACAAAATTGTGTATATGTGCACTCCCCTCCCAAAAAATATTGGAACTGTGAAGCTAATTCCTTTCTAAGGAATAAAGAAGTTTTTTTTTTTTATTAGACATCAACAGATGAATAAACAGAGGGGATCAACAATTCAGAATATTTCCAGCTGTTTACATCTGGATCAGATACGCAATTTGAATAGAACCTGACTATATCATTGTCATATATATAAGCAGCCACTCATCATTTTTTGTTGGATCTGTGAACATGTACGACAGTCTGACTAATCTTGGATCTGTTTTGTCTTCATTTGGGAAACAATTGCACTTTAACTTTTATTTTTCCTTTGTTTTCACTTGACGTTTTTCTGGTGGAATACAAAATAAATGTGTGTTAAGATACTGCATAATGGCTTGAAGTGAGTGAGAAAGAGCCACCCGCTAGACACCACCAAGACAGAAAAGTACACATATTGGTTTACAATATTTGACTTTCAGGTGAAATTAATGAAAAATGTAAAAAGTTCACGCTACAGTGATATCATATCATGAAAGTAGGACATTTAAGTAGAAGGATGCACTAGTGATTTCCTCATCCTAAACAATTCATTGAAACAAAAGTTAACAACAATGGTGGTTACACCACAACAAAAAAATGTCAACGTCTCAATAACTTGTCATGTGCCCTTGAGCTTCAATTGCAGACATTCCCTGATGATGCGACCTCGATGAGCTGGAGCATTGTCGTTTGTGAATTTTGCCGTTGAGCTCCTTGTTAGAGAACAGCAACTTGTGCAAAAAGTACTGAAACATTTAACAGTTGGACATTGTGCATTCAAAAGCTTAGAGAAGTTCACATTCATTTCACCTGTACAGGTTTAAATTCAAAACGTTTTTGGTCAATTCATCTAGGTGCAAAAGTAAGTGAACCCTGAGCTGTATTGCTTAAAACAAGCAGTCAAGTAGGATCAGGTAGGACAAATTGGTAGCTAAACTACGGTAACCAATGAAATGAGAGTTTTAGCAAAGAATTTGTGCATCACTGACTGAAACAGAGACAAAACCACGTCACTTTAGTCCTACCCATGTGAACCCATACAGGTCAGTCATGCTGAGAGGAAGAGAAATCTCAGGGGACCTCAGGAAGTGGATAGTGACAGCAACTTCTCTGTCTGGGGAAAGCTATGAAGTCATCTAAAAAAAAAATTGAGCTTCATCATTCCACTGTGAAGCAGATCGTCTACAACTAGAGAACACTGAAAATTACTACAATCCTGCCTAGAAGTGGACGACCTTCTAAAATATCAGCAAGAACCACAAGAAAAATGATAGTTCAGGTAAAAAGCCAACACATGGATCACATCAAGGGATTTGCAGACCTTTTTTTGCTGCATCGGGGACACATGTGGATGCTTCAACAATCAGAAGAAAAGTCCATCGACAAGGCTTTCATGGAAGGCTTAGTAAGTAGAAGCCTCTGCTTAAAAAAAAAAAATCAAAGCTGCCCATCTCAACTTTGCCAGCGAGTACCTGGACAAACCTGAAGCTTTTTGGAAGTCCCTTCTGTGGACAGATGAGTCCAAAATTAAGCTGTTTGGTCACAACTAAAACAGTCATGTTTGGTGAAAAGTCAACACTGCATACCAGCAAAAGAACCTTCACCCTACAGTGAGGCATGGGGTGAGAATGTTAAATTCTGGGCTGGCAGTTTTTCTTACCTCATTTGAAGTCATGTCTTCGTTTGTCAACTTTCGCTTTAAGATCGTGCATGTACTCGCACGCGCACCATGAACGAGCCTGACACAGATGCAGCAGTTGCGCTTTGGGCCAGAGGTGGCAGTCATGAGTAAAAAAGTGACAAACTTCACAAGGATCCTTCAAAGCAAAAAATGTCTGTTCAGAATCAATATATTATTGAGTTAAGACTGTGTATGATTTGTTTCAGTGATCTGACACCAAAAAAGTCAGTGACCTAACGTTCCAAAGGCTTATTTGAAGCATTTGTATGGTGCCCAGGAGAATTGAACATCCTGGGAACGCACTTTAAGCCAGTATCTCGCTGAGCAGCAAACGTTGCAAAGACGTTCACCAGACACGCAGACAGTTTTTATGCTCGCAAACCGTTTTCCTTCTCGCCATGCTATCAAATTTTTAACAGGTTCAAAATGTCTTTGTCCCTCGGGAAGTCCTGAGGTGGGTGCTCCGGAAGTACGGTCTACCGAGCCCCCTGATACGGACTGTTTGGACGCTTTCGGTGACAGAGTTTGGTCCGCATTGCTGGCAGTAAGTCGGATTCGATCCCAGTGGGTGTTGGACTCAGTCAAGGTTGCCCTTTTCACAGATTCTGTTATTATTATTTTGTCTTTTATCTTTTTAAGACACACCTTTTTAGTTTGGCAATTAAATGTTTTTTGTTTTACCCCTTTTATTTCTTTTGAGTTCCTTTTATCATTAGGTCTTTTAGCTTTGTTTTTGCCTTTTATTCTGTTTCATTTTAGTGTTTAACTGTTTTCTTCTAGCGTTTAACTGTTCTTATTTGGTTGTCACTTAGTTCTTAGCTCCAGTGTTTCCTCATAGGAAGGCCTCCGCACTGGGAGGAGTGGCTAGTCTTCTCTTGCGGCCGGACGGTTGTCCTGGGAGCCCCTTGGCCCCGAGGGACTGTGGCACGCTTCACTCTGTGTGGGGTGCGCCGCAGTCAATCTGGGCCGGGGGTCTGTGGGATGACATTAGCCACGTTTCCACCACAGGAGCTTTGGGGTAAATTTACGGGGCCAGCCCCATATGTGCACGTCTCCACTGCAGGAGCCTTCAGTTTGTCAACAACAATGGCGGATAGCCGTGTCGTAGTCGTTTTGTTCAACCTCCTTAGCTTGCTTATGCTTTTGCAGCAAAATATTTTGCTTGTGTTCGTCTTTTTCATGTTGTTTTGATACATGCAAAGTCATGTTTGTTCTGTAGATTGCAATAAAGTTAGAAAAAAAAAAGTGTTCGTCTTCTTCGCTGATTCTTCTTCTAAGCTTTCCGTTAACTCACTGTGGCTGCGCTACAGCGCCACTCCCGACTTCGCATATGCATTACAGCCGTTAAACGTCCTAAGCCTCTTCTTTTGGACACACGCAAGTCTTGAAATGTGTGTACAAGATTTGTTTGAGGAACGAAGTCGTCTTTGCTTCCGTCTGGGCGGGACTCCAATCAAGTTGCCAATGGACCTGATTAGTGGTAACTGGTCTTCCAGCTGTTGTGCAATTGACTTTTCCAGCCTCTTATTGCTACCTGTCCCAACTTTTTGGATATTTGTTGGCACCATGTAATTTACAATCAACATAGTTTTTCCTTAAAATGATACATTTTCTCAGTTTAAACTTTTGACCTGTCATCTATGTTCTATTCTGAACAAAATATGGCACTTCCACATAATTGCATTCAGTTTTTATTCACAATTTGTATAGTGTCCTAACTTTTTGGGAATTGGGTTTGTAGAGCAAGGCCTCCATATAGACCCTTTAGGCTATTGTGATATTACATCCCAAACTGAAATGTTGGGCGCGGTATGATTTGGGCCCAACGGAGTAGATTAATCAGCCTGCCGATAAAATCGGCCGATTATGTCCCTTCAAACATCGTCCAAAATCATCAATCATTTGATAGATCTTTCTGGAGTGAACTGTATCCATGTCAATTCTCTCATATGCCTATTAAGGTGCCATTTTTGTCAGTATGTATAATGTTTATAAGGCTTATAATATTGCTTGGAGTGCATTATTATTGTGCTGTTACCAGCATTATACAGGTACCTGCTAACTCAATTTGGGCGGTATGATGTCTTTCTCCATTATGGTATTTGATGCAAATACTTATTTTACACACTTGCCTGCTATCATCGACTGAGGAAAATTTAATTATTGTGATGATTATATATTATTGATTAGCACATTAATATGGTCTGTTTACTCCTGCTGAATATAGTACAACATAGAGCTTATACTTACTTGTGTGGAGTTGATTATATCGTCGGTCGTTTGTTTTCACAGAGTAGAGGAAGTGTTTGCATTGCCTGTAAAAAATACCCTTTTGCCTTCTTGTAATGACAACAGTCAGTGTTATTCATTCTCATACCCTTGGTCTGTTTGCTTACCAATTTATCTATTTATTTACTAATTGTAGCAATAAACCTAGAAAGGAGAGGCTGAAAAAGGAAAGAGCAAAGGAGCTGGCAGCCAAGGGAAGCAGCTCTCTGCTCTCTTGGATGAAAGCAAAGCCAAATGAAGATGTAAGGTCAGGGTCAAGGCCAGATACAGTCATGTTAACTGTTTAGCACCCTTTAAAGCTCCCATTTTAATATTGATTCAACATGTGTGCAGAATATATTTTTTTAATTCACACTTCAATAAGGTATTCCATATATGCAAAAGCGCTTGCCCCCCAAAATGTTTGTGCACGCCACTGGTTCCGCCCTCAAAGCGTTTGACAAGTATATCATTATTAATTCAGTTATTAATTTGGATTACGTTTGTTTAAAGCTTTGTTTGATTGCATTTGTAACATTTAATTTTTTTATGTAGTTTTGCAAATGAATGCTAAAGGATACATGAAATAACAATTGCAAAACAAAGAGAGAAAATCCAGAACAATAAAGAAAATGTAACACTTTGCTAATGAAAGATGATAATAATATATAACACTGGTCTGCACCCTAAAATAAGGATGTGGTACCATTCATGTTGCCCCATAATATGTTAGACGTGATATATATGATGATATACATTAGCTATGTTTTGTAAGTTACTTCCCTTCAACTGCTGTTTTAGTGATCTGACACCAAAAAGTCAGTGACATAACATTCCAATGGCTTATTTGAAGCATTTATTTGGTGCCCAGGAGATTTGATGATCCTGGGAATGTACTGAAAGCCAGTATCTCACTGAGCGGTGAAGGCTAGCGAGGGTGTGCGCATGTAGCAAGAGTTGTTTTGTTTTTGTTAGGGTTTTTTTCAAGATTGCGAAAACGTTGCCAACATGACACACACAAACGGGTCTTATGCTCGCAAACTGTTTTTCTTGTCACCATGCCATCAGATTTTTTAATAGATCACTAGGCAGCCTAATCCTATAAGGCCAAACGTATCATATGAAATACAAGACATTTTGAGCCCTCTATTTCATGAGTATAATATTTTTTGCCCCATTAAAACCTTGATGTATATGATCTGACACATGCATTGCACGGATAATTCGTTAGAGGGCAGTATCACCCAGCTGATGGCTTTTACAGCAAAGATAGTGGGAAATGTTCTTCCTGATTTTTGGAAATACTAATATGTGTGATATGTCTGTTTATTATTATTGTTGAATTATTGTCAGGTGTTTTTAATTGACGTGACCTACTTCTGGGAGCGTGGGCGAGGTTACATACCGGTGTTAATTCAATGAATGGCACAAATTGAGTTGCATGCAGGGGAAACGCAAAAGCTGTGTGTCATGTTTTTCCTCCGTCTATCTATGACGTGGCTGCGCCAACAATGTTCTTTTTGACAGTTATAAATGTACGAATTTAAAGCATTGTGACCAGATGTAATAAATATGACACAAATCAAAACTCATATTGTGATTGAAGTTGATTTAAATGTCCCATAGTATGAAAATGTACTTTAATGGGGTTTTCTATCAATAATATGCATCTCCGGCCTGTCTACAATCCAACCAGGTATGAAAAAAAGTCCATCCATGACTTCTTAAGCTTTCTCCTCCTTTCTAAAATGTGTGCTTCAAACGGGCAGATTAAACTTTCGTGATTTAGTGACGTCAAAAAGACAACCCAGCCTCCTTGGGTTAGTGGCACCACCTTTGCTAAAGCTTTGTCACGCCCACTGAAATTCGAGAAGCTGGCTGCTCCTTTATTTTTCTCCCCGTGCTCGCAAATGCTCCGTGGAGAGGGGAAACAATGATCAGGAAAATGTGGTTGCTTTCTTTGTCTCTAGTCTTTGAGAAGACAGTGGATTAGTTTTATTTTTGAAGGACGTGTACCGACATAATTTCTCAAAGGACTGTTGTGTCAGTGAAAGCCTGTTCAGAGCTGGATTTGCAACAAGTTTAAAACACGTGGGCGTTATTTTATTTTGATTAAATTCTTGTAATTTTTGCCAAAATCAGGCCTTTCCTTTGAAGTGTGATAACTTAGTCATTTATGAATATTTTTTTCACTTTCAACCGCTCAAAATGTTCACTGGCATCAGACCTATCTATACATTTATAGTTTAAATTTTTTTTTTTTTTAATGCCCTCTATGGACGATAATAGCAATATTATGCTAACAGCAAAATTAACTATGCTGTATATATATATATATGTAAAATAAAGGTCTAATTTGAATATTTCATATGACATATTTAGAGGCTTGAATAAGTCCATAAGTCATAACAATAGAATTTTTTCTGCATGCCCAGTTTTCACACAATGGCAGTTTTCCGAATAGCACAAAACTCTTGTAATTTTGCCAAAATCAGGCATTTCCTTTGAAGTGAGATAACTTAGTCATTTATGAATATTTTTTTCACTTTCAACCACTCAAAATGTTCAGTGGCATCAGATCTATCTATACATATATAGTTGTTTTTTTTTAATGCCCCCTATGGACAATAATAGCAGTATTATGCTAATAGCAAGACTAACTATGCTGTATAAATATATATAAAATAAAAGACTAATTTGAATATTTCATATGACTTAGTAAGAGGCTCAAACAAGTCCATAAGTCATAACAATAGAATTTTTTTATGCATGCCCAGTTTTTACACAATGGCATTTTTCTGAATAGCACAAAACTTGTAATTTTGCCAAAATCAGGCATTCCTTTGAAGTGAGATAACTTAGTCATTCATGAATATTTTTTTCACTTTCAACCGCTCAAAATGTTCAGTGGCATCAGACCTATCTATACATATATAGTTTTTTTTTTTTTAATGCCCCCTATGGACAATAATAGCGGTATTATGCTAATAGCAAGACTAACTATGCTGTATAAATATATATAAAATAAAAGACTAATTTGAATATTTCATATGACATAGTTAGAGGCTCAAACAAGTCCATAAGTCATAACAATAGAATTTTTTTATGCATGCATTTTGTATTAATTTATTAGCCTTTGGCGCCACCTAGTGGATTTTTGTGTTGACACTCTCAACACACAAATTCCTCTATTTTCATGTTTATGACTCGTCAAAGAAGCGATTGCATCAGTAATCACGTAAAATGCATTATAACACATCAGGTTTACAGCATATCAAAAACTGTGATTTATAATGGGAGTCAATGAGCCAAAATCGGGCATTATTACAAGAATTTCGTGTAAATCTCTCCCTCCTGTTTGGTAATAATTATAAATTACAGCATGGCGCCAATTTGAACTTCTACATTTTTTAACAATCCTGGTAAAATGTCAGGTCTCTAGTGTATTTTTTCAAATGCTTTTTCTTTGATGAAACACAGAAAAACATAAAAATGCCAGAAAATGGACAAATAACGCCCAGGGGTTAAACATAATGGATCGGTCTCAACAGTGTGACATTACGGCAAACGGGATAAATATTTTTGATTTAGCTTTCCTTCCTATCCTTTCTAATAAGAGATGTGCACCTTCTACCATATTACTGGTGGCAAATTGGAGACATTCACGGCAAAAATAATGTTTGTGGGAGATTTACTGGTTACGGCAAAATAACCATTGCCTAAACAATCACAAACTAACACTAGAAGATAGTCTCTGTAGTAACTTTATGCTACTTTTTCTTATGGTAAAACATTATGCCACTTATCCACATATTAAAATAGTTGTCAAATGTGTAAAAGACATGTCTGTATTTTTCTATTTTTCTGCTCCCATGGCCAGTCGTTTCCATTCACAACATTAGCACATGGCTACCATGACCGAAATCACTGCCCCTTCGAGAGAGAAGGGTATGGCCTAGGCGTGGCCTGGTGCAGCTATTTACATAAAAGTGACACAGGCTGTTTTGAACAGAGCGTTTTTTGGCTGATTTAGGGACAGCAAAAATATTAGATACAAAGTCAATTTTGACGAATGCATGTCACAGACATGTCTTTTACACATTTGAAAACTATTTTAGTATGTTGAAAAGTTAAATGACATGAGACCTTTGGGGGAAAAAAAGGTTTTGTTTGTTGTTACCAGACCCAGTGTGGAAACAAACATTCTGTATTAAGTTAATTTCTGTTCATATGTTTTACATGTGTTTCATTTCAAAGAAAAGTCAAAAAACAAGTACAAGGCACATTTTTGTACTCACTGTAACGTGTGGGGGGTTGGTTTACTGCAGAAACATGCATACTGTAAATGCGTATTTTGAGGAGCTGATGTATCAAAAAGAGTACCCTTCCCCCAAAAAATTAGGGCTAGGACATGTTTATATTTTACTATTGCAGTCCTTTTCTGCTTTGAATAACTTTTATTAGATTTGTCTTACTCACTGACTTACTACGCACTTTTTGGAGGGGAAAGGGAAAGTACTGTTCATTTCCTTCCCACTCCAAAAATTGCGTGGGAAGTCAGTGAGTAAGCCAGATTTAATAAAAGTCCATGTCCCTGCATTCAAAGCTTACTTCACTTTTGGTCTCAACAGTCACTCGGCAAGTAAACACCTAGTGTTGATTGAGTTTTCCAGGCACCTTGTGGGTATCTGGCGTCACTTCTTGAGGTGAAGCAGACGCAGGCATTGCGACCTGAAATTCAGGTCTAAGAAGGCGTAGAGGAATGGATTGAGGCAGCTGTTGGCATAGACCAGGCAGGTGGCGTATGGATAGGCCAGCTGCAGGAAGTGCAGGAAAGCGCAGGTGATTGGAAACAGGCCCAAGTTTAAGAAGGCGATGGCACTTCCCAGAGCATGGATGGGGATCGAGCAGGTGGCGAAGACCACCACTAGCGCGATGATGATCTTAAAGAGTCGCCGCTTGCGTTGGTGCATCTTGCGGCGGGTGTTGAAGTGGCTGAACAATGTACAGACAATGAGCCCGTAGCACACCATCATGACAAGGAAGGGGAGCAGAAACGTTAGGACGGATATTGACAAGCTCATCCCGGCTCTCCACAGGTCCTGCAGATGCTCGCTGCTCCCCACTAGGCGGAAGTCCAAAGCACACATAGTGCGGTTGTTGAGGTGCCGGGTTGTCTGGAAAACGAGGAGGGGCAAAGCCAGAAGACCCGATAGCGTCCAGACGGCAGCGAGGGAGGCGTACATGCAGCTGCGGGTGCGCACCTGCCTGCTGGACAGCGGGTGCACTATGGCAATGTAGCGGTCACAGGTCATGCTGGTGAGGAGGAAGACGCTGGCATACATGTTTAAGAACTCCACGTAGCCGTTGATCTTGCACAGGAACCATCCAAAGGGCCAGCGGGAGCCCAAGCTAGCATAGACCGCCCACAAGGGCAGGCAGGACACAAAGGTCAGGTCGGCGAAGGCCAGGTTACCGATGTAGACTAGGGCTACCCGCCGCTTCCCCTGCGTCCGCCAAACTGTGAAAATGACTGCACCGTTGCCAAACAGGCCCAAGATGAAGATGAGCACGTAGAGCACCGGGAAGAGCGTTTGGTATATCGCAGGCTCGGAGCGGCTGCACAATCTGACGTCCTCCATCTCCTTGTCGGAGAAGTAGTAATCGGGAGGGCTCTCTGTAGGCGCCATGGCTTTTCTCTTTAAGGCTAGTGGCGGAGTGTATTGCTGCTCATCTCATCTCTGGCCTCATATGTAAGACAACCCTCTGTGTCGAGAATCCTCCCAGTAGCCCCCCGCCTCTTTTCACAACACCTCTTCCCACCAGTGGCGATTGGACCCATAAATAAAGAAAGTGATGAAATATGCACTGCTGTGTGTACAATTCATTATGCGCTAGAGTGGCGTCATCTTTTGTTAAGAATCAGCTACTTATCACAGATCGACTTCCTTCTCATTCATACCTGAAGTGTCACGGCACTTTAATGATTTATTTACACAATATGACACTGCTTGAAGAGTGGATTGTTCAACTGTTCCAATGTGGACAGTTATTGGATAAATGCTGGGCTTTTTCCCGCCTCTCTGACGCTCAGACATTTGGCTACTACATGATTGGATGATCTGTCTGAGGTGTAAAAAAATTACCGTCCTATGCTCCATTTTTTCTGTTGTATGTATATATATGTATATATTAACTATGATTTCATGTTACTTCTGTTTATCTGTTGTTTCAGTGATCTGACACCAAAAAGTTAGTGACCTAACATTCCAGTGGCTTATTTAAAGCATTTCTTTGGTGCCCAGGGGATTTTAACATCCTGAGAATGCACTTAAGCCAGTATTAGGGCCATGTATAAACATATTTTCTTTAGGGGGGGTAATATTTAGAGAAAAAACTCACAAATTTACGAGAAATAAACTAACACATTTGCGACAGACATTATAAAGTGTCAAATTTGCAATTTTAAAATTTAAATTTTTTAAAAAAAATTTTAAATAAATTTACAAGAAATAAACTTGCAGATTTGCGAGAAAAAAATTCAGAAACTTGCAAGAAATACACGTAGCGTACTTGGATGTTTGTGACAATTAGTTATCATTAAATATAAATAAAACAAAATTTATAATATAAACTTGCTCCCTCGAGGAAATTGTTTACGCCTGGGAATGATGTAAGTTTAATATTTTTGATTTTGCTTTCCTTCCTATCCTTTCTAATAAGAGATGTGCACCTTCTACCATATTACTGATGGCAAATTGGAGACATTCACGGCAAAAATAATGTTTGTGGGAGATTTACTGGTTACGGCAAAATAACCATTGCATAAACAATCACAAACTAACACTAGAAGATAGTCTCTGTAGTAACTTTATGCTACTTTTTCTTATGGTAAAACGTTATGTCACTTATCCACATATTATCTCTTTCACTGCCAGACGTTTTCAGAAACGGGATGTCGCCAGTGCCAGCCGATTTAAGCATTTTGACTGATCTTTCAAGGTCCACAGAAAATGTTGTGTTTGGACTATGGAAACACACATACTACCAAATGAAAGATTGGACTCTCATATTTCATCAGAAAAAAAGTTTGTTTCTACCTTATTCCGTTCTTCAGTAATCAACAATAGAAAATGGTTAGTTTCACCGAAATGCTCTGTTTTGCAACAAAAAGCGGAGAAAAATAGCTTTTTGTGAAACGATGTTATTTCATGCACTCTAGTGAATTGTACACTTCTTTTTGTCCATGAATGATGCCACAAACACCTAAATAGTGCTTTACCTCTATAAAACGCTTTCACCAACAATGAAAAAGTGTTTTTAGTTTGCAAAATATTTTTATTTCCATTCAACAGTGTAACAATTTGACAAAACAATTTCGCAAACTATTTACAAATGTGTGCAACTGTGGTACTACTTACAATTATGTGGATGTTTCAAATACAGTTTTTCTTTTTGTAACGCTCTCCTGCATGCAAGGAAAGGGAACAGGATTTGCACAACAGATTACTTTTGTCATGTTTATTTTCAGTCGTGTTTACTCCCTGTCATGTTTTCCCCTTGTCTTGTCATTTCCTGTTTTATTGTGAAAAGTCTGACTCCTCTCGTTTCTGGTCACTTGCCCTTCCTCGTGTGGTGTCTGTGTCAACCCTGATTGTGTCCACCTTTCCCCATTACCCTCATGTGTCATCCAATCAGTGCCCTCAGCCAGGTGTGTCTTGTCATGTCATTAGTGTTGGTGTATTTAGTCGGTTGTCTCCCCCCTGTCTGTGTCGGTTCATTTTTGCTGTTGCAACTGTTGTAAGTCTTTCGCCACGTCACGCTGACCTCTTCGCCTGATCAGGATCCATGTCATGTTGTTAGTCTCGCCTTAGTTGTTTTGTTATGTTTAGCTTCAGGTTTTGTTAGTTCCATTTGTTTTGTACTTTGAAGTTAGCCTTTTTGATTAGAAATTAAAACCTCTTTTTTGGACTGCACCTCTGCCTCCTTGCTCTGCCTTCCCGCATCTGGGTCCTAAAGCCCCCACCTTACTGACAGAATGAACCGACCCAGACCAGACCCAGCGGGAAGCTTCCGTAAGCGACCGGCTCGTCGTCGGTCGACACGGAAGCACCATCAGCCTGCCATCCAATCCCATTCCATCCAAGTAAGCTCCTTTTCGCGGTATTTGTCTTCTCTTCCCCTTTCACGCGATCAGCAAAACGCACTCAAATCTCTGCCCTACGACACCATTTTGTCGCCTCAATGTTTTTTAGACTCTGACATCTCCGATGATGAAAATGAAGGTCCCTTTCCCATTAATGCAGTTACGGATTACAGTTCCGAATCTGACTCCGAATTGGACTTTTTCACCAGCTTAGTTCCCCACATGTTTTCTTCATAGTTTTCATTTAGGGATTATTTTGACACCGGGTCATGTCACCCCTCCTCACCTGGGTCTCCGCCGTGTTCACCACACCGGTTCCCATCGCATGCACCTCATAGCCCACCGTTACCGCCACGTCATGACATAGTTTCCCCTTTACCTGGTTCCTTACCCACTCCCGTTAGTTTACGTCACGATTCTTCACTCTCTGTATCCTCGGGTTATAGTCTCCCTATTGCTCCTCACTCCCCATGGTGGCAGGCTGATGAGGCTCTGGCTCCGCAGCCTCAAGTCCCTATCGTGCCACGTCAGCCGAAGTCCAAAGTCCCCGAACCACGTCAGCCAAAGTCCCCGAACCACGTCAGCCAAAGTCCCCGAACCACGTCAGCCAAAGTCCCCGAACCACGTCAGCCAAAGTCCCCGAACCACGTCAGCCAAAGTCCCCGAACCACGTCAGCCAAAGTCCCCGAACCACGTCAGCCAAAGTCCCCGAACCACGTCAGCCAAAGTCCCCGAACCACGTCAGCCAAAGTCCCCGAACCACGTCAGCCAAAGTCCCCGAACCACGTCAGCCAAAGTCCCCGAACCACGTCAGCCAAAGTCCCCGAACCACGTCAGCCAAAGTCCCCGAACCACGTCAGCCAAAGTCCCCGAACCACGTCAGCCAAAGTCCCCGAACCACGTCAGCCAAAGTCCCCGAACCACGTCAGCCAAAGTCCCCGAACCACGTCAGCCAAAGTCCCCGAACCACGTCGGCCGTCGCAGCCCCAGGTCCCCGAGCCACGTCGGCCGTCGCAGCCCCAGGACCCCGTGCCGGCTCCGCGGCAGCCCCAGGACCCCGTGCCGGCTCCAGGTTCCCGTGCCGTTTTCACGTCAGCCCCAAGATCCCGTATCAGCTCCGCGTCAGGCCCAGGTTTCCGTCCCGGCTTTGCGGCAGCCCCAGGATTCCTTTGCGGCAGCCCCAGGATTCCGGATCAGCTCCACAGCAGCTTCCGGCCCCAGTACCGGCTCCGCGTCAGCTCCAAGTTCCCGTATCAGCTCCGCGGCAGCCCCCGGACTCCGTGCCGGCTCCGCGACAGCCCCCGGACTCCGTGCCTCCTCCGCGGCAGCCCCCGGACTCCGTGCCTCCTCCGCGGCAGCCCCCGGACTCCGTGCCTCCTCCGCGGCAGCCTCAAGTCTTCGCGCCTCGTCGGCCGCCTCCATGGCAGCCTCAGGACCCCGGGCGTCCTCGCCTCTGCAGCCCCGGGCCTCCTGGCTTCGGCCGCTCTCGTGCGGGGTCTCTTCGCTTCTTCCATGGCGGCGTCAGGCCAATGGGGGTGGACAGGAGATGTTCATCCCACGGCCGTCCTATTCCGGTGTGGCGTCCGGGGTGCCCTCCAGATCGGCGCCGCCGGGCTCCCCTCGTCTGGCGTCCGGGACGTCCCCCGGACTAGACTGGAGGGATGTGTCAGGTTCCCGCCTCCGCGCCCCCTCCGCCCGCCCTGTTTTTGAACTTTTTAAGGGACGTCTGGAAGCCGTCCCTCGACGGAGGGGTTCTGTCATGTTTATTTTCAGTCGTGTTTGCTCCCTGTCATGTTTTCCCCTTGTCTTGTCATTTCCTGTTTTATTGTGAACAGTCTGACTCCTCTCGTTTCTGGTCACTTGCCCTTCCTCGTGTGGTGTCTGTGTCAACCCTGATTGTGTCCACCTTTCTCCATTACCCTCATGTGTCATCCAATCAGTGCCCTCAGCCAGGTGTGTCATGTCATTAGTGTTGGTGTATTTAGTCGGTTGTCTCCCCCCTGTCTCTCTTCGCCTGATCAGGATCCATGTCATGTTGTTAGTCTCGCCTTAGTTGTTTTGTTAGTTCCATTTGTTTTGTACTTTGAAGTTAGCTATTTTGATTAGAAATTAAAACCTCTTTTTTTGGACTGCACCTCTGCCTTCCCGCATCTGGGTCCTAAAGCCCCCACCTTACTGACAACTTTCACTTTCGATTGTCTGTTTCGCGTTTTTCCGGGGAATAGCAAGTAGCAGACTGTACACACTCCTCCGATGAATATGCATTGGACTCGGGGCACTCTTCGTCATCTGATTTGACCCGTCCGCCTGAGCGTGCTCGGTTGTGCTCCGCGTTTTCCGGTGTCAGCATCGCTAGCCCGTGAACCTTTATAACGTCGTCTTAGCCGCCGCGTCAACGCTTCCAACTTCGCCGTCAACCTCGGAGTCACCATCATCGATGATGATCATCGTCATCAATGTGCTCTTTATCGTTGGTCGATGCCTTTCGTCTTTGAAAAAAATTCCCAAGTGTAGAGCTGCTTGCAACCGGTCACCATTGTCCGCTTCCTCGGCCATCTAGCTCCACCTTACGTCTTCTGCTGCCGCGTCAATGCTTCCAACCTCGGAGTCACCATCGATGATGATCGTCGTCATCAATGTGCTCTTTAGCGTTGGTTGATGTTTTTCGTCTTTGAAAAAAACTGTTCTAGCGTGAGCTGCTTGCAACCGGTCGCCATTATGGCTTTTTCAGCCATTGTCCCCTCAACACTCTAGCTCCGCCTCATGTCTTCTGCAGACGCCTACCCAATCTTGTCAAAAGAGTCATTGCTGCCATCTAGGGGCCAAAAATACTCATTAGGCTCACTAGATCTGCTTGAAACTTTCAACACAGCTGGGCAAGGCTTCGCTCCACCCGTTTCAAAAAATAAAAATTGGATGACGTCTTTTAACGTCATTGGTGGCCCTCCGTAGATTTTTACTTGATGTATTTTAACGTCAGTGGCAGTGAAAGAGTTAAAATAGTTGTCAAATGTGTAAAAGACATGTCTGTATTTTTCTGCTCCCATGGCCAGTCGTTTCCATTCACAACATTAGCACATGGCTACCATGACCGAAATCACTGCCCCTTCGAGAGAGAAGGGTATGGCCTAGGCGTGGCCTGGTGCAGCTATTTACATAAAAGTGACACAGGCTGTTTTGAACAGAGCGTTTTTTGGCTGATTTAGGGACAGCAAAAATCTTAGATACAAAGTAAATTTTGACGAATGCATGTCACAGACATCTTTTACACATTTGAGAACTATTTTAGTATGTTGAAAAGTGACATGAGACCTTTGAAAAAAAAAAAGATTTTGTTCGTTCAAAAGGACCGATAAAGACTCTATTTACAAAGAATCAGAATTTTCTCTCATATATAATTCATGGTTCAGCCTTTTTAAAGGGAACACTGCCCACTACTAATGTTTAAGCTAGGTTGGTTGAAAGCACAACACCTGAACTGCAAATGTTGACATTAGGTCTTTATTTATAACTTGTTACTTGTTTAGTACATAGGACAGTGACAGCTTATGTTGTATATATATTTGTATGTATAACATGTTTGAACTTTACATCACACATGACAGCCAAGCAGGTAAGAGTCTGTCTACTATTGTGACCGCTCATAGGGAAGACGTATGAAACGCAAACAAGAAAAAAACAAACACTTATTGCTTAATTGAAAGACAGTAAGAAGAATGACTGTATTAATATACATGAACATTTCACTTTACTAAAATAAGGTTTCACCAAAGGCAAGAGGAAGGAAAATTTCACTGTTAGGTAACATCAGTGTTTGGTGTTAGTAACCTGCTCTAGAAATAATAACAATGATAACAATTAAAAAATAATACTAATAATTACAAGTGCAAGGAGGGCCAAGGTCTAAAGCCATTCTGTGCCAAAGCACAAGTCAACTACACTACTGTTGTTGAGGGGACATCATAAAGTAATTTATGTTGGCTTCAGTGGAGGTACAAAGTGTAGTGCAGAAATTGTGGGAGGGTAAGGTTTAGGGTGACAATACTATACAGCACTTCAAAAAAGGGACAAAATACATTCAGGAGAACACCATACCCCCATAACCCCCCGCTCCCTGGGCAGTTTGTGTTGAAAGTTGACTTCATACAAACTCTCCACTCCATGCAAATGATTGAGGTGTTTGTTTTCCATGCAATGTTCTATCCTAACGCTTCTATTTCACATTATGAATATTTTTTAACTTTACATGAATTGTACAGTTTAAAACACAACCGTCCATGACAATTTACTCTCCATTTTCAATACAATCACATTCTCATTTCTGTCTGTGTCAGTCCCTTCAGTGCTCAGAAAAAACAACACTTTTCTAATGGCAGACATTTTTTTAAATCTATATTTATATAAAAGTGACTTCAGCTGATAGCCCTTTAGGGTGCAACCGGGTTCACCTGTGAGAATCGGGGCACCTTTTTTTAGGGAGTGGGAGTATTTTTTTTTTTTTTTTATGTGGTTGGGGGTTGCCCTACATTCTGAGCTTGGTGCCCAAATGGCTCCAAAACAGCCCCGCTTCTCACAGGCCATCTCAGAAATGTGCACACCTCAGCAATTGAATGCTATGTCTGAACTGACCAAAGAATTTTTGTGACAGGAGACATTGATGACTATGGTGCATCAATGCTGTACATGGATAATCCAATAACTCATTGTGGTCCAGTATAAGAGCAGGCAACAGCACACAACTCTAAAGCTCTAAATGCATACATACTAAAGTGAGGAGTTTATTGTTACATAGTACATCAAAACGAAAACTGACCATCAACTGCAGTGATGAACTAATCTAAGGTGTGTTACTATTAAAGCCTTTTTTCCTGGTCATAAGAGTGAGTGAGTGAAACTTTGGTACATATAAGTAGAGGGGCTAGTTGCAATAATGAAAGTCAATTAAGATTATTTGTTTTGTTTTGTGGGGACCAAGCAAAAAGAGGGGTACACTCCTGGTGCTGCCTCAGCCCCACTGGTTTAGTCTAGATCACAATGATTGTCATAGTGGAGACCACAAAAAGTTGATTACAACCAGAACCACAACCATGCACTGGAGTTACAGACTGACAATATTGATTACAACTATGGCTCTATTGAAGTAACGACATGTGAGGTCTAACACCCTAACACTAGACTCCCCATATTATAAAGCATCCTAAAATTACACATCACATGCATATAGATTTTACTAAACACAATTATACACTATATTACTGTTGTGGATTGTCTTTGACTTATAAATGGCACACATCTTAAAGCCGCTCTCGTTAACCACGTAAATAAATTGTATTTGAAGTCAATATTTATTTTAGATGTGTTCATAATGCATAAACTCACAAACCATACAATGTCAGTTCACTTGAAATCAGGCAGTATGTGTTTGTGTTGAATATACTTGGGCCACTTAATTGCAAAATATGTCTAGAAAGAAGAAAAGAAAAAAATATGAGCTGGCTTCAGCTGGCAGTTTTTCAGTGAAGTACTATCATTTAAAAAAAAAAATATGAGGATGGAATGATTTTCAATCATCTCTATTCACCCACAATGTACAGATCATACATCAAATTTACACCAAAAAATAAACGTTAGAACACAAGCGCATTCATGTTGAACTGGATTTAGGTGGAATAATTCCGAATAATTCCCCATCTACTTTGATAACACTCAAGCCAGCCCCCCCCCCATCCCCCCCTCCTCACTTACTAAAGCTTCACGTTCAGAAACAAAAGACAACTTAAATCAATGAAGCTCGAATTTCTTTCAGCGCACTCATCTGTTTCTGCCTCCTCCTCAAGCCAAAGATTAGCAACTAGTTGACATCACAGTCCTGAAGTCATTTTGGAGTAAAGTCCACAAGTCAACTAGTCTGTACAACCCCAAACACACACAACCTATGTGAAGCTTTAAAGCAATGTTATGCGTGTATGGTCTACTGTAGCTAGCATGCTAACAAGCCAAAATTACATGTAGTCTAAGCAGTACTTGGACAATGCTGTTGACAATGCAAAGGCTGTGTTCTGCTGTCTGTCATTCAAATTCTGGACAACCTGTGACCACCATATAGCCTAAAGTGCTGATATAAAACACATTTTAGAACCCCTTGACTTAATCACGTTCTCCTTTTTATGCCATTACTTGAGCAGCTTTTTTTTTTCTTTCATTTTTTCATATTGCTACAGAAATGGTTGATGTGTTTGAGTGTATGTGCTGGTGGGAGGGGGGTGAAAGGGGCTCAGTAAGGGGATACTTAGCAAACAAATATAGGAGATAGCCAGCAATACAAATATAAGTGCTGGGAAACACGAGTGAGTTTGAGGGAAGTATTATTAAAGTGGGTTTGGGAATAGCAATAGGCTATGGTTGTATTCAGAAGTTTCAAAACATTCATCATGAACATATATATATATTTATTTGGGGGCTTTTAATGGTTGATTGGAACTGTCTTCATCAATGAGTTTTATAAACAAGAATTTAGTGCACATCTTTTATTTATTTATTTCTGAATATCTCTGATCCACACAGGTCAAAAGTATACATACAGGATGTACATACAGAAACAACACTCACTAGTATTGGTCAAATATCACTTAGTGATTTTTTTAACATGTTTATTTTTTTTACCATAACCAGACCATTTTCGTAGCCATCCACAATCCTCTGGCGTAATTCCGCCTTGATATCTGACCACACCTCTTGGCACAATTGGAGATATTGGTTTACAGGCACAAACCTGGCTTTTATGCATAAACCACAAATGTTCAAAAGGGTTGATGTCAGGCTCAATAATGGCAAAGAGAAACTAGCAGCTGCAGTCAATTGTGATTAACAACAAGTTAATAGGCCTGGCCCATTTAAAAGACCATATGTACATATATTAGAGCCTGTATAGTGTAAATAATTTTGACTGTGTGGATTACAGAATTAAAAAAATTTAAATAAATTCAAACATGTGCACTCAATTCATGTTCTTAAAACTAATTGAAGATTAATGTTGAAGAATAATAGGAAACTTCTAATCATTAAATGGGAAGTCAGCTTTAAACATTTCTTGACAATAATATATTATATGTGACCTCACTAGTCTAAACATGACATTCTGATTAATATTACATTTGTGGAATATGAGTTATGAAGCAAAATCCAGCAATTTTTTTTATCCATCTCGGGACGGCCATTTTGCTACTTGCTGGTTGTTACCTAAGACCTAAGCAATTGTGATGTCATTTTCACTTGACAGCAAGTGGTAAAATGGCCGCCTTCTGATATTGATAAAAAATGCTGGATTGGATGCTTAACTCGTACTCCACTAACACAATATTAACAAGAATACCGTATTTAGACTAGTGGGGCTGTATCGAACATATTATTATCAAGAATTATTGGGAGGTTGACTTCCCCTTTAAAGGTACAAAATGAATGTGATGTTCATGCCCATGATGAATGTATGTAAGTTCTGACTGTAACTGCACATGAACTGTTCTGTTACAATATAGGAGAATAGCAGACAAAGGATCTCGAGGTTGACGACAGAGAGAGCGATCATGGCTATTTACTTCATTCCGTCAGATTGATATCCTAATACAGTCTCCTTTACCGTTACCCCCTATGGCTTCCCTCTGTGTCCCTCCACCCCTTCTTCCCCTCTTTTTTTTCCTGACACCTCAACAGGAAACTTCCATAGTTTGGGTGACCGCAGCGACTCCCTCAGTGCTGTCGGAATGGGTGCAGGCCCGAGAGCGTGACCCATCCGTGGAGCTGGCGCTTGTCAGGGAGGCGGTCCTGGAGCGAACCAGGCGAGTCATACTGGCGGAAGGCACTGAAAGGAGAAGCAGATGGGTAAAGAAAAAAACATTAACTTTGTGTTTATTAGTTTCGCATTGCTGATATGAAGGGAGGTCATGCTCTTTGGGGAATCAAGATGTCCCCTTTGTGCTGCGGATGAACAAACATGAGCCTGGATTTGGTCAATGTAGCTGCTGGTGCTGTCGGTCTACTCACAAATGCATTATGAGCGGCATGCAATTGAGGAGCTTGCAGGGTTTTTACTAATAATGTGGAGCTTGTTGCTGAAAAGACAATAGAATAGATTGCCTTTTTTGTTTCTTATGTCTCTTGAGGTGCTTTGAAATAAATGTGGCTCCTTGTTGAGCTAACTAATTTTAATATTTCTCCGTTACCTTCTCATTACCATGTAAATTAGGGCTTGTGTTAAACATGTGAAAACATTGAAATTTCATATTATATATGCAAAACAGATAACTAGGTTTAAAATCAAGGACAATAACTTGTTAAAATATTGTTCAATTATAAAAGGGGGGTTTGGTAAAAAAAAATTAAAAAATAAAAATCCCTCAATATTATTAAAAGTTAAAAAGACAATTTGCAATTTTGGTACCAAATTTAGAAGGAAACATGAAAGTTCTTTGTGTGTAAGTGTACTACAAAATACAAATAGCACAGTGTAAATAGAATTCCCCTCTAAGAGTTTATAATCAGTTCAATAAATTGAATTTAAAAATTAGACGCACACGGTTTGCATTGGCAAACAGGATGTGGCGGACCAAATCTGGCGCTTGGGCCTGTGATAGACGTATATGAGAATATAAATAAGGATATTGAAATGGCAGTTCTTAATGTTGAGATTTTTAAAATATTTGCATTTATGAATACAATGAGCCAGGCCTTGCCAAAGCTAGTTAAGGGTCATGCAAAGAGCAGTTTTGGAAAATGATATGATGAGGTGAGGGACAGAAAGGACGGTATATTTTTCCATTGAAGGAAAAATTATTCAGAGATGAAGGGCCTTGCAAAAGGGTCTTGCAAATGCTGCAAAAAAAAATTAAAAAATAATAAAAACGGTCGGAACATCCCAAAATACGGCATTTAAGACAAAATAAAAATCATGTTTGAAAAGAGCATCATCCAGGGCAGCAATAAGAGGTCAGAGGTGAATGTGGAGGAGGAAGTACCTGGCCCTCCACTCAACCTCCGATCCTTCACATAAGCGACTGAGAGAACAGGGCAAGGGAGACAGAGGCCAACATTAACTGCTGCTAATCTGTCGTTTTACAAACTGTTATTTTTGTGACAGAAGATATAAAGATAAAATATCGCCTTCAATAGTTGTTTGTGAATACTTACTATAGCCCATTCCTTGAAGGAAATACTTGAATGCTTCAGTGAGCTTCCCAGGCTGTAAAAACAAGACAGTCTCGTAAAAAAAAGTTTTTTTCAAGTGCCTCATGTCCTGTGATAAGAGTTAGAATGTTACCTGTGTAAGCTGGGGTAGTCCACCAGAGTCAGCCATCTGTCACAACAAAAGGAAATAGTCATAAATCATGTTCTTTTAAAGGTGAAAACCCATTCTTGCACTTTTTAGTGGCTTCATTCTGTATGCGCTGACTTCAGGCATTTCTGCTTGTATCAGTAATTTTTCCATCATTCACCATCTATCACCTTGGTTAACATCATCTATGACAATCAAGACAATTTTTACAGTATTTTTTTCTTTTAAATGTGTACCACCCAATATAAGTATGTTCAAATTCATATGTTTTTACAAATTTACGCTGAATCCAAGGGCACTATTTTTTTGCCAGCATAAGTCTTACGCAAAGTGTGGTGTAAATGTGTGCATGGGTGGAGTTTTTTTTGTTTTGGTATTTTTGTAGACAGCTGCAGTTGGAAACGCCCATGTGGGAGTGAACACAGGCAATTTGGCAGCGACTCCTTTCATTCCCTTTAAACTCATTGCACAGGGGGCCACAACTTAGACATGCTTTTAGCCGGTCTAAATCCTAGTCTACTTTATATCTGGGGTGTGTAATGAAGAAAAAAATGAAGTAAATGAAATGAAGATGTGTAATATTTATTCTGTTACTTGACTTTCATTGTAGATAAAGTGAAATAATTTGTTGAAAAATGTATTAATGTTTTTATGACAATAAAAGCTGTTTCCTATAATGGCCATTATATTATACACATTATGATGTACATTATTCAGGTTGCCATATGTAAAGGCTAGGGATGTAGCTATAACGGCAATATCGTGATATCACAATTTTAAAACTGCCACAGCATCGTCGTCATGTCACAATATTAAAAGCAGTACATCTGTTCAAAAAGTCAGGTTAATTTCCATTTGTGCGGTTCTAGCACCCTCTGGTGGCTAGTTTTTTAGTGCAGTTTAATTTTCATAAGTCATGTTTTGGCCCATCTATGTTTAAAATCCACGCTAAAGGTCAGATGAAGGGGAACGTAATATGCTTGTAAACCAAGTCAATATGTGGAGGAACTCAATGTGAGCTTGCATTGGCAAGTAAGTGCCTCAATATTAAGTCTTATTAGAGATTGTAGGTGGTTTATATGCATTGATGTTATGTACAAAAGCACAATATTGTTCATTTTTTTTTTAATTAAGAGCTTTTTTTTTGTTACAATAGTGGGACCTTTTTTATATCGCCATCGTGATTATTAGCGTATCGTGAGCTTCATAATGTGATATTGTATCGTGATGCTTGGATATCGTTACATCCCTAGTAAACACTGTGATTACCTTGAGGAAGGTGGTGTTGGTTGGGTCAAGCTTGGAGTTGCACTCAACCTTAAAGGCAAGTTAAACAGAATAAGCAACCTCATTAACAAGGAAAGATGTAATTGCACAGTAACTTTTAAAAAGACAATACATTGGTAGTGATGAGACTATATTCACGGTATAGGGTCCATTTTAGAAGGGTCTACGAGTGACCCAGATACTGCAGCGTGCTGCAGTGATGACTCATTCCAGTGGGATGAGAAGACATACACGCACAAATGCTCACATGTACACACACGTATAAACAGTGCTATTCGCAGAGGGCATGATATTGCTTACTAAATCCTGCTGTGTTTGATCCAAATCACCCAAATAGACTGGCAAATCACTTTTACATGTTCCCTTCTCTTTTTCCTTTGTTGATTCCAAGGAAAAGCTTGTCTTATATTTAGAAGCAAACACTGTCTCAACTGCTCACATCAGTGGATATGACATCTATCTGTCACATCTAAGAAAAAACAAACCATTTATTTATTTATGTATTTAACGTCTCACCATCATTCTGCAACTTCTCAAGCAACATCAATACTCATTCTTATTTCCCACCCTGACTCCATCTAATTCCTTCTGTTATAGAAGTGAGGTTTGATTTAAGGTTCTATGCACTTGGACAATTTCGAATCGAGAGGTTTCAGAGTCAGAACGAGACCATCTGGCCCCCAGCAGAACACACGCATGCATGCACACACACATAGACACACGCTTATGAAGGCAGCAGACACCCACTCACAAAACAAACAAACATGACAGTAAGAGGGTTTGTGGTGAGTTCTACCAAAGCTGTCTGTCTGAGCTGCTTTGTGTGGGAAATGAAGTCATTAACTGCATTTACATACGATGTAGAAAAATAGATCACATTGTGTAGAACACAAAGAGTGACCAATTTGCAATTTATCCAAGATTTCAAGATGATTCACAATTTAGTGATGCGAATATCTTAATACATTGTATACAGCAACAATCTTAACGATCGATGTAAATATGATGCAGTACATTATGGCATCATATTCACCTTTAATGTGACACTTATTCACAAACATTATGTTTTCAATGACAACTACTGTATATCAAATCAATTTATTAAAATCACAAACATGAAAATACTATTTTGGATGCAACGGGTGCTTGTCCTGCTGTTCTTTATATCAAGAATCTTTTAAAAACTGAGAGATACTTATTGGGTAGTGATGAATGCGAAGGGCCATCAATATGATACACACATTTGAAATAAATTTGATCAAATTACCTTTAATTATTTGTCTTCATGCAAAGACATTTACCATGTTAAGAATTTCTCACAATATCATCAACAGTGATTTTGTAGGAAATAGATAATAAATACCCATATGCTATATTCTATTTCAAAGCAAGTGTTTACATTTTTAAATGTTTACCTCTATAAAATGATCAGGGTATCACAATGTCACTCACTGGTCACTTCTTCAAAGAAACCCGCAGCTTTTGTGACCACTGATATGATTACTGTATGTTATAAATCTCAGCAATGTTCTTATGCTTCACAGCCCCATTAGGTGCAAATTCAAGAATTACAGTTCTTGAATATCCTTCATAACTCAAAATATTCAAAACTACTTTTTAAAAATTATTTCCCAGTACTATGTAAGGATAACACTGCCTCATTTATAAAATATATTAGTATTAATTATGTGCTGTATTGTTATTTTTGTTTTGTCAGATGAAGCATTTTGGTTTGATAGACAAAATCTTTTTTGTTATGTTTTTAATATCTGCATCCAGAGCTCAAACAGTGCTCATTGTCATTATACGCTATTTACTTTAATCATGTTATTCAAATATGTAAAGTAAACAATTACATTAGTTGTAGTTACTATTTCTTAGAAGATCTAAATGAGTCATGTCTGAGAATGGATGGAAGAGGAGACAATTGAACAATCATTTATTGATCTATTTTTTATATATCAGTTAGGTAATGTGGAAAGGAAACATAGATAGACTCACCACGCCTTCCTCAGCAGGGGCATTGTCTCCCACAACCAACATAACCGGACACCTAAAACAAACCCATCATTTATGGTAATCATTTTAGTGAACTAATGTGTATATTTACAGTTTTAATATAATTATTTCACAACAATCAACACTGAAAAAACGTGTTTTCTCTCCTTTAATGACTGAATTAAGAACTTCATAGGCTGAAACTTCAATCCGACGCTGTATCATGATATACAGGTGTGTTAGACTTACTTTAGGGTTTTGGCATTCAGCGCAGCCCCACTGCGGTTCATCTCCAAGTCCCTCCGACTAGAAATGACAAAATTCATTGACTATTATGCTGTTTGATTGGTTGTCTATATGAAAAGCACCTTTGGATAACTTTAGAGCAGTGGCTCTTAACCTTGTTGGAATTACTGAACCCACCAATTTTCATATGAGCATTTATCTAATCCTTCTTTATTGAAAAACTAAATATGATTAATTCCCCGACCACCCACCCCAAATTGTGGACATGTGCAGTGGCTGTACTGTTTTACTGTTTGTTTACTGTTTACATTCTCTGGGGTTCAAATGAACCCAAGTTAAGAACCACAGCTTTAAAGTTGATGCCATTATCATCTGAAGTTGAGTTTAGGGCTGAGAGAGCGAGGATTAAATTTAGCGTAACAGAATAAATATGAATAGGTTGCCTATGTAGATACTCAGTTTTCCAGGGCAATGTATCAATACATCACAAAATGATGACAAATGATTTATTCCACCTGTTGTACATGTTCCAGAAAAGCTGCAGGTTGAACTGGTTGATGGTGTTGTTGATCTGTTGCCGGTAGCTCTGTACCAGCTCTGTGTTGTTCATCAGCTCCTCCTGTGCACAAATAAAAGCCTACTTGATTTCTGGTTAATAGGCAAGGGCTGCTGCTGCTGCTGCTACAAGGACTCCTCAACATACCTGACTGAAGAGATGTGGCAGTACAGTATCTGGCAGGGCGCTCGTCAGTCCTGACAGCTAGAGTTTGGAAATAGATTTCATATGAAAAGACAGCAGAACTACCGTATGCTTTGAAATACTCCAAAACCATGTGTGTCACGGTTTTGAAATCAGTCACAGAAAACTTTCTTTCCAGACCTTTGTGGCAGCCCAGTCGATCCATCCTTTGCCATTGGGGTCAATGTTGAGCAGAACCAAACCCTCCACAAGGTCAGGGAAGATCAGCTAAAGATGGAAATATTTTGTTGTTGTTTCACAGGTTGGCCTTTCCTTTCAGGAAATACTGTGAATATAAATTTGTGAACTGGACTCACAGCAAACTTGGCCAGGATGTACGATCCAGCCCCAACTCCAATCCCAACGATACTCTTGAATCTAAGACAGTTCAATAAAAATGTCATATTTTGAGGGTGTTACTGCCTTTGCTGAATTTTGTTTTTTACCAATATATTGTGACAAGAATTAGCCCACTTGCAGCACAACTTGAATTTGAAGATTTTGCTGCTCCGGGTTCTTGTGTAATCAAGTTTAGGCTCGATCAATAAAATTGAAGCAAACTTTTTTTGTCAGGTTCCAGAATAACAATACTCTATTATTACTAAATAAAATCCAACAAAAATTTTCATTGATGGATTTTGCACAATTTGGAAGAATAGTCTTGCCCCAGCACTAATGTGGCAGAGAGATCATGAAATTGGAATGCAGGTCATCAGGAAGTCTTTATGCTGTTGTGCTCATGGGTTTACATACCTTGGCAGAATTTGTAAAATATTGGCACTACTAGAGACCAGCTCATTATTTTCTATATTACTAATGTTTTGTTAAAATGTGCGGTCAACCCAAACATTGTCTTTCTAATAAGATGTTGTATGTGCCCCCACTAGCGTAAACACAACATTTGGATTAATATTGTGTGTTTGTTATACAAATTAAGCAGCAATATCCAACTTTTGTTTTTTATCCATCATAGGGGGCGGCCATTTTGCCACTTGCTGTCAACTGAAAATGGCCTCACATTTCCTCAAGGCTCAGGCAAGGACCAATCACGGTTCACCTGTTTTCTGAGTTTGGTCATGTGACATTCGTAAGATGAACAATGATTGGTCGTTACCTGATCTCTGAGCAACTGCAATGTCATTTTCAGTTAACAAGAGGCGAAATGGCCGCCACCTGAGATGGATTCAAACAGGTTGCTGCTTAAGTCATATTCCACAAATCCAGGGTTTATCAGAATGTCTTGTTTAGACTAGTAGGGCTGCATAGAACATTTTATTGTAATTGCTGATTCCAACATTGGATACTTGTACTTGTACTCAAGTCTCTTACTAGCATGACTGAGTCTGTTTACATCTCCAAAATCTACATGAATCGATATCAATATTATACATTTAAATAAAAGATGCAATGATGATGTATTCAATATTTTCTTCATATCATTTGTGTTAAGTAAAACATTGAAGGAAAGACTATGCTTTGAATTCAATCAGGAGACTGGAGTGAATTCCAAATAATTAATCCTGACTTTGTGTATGTGTGAGACAGTGTAACTCAAAAGCATTCTAATTAATAGATTTCCTGCAGTGCATCACAGAAATACAGTATGTCATCTTTGCCAACAAAACAAGGACACAATGTCCCAGTAAACGACAAGGCTGACTGAATAAAATCATGGCGTGTATCAGCGAACTGTAAAATGCACCAACCCAAAATGCTGCACCACAGTGGACAGCATGCTCGCCAACTGGTCCATAGTGGGATACTGGTACCTGTGGAGGGAAAGGACATATATGTACTACATCCCTATGTCAAAGACCAAGCTGGAAAACTGTTGCATTGGTGACTCAGCTATCCAAATGGATTTTTTCCTTTATTAAATAAAGTAGGTCAAGTGCAATGATGACATTTGTACAAATCAGCTTTTGTGTACCCTTGTGGCAACTGTGACGCTCCAATCTGCTGCCCCGGAGCGTCGACATGGCAAACCACGAAGTGCTTGGTGATCTCTTGCATATCTTCGTTATTGAAGAAAGAATTGAAGCACAGCTTGTCTGCATGAGCGAGGAAAAGGAAAAAGCAGACGTGCAGTCTAATGAGACGAGAAATGTGATCCCATAGGATGTGTATCAAATGTTTCAATTCTGATTGTGAGATTTGGTTAACCACTTTTGGGTTAGTTATCTTAGTGGGCATCATGCTTATTAGTAGAAAGGTGGTTAAAAAATATTCAGTTCATGATTTTTATTTATTTTTTAATTTTTTACAGAAAGCAGCAGGCAACAAAAAAAAAAAGTCAACCACCGTAAAATCCTGTCAATTTAAAACCCTTTACATTTAACCTCCCAACACAATTGGATTTTAAACATTTATTTAGCCACAATTGGTATTTAACCTTTACGTGCAATACAATTTAGTTGAATTATTATTGAAATCTTTAAAAATATATATATATATAGTTTTTTACTGTACTTAAGTGCCATACTAGTGGATTAAAATAATGTTAAATAATACACATCTGACAAATAAAACTTACATTTTGATGAGCACTTTCAAATATAAAAATCTGAATATTTTCAGCCTATTGAAAGATACAAATTGTGAAACAATTCCATGTATGATAGATGTCAGCCTTGCATGTGCTGGCTTTGAGCGTGCATGCGTGTCAGACTCTGTGAAGCCATGCAGCAACATTGTATCTTCCTCAGGCTTGAAATGAGCAGCGTTAATTAAATGGTTTAATTAGCCTGACATCTGGGTTAAGGACAGAAAATAGATGAGGCTGCGACTTTGTTCTTTTTTTCTTCCAGGAACGTGTCAGTTTTTTCCATTCCATCAAGAACGCCAATGCTGCATAAGGACGTACTGTAAAAATATTTCTCCTGTTGTATCATCCATTGGCAGCTTACAGTCTGCACTTTCATTGACTCTATGACCTACTTTCTCCTTCAGCACTTTCTCCTTCTCTCACTTTGATTCTCTCTCTCTCTCTCTTACTCATCCTCCTCTTTCTCTGCAGTCCTGCCACCACGCAAAAACACATCTATGTATTAATTTAGCTGTTGTGGTCTGTGACCTCATTTCTAAATCAATTGAAATGTTCTCCTTTTTACGTTCACATCCTCTTTCATTTTTTTCTTTGTTCTCCTCTTTACTGAACAGACAATGTAATAATGACGATTAATATTAATTTATTTTCAAATTGCCTGATTGTTTACACAAATCATCTTAACTGTTCCACTTGCATATTTTTTGTTATCTTTACTGTATATTTTTTTTCTATGTACATTATACGTTCCCCTGGTTCATACGAGTAATTTGATATTTTATAAATTTTAGTTACTTTTTCTGTTAAGATTGCCAATACCTTCAGAAACAAACAACAAAAGGCAGATTATTTTAGAGTCGTGGTATGCGTCGCTTCCATTATCGCATGCTATTCTCAACCCCCCAAACCTCTCTCGATAAAGCATCTGCATTGCTGCTGGCTCCGCCCCACCTCCCTCCACAGGACATGAATGTTTTTCTGACCTACTTTTCATCACTGTTTTTCCTACTCACTCGTTCGTCTCCTCATTTTTTCAACATTTGTATTCTCGTCATTCCTACTATGGTGCCATTTATTTATTTATTTTGTCATATCTTTGCACCTGCTCAAATGTTAATTGTCTTTTTCACAGTTTTGAAATTTTACAGTGTGACAGCCAACTCTCAACTGACAAATTATGCTTTTAGTGAGAACAACAACATAATCAAATGCAAATCATTTGTTGGTAAGAAAATTTATGATTAATTTGTTACTTTCTTACATATGGAAATTAGCCTATGACTATGATCCGTGATAATGCACAGACCCTAATTCAAATTTTAGAAAAGTAAGAACACATATCACTGTAATGAGTTTCCACAGAAAAAAAACAAATGAATTTTTCCACCTTTAAAAATAGTTTGCTTTTGTGTTTCCAATTATCTTTATAGCTTTTCACACTTGTGCTACAAATTTCTCACTTTGACTGTGCTGTGTGCATGAGTGTGAATGAGAGCAGCTGCCAATGTAGCTAATTATCACGAGAAGCAAGTGCAGAAACACCCATATATATAAATGTATGAACTATCACATCTGTCACAGAAGAAATCCACATGACTCACGGTTAAGTCCCACATCATGATAGGTGAGGATAGCAGGCTTGTTCCCTTTGGGCGCCCCACGGATAACCACATGCAGCATCCCGTAAGGGGTCTCAACATCATGTTCCTGTGAAAGAAAACAAATATATCCGCTCATGCCGAACTCAAAGGCCTTCATTAGTGTTTTAACACATTCATGAAAGCCAGTAAATATATTATTAATTCTAAATGACACAGACGGTCGGTATGAGGCTTCATTCTCATAGTTTCTCCTGTATTTCGCACTCCACCAAAAAAAGAAAAGAAGAGGTGATTATGAATCTCTCCAACCACCTGTTGTTGATTGACGACTCAATGTAGCGTTTTGAATGCTGCGTGGCCGCAATTCCAATTCAACACGATACACATTATGGAGTTATTTACAGTGTGTAACATCCAAATGGCTCACTATGAATGATGGATGACAAACACTGCGCAATCACCTCTACCTTAGCCACAGATAGTATTGCAGTCATACAGCAAAGGACCTACAGTAATTCAATGAGATTAAGCGTTCTATTTGATGCAGTTACTGCATCAGACTTGTTAGAAGACAGATTTTAGTTTGCAAATGGTAAATAAATTAAGGTGACATGATGACCTTCAGATGTTGAGAAGGGAGAATCATCGCAATTGTCGCAGAAGAAAATCATTTTCTGCATTTATCTCTTGAAATGCTATATTTTTACACATTCTCAATGTGTAAAGCCAAAACAGCTCAATTAAGATCATATTTATAGAGACAGATTAACTAGTTTCATTTTATTCAGCATGCAGCAATCCAATTTTTGCACATTTACTTAACTTCAAGGTTAACAACATGTCGACCAAGAGGACTATTGCAGTGCACGTACGCCCACACGGAGTGACACATAGGCACATGTACACACATTTATTATCCGCAGAAGAAAAGAGCATCCGTGATGGCGCACTGAAGTGTGTCAGTGGGCCAAACGAACAGAATGGCCCATCGTTCTCTGTGACATTGCAGTTTCAGCTTTGCATGGAAACAAAGTGTAAAACAGCATCATACACAACAGCCTTTTTTGCATTCTGCAACTAACTCTTCTGTGTGCATTTTTTTAAACTTGTCTTGTCATCAAATACAAATTATTTACAATGACAAATTCCAGTCACAAGCAACTCACAAATAAAGCAAGTCATACTTTATCACATGCGTCATTCGCCGCAGCGTACATTATAACCTGAATCCAGTCCACTCACCCCGTCCCAGCATTCAGGCATGATTCCACACTAAATGTTCTCTCAGTGGCTAAAGAAAAGGAAGAAGATGCAGATGAGCAGCCAGGCCTCTCCTGTTATGTAGGACTAGGTTCTGGTCAGCACCCGCTGCGAAACGCAAATATGCTAGGAGATGGATGCTGCACAGTCCTGCAGTGTCTTTGTCTGCTTGAGACCTACCCGCACCCGCACATTTAAGCTGATGCCCTCCCCCTCAGTTTGCACTCGCCTCATGCTCGATAGGCAACAATACCACGGGGGTGGTGCAGGCTGGCGAGGATTGGTTCACAACCTCTCCATCACACAAATGGATATCATGTATTGGCAGTCTTTTGTGCATCCTCCCTCATCAGCACCACTGACACATATCAGCTTCAAGGCTATGTTGCTGGCGTTTGGTACAAGGTTGCTTCACATTGTCAATCTGTGGCTTGGTGGGGGAGGGGGGGGGGGGTAGAATGCATTCACATCCAGACAAATCGGCTGCAGCAGTTATTGATTGTCGCGGTTGTTACTTGAACAATCGGTGGGTCAAATAAGTCAGATAGGAAAAACGTATCAAAAGGGGTAGACAATGCAAATGTGTCATAAAATCTGCATCACTGGTTTTCACAACAAGTTAATCATCTCATCTAATAAAGTAATGATGATAGTTAGCACAAACAATCAGGTTGGCAGATGTAGAGAGGGGAGACATGAGGGAATTTGGTGTTCAATAGGATGATGCTGAAGAAGGGAAAAGAAGAGGTACTAACCACTTCAGTGTTGCCGCAGTTACTCTAAATAAGTAACTTAGTTACTTTACTGATTACTTGCTTTCAAAAGTAACTTAGTTGCTTTACTTAATACTAACATTATCAAAAGTAACTACGTTAGATTACAAGTTATTTTATATATTATATTTATAAGTTGTTTATTATTACAAATAAAAATGAAGACAAACATTTTTTTCAACATAATTATTTTAATTAAAAAAAAAAAGTATTTTGTGGATTTCACTTAACATAAACGGGCTACTTGTGTTTTGTTTGTTTTTTTAAATAAAGGAAGTCTTTCTAGACCATAGTCTTTTTTTACTTGACATATTTAATTATTAATGTCGTAATGGCAAAAATGAACATTTATAATGTACATTATATAAAAATAAAATGACTAAATTTGGGGGCCTTCTGCACTCAGACAATCTGGTATGACTTTCTTTTTAAGCTTGAATGCATATATGTAGGCTGTGATCCATGTTTTTATTTACATGACCCTAACCTATCTAGACAACACAGAGTGTACAATCCACCTTATTTCCGAGGGTTCTCATAGGTAAACGATTTGGCACCTGACTTCGGCTTTCAGGCTTACGGCCATATTTTGCTATTTGTTTCAACGGGTGTTGTGTCACGGAGCAGTCACCGTGTACGAACAAGCAAGAAGAAGTTGAATCTGTGACAAAAAAACAACAACAATGTTTTGAACTGCAACCCCAGGGAGGTAGAAGGAATGTTGTTGTGAAAAACGCCTACCCGGGATCAGGATCACAGAGGATTTTGGCTGAGAATCTTCATTTCTAAATCCCACATCCACCACTATGCTGCAGTCATTTGTTTTTGTAATGTGATGGTTAACAGAGGTGGGCATTTTGTCAGTACTGACGGACGCCCATTTTGTTGACGAATAACGAGGGGAAAAAAAGGGGGGGGGGGTGACAAACTAAGCACTGATGGAAGTGGGTTTTCGTCTGTCAGTGTGATCATCAGGTACTCTCAGTCCGTCAGTTTGGCTTAAAAAAATGACGGCCTGACAATGTCTTAACGGTCCCCAGGGTGCTCACAAATGATAGACCAGTAAAATGTTGTATATTGCCCACCTCTGATTGTTACCTGCATTAATGTTCACGATATACCCATATTTAAACCTCCAACTTCAACCACATTCTGTTTGACAAAATATTTAATTCCCCCTGCACCTCAAAATCTATCACAATCAATTAAAGTCCACCTCAGCAAATTAATAATATAAAATAAGTACCTACTCTATGATGTAGTGAAGGATGTGAGAAAATAAAAGGTCTACTTGCTTTGCTGTTCACTATTATTATTATTATTATTATTATTATTATTATTATTATTATTATTATTATTATTATTATTATTATTATTATTATTATTTTAAAATGGAACAGAAAACTGCACTATAGTACGTGTATCTATGAATCCCAGAACAAATACTTAAACATATTTCACTGTTCTCAGACATGAAGCAAATTTTAATGCAGTTTTTTTTCTTATGGCTAAAGTGCAATTTTTGTAAATATTGACTATTTTTTGCTAAACTCTTCATGCAAATAAGAAAACCTTTCACAAATTTGGCAAGACAACATAGTTCTGTCGCAAAAGCAAATAGGTCTTGCTTATTACCTCTTCAAACCTCATATTAGTATACACAAAATGCACCAACTACACACGATGGAAAGAGTGAAAAACACATCTGGCTTGTGCTTTCTCTGTACTCAAGGTAGGCTATGTCAGTTTGCGGTCATACTTAGTTCTGTAAACATACGGGGATTATAAGTTTTAAAATTTCAAGTATTTATTTTTTATTGAATATGTTTACTGTACTGTTGGTGTAAACACATCAACACAAACACAAAACATTGTTTTTTTTCTCCATTCTTTCTTCCTTAACAGGTGGTGCCACTGGCACAATAGGGTGAACTCAAAACACGTTTTGAATTCTAAACACATTCTATGGACACTATTGACATAATATAAGAACCTTTTAACTAGGGTTGAAAAGCCTTTTTTTGTGTCTCTTTAAAGTTGCAAAAAAAAATCAAGGGAATATAAACTTGTATTTCAATGAAATAATGTAAAAAAAAAGAAAAAGGAAAAGAAAAAAAGTGCATTAGAATGCATGTCAGCAATTTTAATTTCTACCTTGCTTTCTATTTTTCATCACTACGACCCATACTGAAACCCCCAAGGAAACCAGAAGGATTGAAATGACAAAATATATTTGATGTGACATTCAACAGATGGCAGAGCCACAAAAGATTAAGAGATCATGATAACAATAGCAGCATACCTTCCAATCGCCTACTGGCATCAGCTGTTCACAGTTCTCCTGCAGAGAGACAGACAAAGAGAAACACAAATTAATGGTGGAACGTGTTTTTTTTCTTCTTTCAACCTGAAACTCATTACACATTCAAAATGATTGTGACTCTTCGTAGGTCATCATAATCTGTGCATGATTATCTTGAACCACTTGATCACCTTTTTGTTAGAACTATTAATGGATGTTATGAAGACCAAAACATTCACTCTGGCTGCTGGTCAGTTTGCACCTCACAAAATATTGTTTGCATGAATGTGTCTGACTGTTTCATAAATGCTATGACATTTGCTTTGTAACATTTAGCAAATGAAGATGTGCTTGGATTTTAACATGAGGAGTAAAAATAACATTTAGTCATTTGGTAACAGTGCAGGGGGTGTCATTCACAGCCAAAATACAATTAAATGTTCAAAGGCACAGCCTAAGGGTAAGCTGGCTTCAAAATACAAGCAAAAAGCCAACATTTGAAAATCCCAAAAATACTGTATGAATGTGTAGGCTACCTAATAATTTAATGACAAATAGACTTAATAAGTAATCAGTAATTGCTTTCACAGTTGGTTATGGAGAAATCTGCTCCTGTCCCAATTCAAATATGCTGACAAATAACATATGTTTATCAGCAATATAATTTTTATTATTATTTTTTGTCATGTTAGGCACAAGTAGTTACGGTACACAATCTAGCCTCTGTTCTTCCAGCACAGGTATTGAATACCTATATTTTTTTCTCAGTGACCTCATAAAGCTTGCTGGAGCGAAGAAATTTAAGGAGCCTGATGAGGCACGAGCGATGTAGATAATGGGGTGGCTAGACGGATTGTAGAGTAGCGTTTGCACCAGCAGGTGGCACTCTTCTCTATGCTATTCGACCTCCAACGGTGGTGAGAGGATGCGTACTTCAGAGAAAGAAACTGTTTAATTTCCCACATCATTCTAGTTCATACCTCAAATTTTGTTTGTGCTTGCACATAAAGGACTACAGTCTGGCAGCTATTTGTTTTAATTTGTCATTTTGAAAAAGAGTGTTCAAGCAACACGTTTCTCAACATTTTTTGAGGCTGTAGGATGAAAGTTGTAGCTGCCTACTTGTCTGGACTCCATGGATGGCAACGGTGGGGAAATGACATTTTGTGGGTACTCGCAGCGACCTGTTGCTAATAATAATAACAACAAAATAATTATGAACTACATTTTGGGAACAGTGAACTTAGCTTAAGAATTTTAATTATGAACTATGAACTGAACTTGACTAAACTTCATTTTAATCACTGCTTCGGCATAAAGTGAGTCTCTCGATCATCTGGGAGAGGCTCAGAGTAGAGCTGCTGCTCCTCCACGTTGAGAGGAGCCAGATGAGGTGGCTCAGACATCGGTTAGCGTGCTTTCACAAAGCAGATTTGGTGAGAACTCTGAGTCAAGAAACCCTGAAATGTGGGAAACTCTGCGTCTTCCATTACAGAAAGGGAGGTAACTGAAACCAGAGAAAAAGCGGTAACTCTAGCCTGTTTCATAAAAAGAGGTAATTTAAGCTGTCGGTCAGTTACCATAGTAACAGTGTCCATGAACCTAACCTGGTCGGTTGCAGGTTTTCCACAATGAACCTCGAGGTTTTCTCTGTCTCCGCCTCCTTTCAGCCACATGCACGACATTTCATTTCCTCACTCATAAAGTCCGCTGTGGCGAGTTTTTGCGTAAATACGCTTATACAGTAGTCTATAGCGTAAAGTCCACTTTTGTCACGAACATGTCATGTTCTTTTGACAATGACCCTATTGATGAAGGTGCCGCATTGCGCAGGGAATTAAATATTCATCGTGAGATTATTAGACGGCGCATAGATATGCTGGCATTTATCTTTTTGAACGGTACCATTTCACATCACAGTCCATCATCTACATACACAACTTAATCCGTCCTTACATTTGCAACATTACCAACCGTAGTCATGCGCTCACATCACAGCATATATTGTGTGTTGCGCTCCGTTTAAATAATGTTTTTATATTTCATCTTAATTCGAGTGTGCTTCTCCCCCGCAGGTTTGCACCTAAATGAAATGAATTAATGACCATTCAACAGGCTTCCCCTGTAATATTATTGTGCTTCCAAAGGACTACATTTAAATGTACCCATTGACCCGATTCCCGAGCACCAACGTTCTCTCACGCCGCCTTCCTATGGGAAGCCACTTTGGTGTTGCACTTTTTTTCTAAAGACATGTTCACTTTCGCCTTATGATCGCATTTCCAGTTGAGAGGGGTAAAAAACGCGGAAGCGCTCTGCGCTCCCCATTTCCATGGTGACTCCACAAATCGGGGCTCCATTGATGTGGTCTTGTTAGCGTAGCGGTAACGCCAGGTGAAACTACTCTGCTTTGATATAATTACCTCAAATCAGCTGTCCTAAAACCGAAAACGCAGAGTTTCCTCTTCCAGTGTATGTCAACTCGCTGTTTAGGGTGAGTCTCGGTGTTTGTTGAACATGCTTTGTGAAATGGACCTCTGGACACTTTGCGGGCATGTCCCAATGGAGAGACGATGTCTCCCAATTGTGTTGTGAATGTGAACACCTCAGATTCATCCTCAAAGAGTTGGCAGAAGTGGCTGGATTTTGGACTGTAGGATACCTTTATCTCCAAACTTGTGTTTGCTAGGTGACCTAACAACAACTGATTTACCACATAAACAATTTCAATCTACACTTGTAGCCCTTACTATCGCAAAAAAACCAATTCTTGTTAACTGGAAAAATAAACAAACTCTGAATATCGACCAATGGTCTAACCTCCTCATAAATCACATTTTAAAGGAAAAAATATCTGCCTCAAATGAAAACCAAATATCAAAATTTATAGAAACATGGTCTACGTATATAGAATTTGTTAACCTAATTCTGGTTACTTAATTCTGCCTGTTAGCGAGAGCCACCACATTGTGATAACTTACATTGATGTTTCTGCATTTGGCAATTTATTATTATATTATATTATTAGTATGGGATTTTTTTTAATAGGTTTTAGGTGAACTGATGAATACACACACGCTCGCACGCACGCACGCACACACACACGCACATACACATACTCACCCACATACAAAAAAAATAATATATATATATATATATATATATATATATATATATATATATATATATATATATATATATATATATATATATATATATATAAATTAATAAAAAAGGAGAGCAATGATGACATGCCAAATCGAATGAACAATACTGAGCTCTCCTTAGAAAAAAAAAAATTAAAAAAGAGAAGTGGCTGGGGGAGAGGCAAGTTGGAAGAAGTGGCCGGGGGAGGTGCACGTCTGGCCTTTCCTGCTAAAGCTGCTGCCCCCGTGACCCAACCCCAATGAATGGGAGAAGATGGATGGATGGATGGATGGATGGATGGATGGATGGATGGATGGATGGAATTCAAGCTTGTCGTCCAACCCCAAAATTACAATTTGCTTATTTAAAGTCTGTGTTCTCGGCAAGTTGAGTTTGGGTCACTTTTCCATTATAATGTGTATGTTAGGACTTACAGTTATACCATGAATGTAGTTCAGGCCTTTTTGTTTTTGAAATCATTCTGTTGCACCATAAAAAAGGCATTAGACTAATTCTGTAATTTAATTCATGGTAAATTTAATAAAACTTTTGTCAGCTTCAACAAGTTATTTTAGTGACCATCGTTGTTTTTATCATTCCTTAACAGGAGGCTAGTATTAAAAATACAATAAATTGCAATACAACCTTTTTTTAATTAATTATTTCTTCATTCCTAACTACTAAAGTAAAATGTTACTACTGCTAATTGTACCCTTTAAATTTCAGTTGAAATGTTTTACTTTTTTTTATTTGTAACAAGAAAACATTGTCTTCCCAGGACTTGGTATAAATCACATGCACCAAACATGTTTGGATGTAAGAGAAGTGATCTCCTCTCTGTGTTGTGTATTTTTTTTTCGGAAGTCAATATCTTGCATTGTATTTTGTGTTGTTGTGGTTGTTACCGGAAGGGTTCCGGTGGTCCGACGGCGGGTCTGGCGAAGCCAATGTCGTGCGATGACATGCCAACGATGAGTGGGGCGACTGTGTGGAGGGGGGTTGTTGAAGGGCTTCGGGCTCGCAGGACACGGCTGCCCTCCTGATGCCTCCTCTCCTTTTTCCTGCTGTGTTGAGAAACAAGAAAATACAAAACATCCAATTTTGTGTTACATACAATTGTACGTCATAAAACTGTAGCGATTGATGAGTGACATGAAAGATGAGTTAGTGAGTCTGTGGGAGGAAAATATTAGACTGGTCCTTCAAAAAGGTACGTGTCAACTTTATTCGTGTCAGCTTCTAACAATGAAATGGGTCAGGCACTCACAACACACTGAATCAATCAGGCTGTCAATGACCTACTGTATGAACAGGAAGTCATAATGTTTGAGTCGCCCCAACTTTACAAGATGAGCCGATTATTGGCTGATTGTGTCATTCTGGTTGATGAGTGGCATACAGTATAATTAGGATTGTTCTATTCGTTGGCTTGACAGAATTATCACAAGTTATTTCAATACTATTCTGCAGTTAGGATGTATTTTTTGTCATTTTCTAGCGTTGTTATACTGTTGTCTTTTATGATAAAATATTCTAAACTGTGAGGGAAATTATGTCTTTAGTAAAGTCACATGTAAAGTTCGGTTAGCTCAGACTGCATAAATTCATATATATGCTAAATAAATTTCAAGTAAAGTACTATAAGTAGGAATTAGAAATATAGTACTATTGAAAATAAATGATAAATAGCCTAAAGTTTAGGGCCGAAAACATATAGCTACAGAAATAAAAGAGTAATAATAGTGTTTTCAAGCAAGATTACTGACCATGTCTGAATCTGTTCCTCTCTGCTCTGGCAGCAAGGGCTTTTCCTCAGGGAACTGCTGTTCCTTCATCCCCGCCATCCCTAGGCAGTAACCTGAAATCATTACACATGTGACACACATTCACACACACACACACACACACTCAGTCATCACTCTATTTTGCCCACAAACATTATTTCAAGGCAGTTTGGATTTTTGGCTAGGGCAGATGATTTTCTCTAGGCCTATTAATACAAAAAAATACAAGCATTGAAATGATCAAACATAGTTTCTGGGGGAAAAAATGCAAATAGAAGTGACTTCATTAATTTAATGCTATACACAGTGTAACACGTGATTGGTTTCGGCCGAGTACAGTCATGGATGGGTGCTACTGGATAGCCAAGCAGGAAGCAAAAATAAGATAAATGTCCACATGTACTTGCTTTTAATTATTATTATTATTATTATTATTATTATTATTATTTAATTGTGATTTCATTCTTATTTTTTATTATTAAATTATTTAATTGTTATAATAACTGTTTAATTATTAGCTGACAGAAAGAAAAAAAGATGTTATTGCCGCTATCGTGCGTTACAATTAGTGCTGTCAAAGTTAAAGCAGTAACTAATTAATTAATCACAAAAAATCTTGCATTAATCATTTATTAATGCAGATTAATCTCACTATTAATTTTGACCGCAGATGATCTTTTAGCTGACAGCGGATGGTTACGTTAAAGGTAGCACAGGTTGTGTTAGAGCAATAAACATAACTACATGCATTAAAGTAAAGCATTTAATAAATGTTTTAGGGTGTAGGACAAAGATGTATAAATTTACAGTAGCTAATCAATATAATTACACATTATAAAAAAGTGAGGAATTAAATAAATGTTTAATAAAAAGAGAAAATTAAATACAATGTTAAGATTTGCTCTTGGCCACATCTATTCCACTAAAATAATTGTTGACTTTGATTGCTCACTGACCCGAGATTATGTTGTAGTCTGAGGCCCGTGGAAGTGCAGTCCAGTGTCCTCACAATAACAAAGCCTCTGAGGCTAATTAGATTGTCTTGTGTTTGAGGGCACAGACAAAACACACACACTGTCATCAGTGAATACACACTTCCATATAAATTCACTGAGTGGGTTCAGATTACAATGACACTGCTAAAGGGACGGGCAACCAACTCAAGAACAAAGAAGAGCAGAATTCAAACAAGACTGGCCCAAGGCTTAGTTTGTTCTTTCACAGTAGGCTTGGAAGGTTGTCTAAACTTAACACAGTATGTGTGGAGATCCTATTATATGAAGGAGCGTTAACTGTCTGCTTTCCATCATTACTATAACTACTGGGCAACACCTTGTGAACTATTAGAGACAGTGCTCTGACATACTTGTAACATTTTAAATCAACTTTGAATTGGAAAAGATTCATTCATTTCAGCAATTAAGAGAAAGCCAAAAATGTCATACATAAACGTATTAAACAAACTTTTTTGAGTAATTGTATCCTGAGCGAACCTCTTCTCATTGCAAGCGGGGGAGCAATCGCCAGTAGAGAAAGATCAAACGTTGGTTGGAAGGAATAATCCTGATTACACGTTTCAAAAAAAAACAGCAGCAGCAGCAGCAGCAGGGTGCACAGTGGTGCTATTACAGTTCACTATACCCTGTGGTCCCTTCAGCTTCTCAGCCAAATCACTATCAAAACTATTAAACACACAAGCACACACATTAGCTGTTTGATAAAGCTGATGACACTAAACAATAATGCAATCACATATAGAAACAAAGGTTTTAGACATGAGGCAGCTCTTCCTGTGAAGGAGGGGCTGGCACTGATTATATCCCATTATCTCATGAGAAAGGGTGTCCTGACTTCCTGATCCCATGGGAGACGGACGTATGGTTTCTACTCGACCATAGTTTTTGTATTTCCTGTTTGTTTTATTAAATAATCGAAGACAAGCTTAGTGATTTAGAATTTCATTTAGACACAATATCACCTAGAAGCATGGCAAGGAATTCCATGGTGGATACTTTTTCCCTGACAGGGGCCTCTCCCCTGGGCACCTCGTCTCAGAATTCTTAACAAGATAAAGCGACCAGAATTGCAATGAAAGAGTAAATGATCAGTTCAAAATAATGTGACACATCGATAATGTGGCATAAAGTAACATTCTCAGGTCATTATTGCTGCTGCTGTTGTGTCCTCACATGCATGTTAGATTATTAGTTCAGAGTGTCTGGAAATATGTTAGATTTTTACAAATGTAAATGATCACAAAATAATGCAACAATTGAAAAAAACTCTTGAAAGGTACAGTGTGTCTTTTTTAGTGTCATCTAGTGGTGAACTAATAGAATGTAACAATTATGAAGCAGTGCCTCAGAAAGACCACACTTTGCAAGCCTATCTTCAATTATGAGTGAGCGAGTGAGCAAGCAACCTGGCAAGCAGGAGCTAGCGTGAGCGCGGATCAAGGGTGGACAGCAAGAACTCAGTGGAGCGCCTAATAAAAGCAGCTAGCAGGAGAAGCTAGCAAAAACTATGGAGGCGGAAATACGATACTTTGCGATGACCACCTGCAAGCCCCAGCTGTGGAAGGTAAATTGCGGTCCAACTGATGTGTTCGACTTGAGATGCAGCTCCCACTAGAGGCTAACCACATTCGCAAAGTTTTCCTCCTTTGGAAATCTGTAGCAGAACTATGGTGGCGATCCATGTCAGCCTCCTGTTGGGTGCACAGGGGTCTATGTAATACAATTAGAGATTACTAGACCCACAATTTATTTTTTTAAATGAACAGTAGCTTTGATGATTTGATAAGAACATTTTTTTTGTGCATATTGTTAAAATGAAGGAATTATATATATTATTTTGACACTTCAAAATACATGCACTTCGGCTGTATTCTATTATTTGGTGACATCTAGGGGTCAACTATTACACACTGTACTCACAGAAATGTTAATCTTGTTCAATCACACCACCTTTCGGGTATGTTTAAGATAACTCTTCTGAATTTAGATGAATTATATTTAGCGTAAGAATTAATATTTTGTACTTTTAAAATATGCAAAAGATTTCTGGAATGCTGTGTACTTTCCGTTGTAAGAATTGGCACTGACACCGTAGGGTAACACACTTCATCAGCTGCTGGGAGTTACTAGAAGTGACATCTGGGCTTTGTTGCTTTAGCGCCTGTGATAAAAACGCACATTGTGCTGGAGGGGTTCCAAAGAAAGAATAGAGGACAAATGATGCTGTGGAGTAAGAAGACCAGTATACAAAGACTTAACATGCGCTAAGTCAAGAAACAACAATGGCTCAACTGAATAATTTAACTCATGGAGTTGAATTGTGTAACTTTACAGTAGGTCACGGCCAACATGGGTGAAGCTGTGTCCCCTGTTACCCTTTTAGCATTGGGCTATTTTCAGATGACCTATTACATCATTAGATATGTAAACAATCTATCTAGCTGATGGAAAACAAACTGTTAAGACAAACAGTGACTTAACTTCCCGTGTACTTTGATTTAAAATGAAATGCATGGGATGCTTTTCAGTAAGGGGTGTTTGCAATTTTGAAAACAAATAAATGTTTGCTATAATTGGTAAAACTGTCACTTTGACCTAACAATATTTCAAGGGAAAATGATCTGTGAAAAAATAAATTTAAAAAAAGGCTATCTAGGGCCCAATCTTGTACATTAAAAAAGGATTTTTAAGAAACACTGCCTGCATGAGAAACAACAACCAATCATAGATGGTCACCAACAGCCCCCGCAGCCTGTTACTTTTGACTACAGGAGCTTTGTTAGAACTATAAATAAATGAAAACATGACCATTAGGGGTGTGCTAAAAAATTGATTCTCATAAGAATTGCGGTTCTCATTTAGTACGATTCAGAATCGATTTTAAATGTCCCAAAATCAATTTTATTTAAATTATGTTATACTTTCTTCCCTTTGTGTGTGCCTTTATTGGGAGCGCTGTTCATGTTGTAACCGATTTGGCCACTTAGGGGCAGTGTGATTCCACGCGGTCTGATACACTGCTAAGTTGTAGCCACATTAGAGAGTAGAAGGAAAAAGTCACGATCAAGTTATTCCAATAAAAGTTGTTTTTTTGCAGCGTGTAGCCGTTCTTTTGAGTGATAAAAGTGCCGCGAATAGAGCACTAATTAGCATTAGCGAGTCAAACTGGAGTAGATCATTACGATTCCTTCAACATCTATAAATTGAAGCAAAAATCATTGAAAGATCTGTGCTTTTTGCTGGACATAAAAACTTCTTTAACCATACAAGAAAAAAAAGTTTGCTTTAAATTTGAAACAACCTACTTAAAATAATTTTTCATTAATTAGGATTATAGGAACACACATTATCAAACCTGCCTGAGATTATAAACAACGATTATAAATAACAATTTACCAAGAAAAAAAAAATCTCACAAGCTCATTACAAGTTATGTTCAATTGTCAACTCTTGAGTAGTCACATTTACCTTTACCACTCGTAACTAGTACTTTTGATACATAAAATTTCCAAATAAACAATGACAGACAATTTTAAACCGAAACTTTTTTATTTCTATCCATACATATACAGGGTTTTTCCTGGTTCAAAATGAGGCAGAGGTGGTATCATCCTGACTATGATGGATTACCAATCTTATTTTAAGGTATCAGTATTCGCGGCGGTGACCGATACCATTATCGGCCGCCCTCCCGCAGCCATTAGAAACTAGAAATGAGAAATTATATTAATACAAAGTTCTATTTTTGCCATTTTTTAACTACAATCATTATTCATCATGCATTATTCATAAATTCATCTACCAGTACATATTAAATTGTAAATATAGTTCAACGTTGGTGTAAAAAATTATTATATTTATTGTATATAATGTGTTTTTATGACTTTGGCGATGGCTGGAGCGCGCCACCTCTGCCTCATAACCAGGAAATGGGCGTGTGCAACGGTTGCTCCATGATCCATTTCTTCTTCGACACAATAAAGTTAAAAAAAAAAAACGAAAGATGTTTCTTCTTCGGTTGTTGCTTCGGGTCTTTCCGGTGCACTGCTGTTGATATAGCGTCTCCATAATGGCGCAACTGCAGTTAAAATGCGTTCCTGCCAAGCTCAAATGGGTGATATCAGAAATAGCAAATTGGGTGGAGGTGGCCGCCTCCAAATTTTGTACACAGGAAAAACCCCGATATACTTACAGAAATTGCATCTCAATAGGCATCTGTGAGTCATCGTAAGATACTGGTATCAGCAGCCTCCACGAGTACCGGCACCTTAAAATAAGGCTGGTATTGGCACAGATACTGATACCAGGTATTGGTACTTGCTCATCCCTATTTACTACAATCAACCTGAAACGTCTTTAAAGTTGCAATTTTCACTGTTGAATGATGAAAGATCAAGCAGCCTGGGCTGTTTTTTCCTTCCAAGTCCATATCCTAGAAATGAATAATAATAATAAAATATACAGCACTTCATTACTAAAGTAATACAGAGTAACGATTTACTTGTAAAAAATTTGAATATTTGTCTCTTCTTCTTTTTTTTAATTGTCTTTGTCCGACTTCCTCACCAAAGCCATCAGCCGCTTGCTGGCCTTTAAAGCAGCCTCGTGACAGTGAATGGCACGTGACATTTTCATTTGACCTATGGGAAAGCATGGCAACAAATCGCTTGGAAAATGTGTGACGTGACCAGGAAAATCCAATCCAACCAATTCAGTAGATCTGTGTCATTGTGCTTGCTACCATAAAAAACAAAATAAAATAAAAAACTGTGGGGTGCATTTTACACGTTAACAATTAAACAAGAAAAACTGTATCATATAATTACTTTATTATACTAGTTTGCAGCTTTATATTGCCAGTTGCATCCATATAGTCATGTAAGAAGGTATTTTCCCTGAACAATGAAGGTCCTGTATTTTATCGTGACTCCACCAACTGTTGAAACAAAGTGATCAATGGGTGAGATGATAGTTGCATTATTGCTTTTTCTGCTGAGCACATTTGCAAATACATTTCATCAGTTGAGAAAAAACAAGCTTGCACCGATTTACCAACAACCAAACTGTCCTTGCCTTCCTTTTCTCTCCTTGCTTCTGGCTTGTAATTCTACGCAGAGTGTTGCTATGACAACCCAGCATGATTCTTTTAGGTCAGGCTCACTTCACTGCTTTTTGCTTTATTTTCTTACTATCACACAAAAACACTCTCATATCTCCTCTTTTCTCCATACGAACCTTGAACTTGGGAAATAGAAAAAAAATACATGAAGCTACTAGGTTGGTTGGGTAGCGAGGTTATTCTAGGACGGCGATGTTCCTCTTGGACAGGAACTGTCAGATGCTCAGGGTGTTGTCATAGTGAAGCAATGAGCTGTTGCGCCTCAACGCTCGTCTCTTTTCGCAAATGAAGCCAACATTGCCTCATCTCTTTGTGGACATGCCGGTTGATCGTTTGTCCCAGCCCGATGGGGGGAAATTCATAGTTTGTAGTTTGGATTGAAAAATATCTTTTGTGACACTAGCCTTGAGATTTTCTGACACACCTTGTACGTGTACGAATGAAAAAGCAGAGATGACAACTTAGAACGGCAATATTGCTCTAACATTCTCAGTTCTCAGTCGTCTTCCTTTCATTTAGCAAGTCCTTGCCAATTTAAACATCCCATTTGTATCATAATAACCTTTTCATGCTTTCCCTTGTCACTGCTTGCGCCTCCTCCTGCTTCTCAGGTTAACATACTGTTGGGTCATGAGAGCTAACTTACTGTATAAATTCCACTCTAGCCTAAACTCAGACATATTAACCTTCAAAATGACCCATTGGGTTCTTTAACATTGCACCTACACATGGATAAAAAAAGAAAAAAAAGAAGCTAACATTCACTCCTTAAAATATACAGTCTGCTCATGTATGTAGGCCTACTCGCATTTTATTTTTTATTTTTTATTTTATTTTGTTTATTTATTTATTTATTTATTTATTTATTTATTTATTTATTTTTCAGGAAAGCTCAGTATTGTTCATTCGATTTGACATCATCATTGCTCTCCTTTTTTTTTTAAATTAAAAAAAAAAAAATAATAATAATAAAAAATATATATATATATATATATATATATATATATATATATATATATATATTTTGTATGCGGGTGAGTATGGGAATGTGCGTGTGTGTGTGCGTGCGTGCGTGTATTCATCAGTTCACCTAAAACATATTAAAAAAAATCCCATACTAATAATATAATATAATAATAAATTGCCAAATGCAGAAACATCAATGTAAGTTATCACGATGTGGTGGCTCTCGCTAACAGACAGAATTAAGTAACCAGAATTAGGTTAAAAAATTCTATATACGTAGACCATGTTTCTATAAATTTTGATATTTGGTTTTTATTTGAGGCAGATATTTTTTCCATTAAAATGTGATTTATGAGGAGGTTAGACCATTGGTCGATATTCAGAGTTTGTTTATTTTTCCAGTTAACAAGAATTGTTTTTTTTGCGATAGTAAGGGCTACAAGTGTAGATTGAAATTGTTTATGTGGTAAGTCAGTTGTTGTTAGGTCACCTAGCAAACACAAGTTTGGAGATAAAGGTATCCTACTGTCCAAAATAGCGGAAAGTCTACTCGCATTTTACTAGCACAGCACGTTGATTCTCAGTGAAGAAGAGCAGGAACGTGAATCCTGACCGACACTGACACACAACCTCTTGTTGTGCGGACATACTGTGATGAAGAATTCTTAAAGAACACAAAAATGCGTTTTCACTGACGTCCATGGGGGCTGCAAATGCTAGCAGAATGAATGTCAAATGTACAAGCACAACAACGATTGAAAGCGGAATATACTTAAAGAAAAATTGGAAGTCTAATTAAGACTATGGGCCTTCTTTTTTTTTTAGAAAGACACCAATGCACCTGGTGCAAAAACAGATGCACTTCGACGTAGCTGCCGCGCCCCCCATACAAATTTGGTGACCAGATTTTTGACTTGCAAAAAACAAGTCTAATTGTTGGTGCAAGTGGTGTTCAGTGTTCCCTCACTTTTCGCTGGTGATACGTTCCGCGATAGGCGAATTTCCGCAAAGTAGTGTTTTTTTAAAAGAAGAAATCCCCACCCCCACCCTCCTTTCAATAATGCTAATACTGTCTGTCACCTTAAAACAGTTTCCCCGCGAAAAACGTCAATTGACGTTAAGGACACGCCCTTGAGTACTGCCAATAACGTCAATTGACGTCAACTAGGTTTTTTTTTTCCTCAATAGGCATCGCAACATCTTGTGCAGCTCTCGTTTGTGAATGAGGTGGAAAAAAAAAAACACCCACTAACTATGGCCAGCAGATGGCAGCATTATATTTCTTTTCAATGGGCTCCCATGTATCAAATTACATGAAAACATGGCGAAAATAGAACGTTTTCAAGGATGAGGTGAGTGATCAAAGCGTTTGTCACATTAAATCTAATTCACAGTGTCACTAACAAAAAATATTAGTGTCAAAATCACTGTTGCACAGAAAATATTTCTTTTCACAAAAAGCTTATTTTTCTCCTTTTTTCCCCATTTTCGCTTGGTGTCATTTATATTACTTATATTCAAATGGTGATTACTAAAAAACGGAATAAGGTAGAATCGTACTATTTTTTTCTCATGAAAGAATGGAATCTAATCTTTCATATGGTATCCACCGTGTTTATGTAGTCATAGCACACAATATTCTGTTTGCCATGAAAGATGAGTGAAAATGCCTAAAATTGGCTGGCATGCAGCGGTTGTTTTTTGTTTCTTTGGCAGTAAAAGAGTTTTATTGAGCTCTCCTTGTGGAGTTGCGTTAACTTGTGGCCTTGAAGTTAATTGCTCACCACTGATGGGACACAGACGTGCTGAGAAGAATTAAAAGAAGTAAAATGTCAACTTTTTTAAAAAAATTATCATGATATACGTTTCTTAACTCTTTGACTGCCAGACGTTTTCAGAAACGGGATGTCGCCAGTGCCGCCGATTTAAGCATTTTGACTGATCTTTCAAGGTCCACAGAAAATGTTGTGTTTGGACTATGGAAACACACATACTACCAAATGAAAGATTGGACTCTCATCTTACATCAGAAAAAAAAGGTTTGTTTCTACCTTATTCCGTTTTTCAGTAATCAACAATAGAAAATGGTTGCTCTGTTTTGAAACAAAAAGCGGAGAAAAATAGCTTTTTGTGAAACGATGTTATTTCATGCACTCTAGTGAATTGTACACTTCTTTTTGTCCATGAATGATGCCACAAACACCTAAATAGTGCTTTACCTCTATAAAACGCTTTCACCAACAATGAAAAAGTGTTTTTAGTTTGCAAAATGCGTTTATTTCCATTCAACAGTGTAACAATTTGACAAAACAATTTCGCAAACTATTTACAAATGTGTGCAACTGTGGTACTACTTACAATTATGTGGATGTTTCAAATACAGTTTTTCTTTTTATAACACTCTCCTGCGTGCAAGGAGAGGGACCAGGATTCGCACAACAGATCAGTTTCACTTTCGCTCCGATGAATATGCATTGGACTCGGGGCACTCTTCGTCGTCCAATTGAACGTCCGCCTGAGCGTTGTGCTCCGTGTTTTCCGGTGTCAGCATCGCTCGCCCGTGAACCTTTATAACGTCGTCATAGCCGCCGCGTCAGCGCTTCCAACTTCGGCGTCAACCTCGGAGTCACCATCATCATCATCGATGATGATCATCGTCGTCATCAATGTGCTCTTTATCGTTGGTCGATGTCTTTGAAAAAAACGGCTCGACGGTGAGCTGCTTGCAAGCGGCCGCCATTATGGCTTCTTCAGCCAATGTCCCCTCAACACTCTAGCCCCGTCTCACGTCTTCTACTGACGCCCACCCAATCTTGTCAAAAGAGAGTCATCGCTGCCCTCTAGGGGCCAAAAATAGTCATTAGGCACAACAGACTTGCTGGAAACTTTCACCACAGATGCGGAAGGGTTCCCTCTACCCGTTTCAAAATTTTTTTTTTTAAAATTGGATGACGTCTTTTAACGTCATTGGCGGCCCTCCGTAGGTTTTTACTTGACGTCTTTTAACGTCAGTGGCAGTGAAAGAGTTAATTTACCAAATATTCCATATTTTCATTAAAAGTGTAATAGATTGTGTTGAATGATAGAAAGAGCTGTTTATAGTTACTGCAATATTACAAAAAGGGAAAAAATAGCATGAATAAAGAAATGGGGGCTAAAAATCTGCGGAAGAGTAAATCCGCAAAAAGTAAACCGCGAAGTTGTGAGGGAGGACTGTAACGCAATTTTCGTGGATTTGATTGGGGCGCAGACAGACAGATTCGGCGCTAAATGGATGTGTGTGGTCAATGTCATCGTATTTAATTCCTATGACAAATGCGTGGGAAATCCCTCTGTATCATTGTAGAAATCAATTTATTGAACAAATTCTTATCATATTAAAAACATGTCAATGGCACAGCTAGGGCTGTTTGAAAGCGGCATATAAATAAAGATGACTTGACTTGACCCACATGACTTCACGACACAATTATGTGGAATGGGGGGAGTTTTACACATGCATAATTGGGGGTGCCAGTGGGTCTCCAATTGCCCACGTCCAACTGCATCATCCGCAAGGGGAGATCTTGCAGTTCACCAATCTCACGCACGGACAACCGCGTGTCAATGTCTGCATCCGCAATGTTAAACACTGTGTGGACTTCGACCACCTGATTATAATGGAAATGAAGGGAACTACTTCAATTGGACAGAAGTCGGCTGCGTTCCATCCCACAATGGTGCAAAAAACCCTATTCTATCTATGCTAGTCAAGCAAAATACCAGCAGAAATAAAACTCCACCCATGCGCACAGTTAAACAGTGCGCTAGAATTGTGCTTGGCATGAAAATAGGACCCTAAATTGGGAATTCAAAAGATTAAATGATTCTTTTTTTTCTGTATTTAGTGGCCATTGGTTTACTTGATTGTTGTCAAACTCCCATTAAACTAAACTTTTCACCAAGATTGACACGGGCTACAAATCCTAAAATTGAAAACAAAATCTTTCAAATATATCAGTATCAAAATTTAAAATTACATTCTTATCGGGTTTTTTTTCTTTTTTAGTAACAAATGAAACTCCTAATTCGTCCCCTGTTGCTAGAATTAGAGGACAGAGATAAATGTCACAGTGAAGAATTAAATGTAAATTTTTAGGGGTAAGCCAAAAAAATTGATTCTCATAAGAATCGTGATTCTCATTTAATGCAATTCAGAATCGATTTTAAATGTCCCAAAATCGATTTTATTAAAATTATTTTCTACTGTCTTCCCTTTGTTTTTGTGTGCCTTTGTTTGTGTGTGCCTTTATTGGGAGCGCTGTTCATGTTGTACCCGATTTGGCCACTTAGGGGCAGTGTGATTCCATGCGGTCTGATACACTGTTAAGTTGCAGCTACATTAGAGAGTAGAAGAAAAAAGTCACAATCAAGTTATTCAAATAAAAGTTGTTTTTTTGCATCTAGAGCCGTTCTTTTGAGTGATAAAAGTGCCGCCAGTAGCGCGCTAATTAGCATGAGCGAGTCAGACTGGACTCATTACAATTTCTATGAATTGAAGCAAAAATTATTGTCGATCAAATCATTTGGAATCAAAAATCGTCATTAATCGAAAATCGATTCTGATTCGAATCGCACACCCAAAAATCGGAATTGAATGGAATTGTGAGACATTCAAAGATTCCAATTCCTATTAATGATCCTCTCATTGCCATGATTAAAGGAGTCAAGGAATTGTATTATCATACCAACCAGATGTTCCACATGATAAGAAAACAATCCCAGGTTAGCCCAGCAACTCCCAAAACAAACAAAAATTACCGTAAGTAAATATTATAAAACGATACGGGAGCTGCCTATTCCTAGTTTTAAACGTGTGCAAAAGTGCAATGAAGCAAAGGTGTGAATGCAGCAGATTGCAAATGGCTTGAATTGCACTTAAATTGACCTTGAAAAAAAAGGGTCTAGCAACTATGTCAATCAGTAATTCCCATTGGAGATCATAGGTGTGCTGAGGTTAATTCACTTCACTTCACTGTATTGAGTTGTCCCTTGTAGGGCAATTGGTTTGCAGCAGGTCACACAGAGAAGCATACAACAAAACAGTCACATATACCCAGGATAATAGTAGTAATAGTAATATAAGCAGTAAATTACAGCAAATGTGTCAAGTGCACAGACATAACACAAGGCTGCTCGTAAACAGTCGCTATATGGCAAAGGTTCAGTGCGTGGTTTGGGATTCAGATAAAAATAACATGATGACATATACAGTCGCTCAATGTTATGCTAGATGGCAGAAGGTACAATTAACATGTATCCGCCTGTTGCCATTCATACAACAGCGTTAGGTGTGTTTTCAACTCAAATTTCACACTGAGTAAGAACACTTGTGTCCAAACAGAGACATTTTCATTATTATCATTATTTCAACGCACGGTTCATACTTTTTATGACCTTTTTGTTTGGTGATATTCACTTACTTTAATTTACATGATTCTGCTGTATAGTTTAAAAGAGATTGAGAGAGAAGTTAAAGTTAAAAAAAGAGTATTCAACCTTTATGACATAAAATATTTGCTGACGTCATACAGTAGTGCTGAGTTCAATCAAGGAAGGAATTGAAGGAAATCGTACTGACGAGACGCCAACTGTCAGAGTGTGCAGCGTTATTTGATTTCTCCCTGAGGCTCGAGGCTTGTTATGTAACAAATATGGGGTGATGTGGACTGATTGTGTTATGTGTTATGTGTTACAGTTAGATCTAGGAGTAGTTGTAAAATGTCAGAGCTTTCATGATTTTGTCGTTATACGCTTACATAATAAGTATAGACATTATGGGACCATATTCTCCCGTTGCGCAATCACCAAAGAAGTGTGAAGTCCAAGGGAAGCCCTAATTTCCGGATCATGGAGTTTTCATGAGATATGTGAATTGTAATCAAAGGTGGGTAGTAACGAGTTACATTTACTCCATTACATTTACTTGAGTAAAAAATGGACTTCTAAGAGTAGTTTGACCACACAAGGGGGTAGATGCCAGGAACTTCCGACTTCCGGGTTTCACACATCAGTGTCGTTTCCGGCCACTGATGGCCGCGTTCCATCACTCGCACCCCCACCGCTGCGCCCCCCTCCAACCGCGCAGAGTGTCTTAACTCTCTGAAATGCTTCGGGCAACTGAGACAGACACACTAAACACTCGCACCCGTCGACGGGAGCGCACAACCAAGGGGCGGAAGCGCAAGAACTGCCCACGCGTCGCAAACAGGAAACGGAAACAAAGCTGATGTGTGAAAACCAGGAAGTCGGAAGTCTCACCTCCTCTGTGGAAAATACCCCATACTTTTTACTTTTACTTGAGTGGATGTGTGAAGAAGTAACACTACTCTTACTCCGCTATATTGGACTACACTAGAGTCGTTACTCGCCTCCCCATTTATACATTAGATTTACCGTATTTTGACGTAAGCGCTCCGCTTGACTGACTGTGTGGGAGCATTTCTACGGACACTCGTGATGTGACGTTCACGAACGAATTGAGTCTTTTGAATGGCTCTTCAATGTGACATGGGAACCGAGTCTTTATAGAGACCCATTCAACCTCCTCTAACCCCCCAAGGGAGTGTCATCTTTGACCATTAGAGTCAATCAAACAATTAACAATAAGCTCTGAAACAAGCAAAAAAGAGGACACTTCTCATTGAGCATGCCTGCTTTAACACCATAGAAGAAGTTAAAACACAACAAGCTCAAAAAGTTAATTTTTTTGTATTTTATGATTTGAAGATGCCAGCATTTCCCCTAATTTTATGTTTTTGTCTATCTAATGACATTGTTTTTGTGTTGTTTTGCTAAATCAGACTTCACGTGCAAGCAGTTACTCAGTATGTCATGATTGGGGTCAGCTGCTCTGTTTCCTTTTCAGGCACTGGAGAAACAGCTGGTGGGCGGAGCCCACCATACACACCTGCTGCCCATCATTTAATCAGGCCTGGATAAAAGCCTGACGAACACAGCAAGGAGTGTCGGGTGATTACTCCGAGATGCCGCTCTCCTAACCCGACTGGATTAGCTCCTACAAGAATTTCTCCTGCTCCCCATGACTTACCTTTTTGCCGCCACTGTGCGTGAGTTTGTGTTTACTTTTGTCCGCCTGTGTGCGGGATTTTGATTTTGTTTGTTATCCGTCTAGGAGCGTGAGTTTGTTTACTTTTGTCCGCCTGTGTGCGTGATTTTGATTTTGTTTGTTATCCGCTTAGGAGCGTGAGTTTGTGTTTACTTTTGTCCGCCTGTGTGCGTGATTTTGTGTTTACGTTTGTTGGTCAATTAAACCGAAGTTATCCGCATCCCTGCCGTGGCTCTCCTACCTCACTGCATCTGGGTCCTCCCTTCTCAAGCCGTGACACAGTACTTGAGTATTCTTTTCAGCAAGTACTTTTTTACTTTTACTTGAGTAATATTATTTTGAAGTAACACTACTCTTACTTGAGTACAATGGGCTCTTTGCACAAATCCACTACTTCCCGAACTCAGTACCACTTCTTCATTTCCTGTCTTTCATGATTGGACATGATTAATCCAGGTGTGTCTAACCAGGCAAGTGAAAGGGGGGAGTGGGGGTTGGGTCACATCCCCTTTTAGCACTGATGCCCAAAGTTCCCCTTTGTCCATTTATTTATTTTATATTTAAAAAATTGTTTGTGAAAGTAGTTTTATTGCCTTCCAAAACTAAAATTCAACAACATAATTTACATAAAACAAATTATTATTATCCTTGGATGACGGCATACGAGATGCGCCCCATTCTGCCAGGTCGCTCGCCAGTCGCCACTACACCTGCGGTCGGTAAGTTGCTCGCTCCGTTTGTATTTGCGTAGTCCACTCACAGTAAACAAAAGCCAAGGTCATAGAATGCATAAAACTCGAGCAAAATCAATGCCTTTATTTGATAGATCTTGTCAACATGATCTCAGAGCATGCTGCGTGCTAGCCTAGCTTCAATTGAAATGTAACACAAGTTGTAATCAGCCTCGCAACTACGATGAACCCTCGCTCAGAATTTTAGTAACATCCTTTTGAAGACTCCAACTTGTAGCATGTACTCAATGAGAGCTGAATTGAAATATACTTCAAAATATATGTGGAAATTGCTACACGATCTTTGCTTTTATTTTAACTAACAGCTCGTTTTGGCGATTTGTGGTCAGAGTAAGGTCCTAATAAGAAACAGGTAGCAGTGTGTTCATAAATTAGCGGGACAATGAAGAACCCCCCCCCCCCCAAAAAAAAAAAAGAAGGAAAAAAAAACGGCGTTTTGTCAAAAACAAACAACAATCACAGCGTTTTATCAAAAGCAAACAATGTAGATTGCTGAGATGTGGCAATTAATTGTTGGATACAGTCCCAATAATAAAATATTAACATATATATATATATATATATATATATACACCTGCAGAAAAATAAAAGGCATTTGTGCTTACCTGAATCAAGCTAAATGTAAAGTAAGACATTTTTTATGCTACTTGCGCTATAGGAAAATCCTAATTGTGTTATTTAAAATGTAAATTTCATGTAGATTTTACATACATACATTACGTACATTTTTATTTATGTAAATTTGTTGTTCATAAATTATTCTTCATACAGAAATGTCCAAAACTTTTTTATGGTGATTGGCATTGGCATTGCAGCCATCAACAGTTTCATTATGTGTATTGTTTAGACATTATTTCAATTAAGAATTTTACAATTGAGTTCAGGAGGTAGTGGATTTGTGCAAAAAGCCCATTTTTGGCTACTCTACCCACTTCTGATTGTAATCCATGGAGATCCATTTGTAAAATATGTCGCTCTTTGATAGCGAAATTCACTTGGATCCTCAAGTTACACTAATCGTCGCCAGTGACATGTGCACGACTCATCTACAGGCTACTTTGGATTGTGTGTTTTTGTATTCACTTTTTAATACATTTGTATTAACTTTTTAATAAATCCAATATAAGCAATTTAATCAGAATACCGTGGTCATAACTGGACACTTAGGAAACGATGCAAATTAAGAATGGACCAGGTTGCCAAGCAACAGAATGCGAAGAGAGCACATCAAATAAAAAATAAAAAAAACAACAGTCGTTATAACTGCTGCTGTTACGACTGTTGCTGCTGATCTTTCTTTTTCACTAATTAATAAAAAGTAAAAAAAAATAAAAAAAATGGTTGAAATGTTCAAAATTTAATGGCGACAAGAAAAAATGTTTGCCACCGTCAAAACTGTTTAAAATGCTTGGCAAATGTATTTGCAAGCTTCTGCAACCTTAAACGAGCCGTGACAAAAAACATTCACTACATGCTTGCAAGTCTTCACCGCTCAGTGAGATACGGGCTTAAGCAAATCCACACCACAAATAGGCACACATACATCAAAACTGCATTTTCCCTATTCACATTTGAATTTAAACGGACATAAATAGAAGTCGCTTTTATTAGTCAATGTCAACCAAAAAAAAGGAAAACAAATGTCTTCTAGTGCGCTTGTCACCCTAATGAAAGTCGGCCTAAATTAGTATTACAGTAAGAGAATTATCAGTAAGTACCAAGGCCATCCGTAAAAAAGTACAGCAGTGTTAAATGAAACATACTTTGACGTAAGAAAGAGCACACACATTTAGACATTTGTAACTGTAATGGAATACAGTTAAAAAAAAATTGCAATGATTACGTAACGGCGGTACATGTATTCCGTTACTCCCCAAGCCTGGTTAGGGAATAAGGGTTAAGGGTGCCTGCAGCAAATTTCAAGGGTCTGTGGAGGCGGACATAGTTTGGGGAAAGATCAACTAGTGTAAAACACAATACTACACAGTGAATGGACTTCATGGAGAAGTGTGTGTGAAGCTGGAGAGAAGCAATCATTTCTTTTAATTAACTTGTGCATGTTAACATGGTCAGTGAGAATCTTTTAACGACACGAACGCTCTCGTGGTTCACTGACAGGAAAGCGGTGTGTATGCCAGCAGGGCAGACGGTCACAGTAGGTAGCTACCAGTAATAAACTGAAGGGGGAAGGTAGTGAATGTTGGAGTCCTTCCTGAACTGAACAGACAACCAGATGTCAAGTTATCAATGCTCAGTTAAGTGCACTGATAGGATGAATGGATTTCCGAATAAACCTCGATTGCTTCTTGGTTTTACTCGAGTCCACAGAGGAGGAAGCAATAGCCCTCAACACCAATTGCAAATGACTAACATGGTCGACTGGCTTTTCTCCGGACATGCCCACTGGGTTTCTATTTAAGTCCCTTACTCCATGGTCTGACTGTGCTGTCACTGTTGACACATCACATCACATCATTGAATGAAGCAGATATCAGTCATTATACAGCAGGTCGCCAAGGAAAAGGACATTTTGATATACAAATAGGGCTGCCGCAATAAGCAAAAAAAATGATTAATTGCATGATAATAAAAAATTTGCTTGATAAATTTGCCGAGTGCGATAATTCTCAGCCATGTACGTGCGTGTTTGTTTACATATGTCAGCGACATTCACGCATTCACGTAAGGAGGCTTTTTTTTACTTCCTTCGATTCACTCACTCATGCACACACACAAACAAGGTCTCCTGGGCTTTTTTTCCCTTCCTTCGATTCACTCACTCACGCACACACACAAACATGGTCTCCTGAGCGGGTAAGCGAACCCGCGCCGCGTGCACCCACGGCGCCACTCGGAGCCCGTAAAGCCAAATTTAAAAGCAGTTCAAACATTTGGGTTCGCATGTTACCCATCTTCATAAGCACACGCAATTCTCTTTCTCATTTGTGAGCCGCGGGCCCGCAGGGGTAGCGCTGCTAATAGCTATATAGCATTATTGCTAACAGCGCACCACCGCTATCTGCGTTGTTTTTATGAATTGCTTGTGCTTCGAAGCCTGCCGAAAAAGCAACAATCTCTACATGCACACACGCTCGCAATCCTGTGCTGCTCAGTGAGATACGGGCCTTACCAAATACACTGGGTGGGTAATAAGTTAACTTTCCTGTCACGACTGACTCCTAAACCGTGCTTAGCATATTGAGGAGTGAATCATCTTGCCATGCACTCTTGGAGGCGGTGCTGTGCCAAAGTAGTTACCCCCGAAAAAATCTGTATCCCGTGCCGCTGTTTGTGTTTTGTTTTTCAAGAAGACACGTGTGTTTTTGAGTTTTAGAAACAAGCTTTTGTAACAAGAAAAATAATATTTATCTCAGGTAAACAAAAGAAAAGCAAGAACACGCTTGCATTATGCAATGGACTCTAGGTGCGTTCAATGACCACGCATGAAGTAGGAAATCCCAGAATACATAGAAAAAGCTCAAACGACTGATAAATGTTAATGTTTTTTTTTTGAAGTTTAAGGTCAGGGTTAGGAACAAGGAACAAGGAACATTTACAAAAAATCGCCACTTTTATGTGGTAAACGTTATAAGATCCCGCGGCGGGGGATAAAAAATGTTTCAGGGGTAACTACTTTGGCACAACAGCGGCGCATTTGGTGCATCAGATTCAACGTGAGGGCCCCTGAATAGTAGAAACAGCCATCATTTGGAAATAATGCGGACAAATGGAAAGCCGAACGTAACTGTTCATGTGTGGGAATTCTTTGGAATTATTTATTATACCATTATAATTATATTAGTTGAAAAATTATATGAAAACCGCAATATTAATATTTATTGCAATAATTTCTGGGGCAATTTATCGCCAAGCAAAATTTCTTATCGTGATGGGCCTACACACAAAATAAAATAACATAATCCTCACTCCACCCAATCTCCTACTCTATCACCAAAGTTACTTTGCAAAAAACAACAAAATTTATGATATTAATTGGGGTTGAGTAACTTATGTAACAGGTTTTTTAATTCTGTCAGATAATAAAAACGGACCGTTGCAAGCTAAGATGGAATTTCAGATACAATGGGCAACATACTGTGAATATGTAGGAGGGGGGGGGGGGGGGTTGCTTTCAGAGTACAATAATATAACACAACTTTCAAAATGTAACCATCTGGTCATGTCCTTTTGTCCTGACAAATAGAGACGAAAAATGTAAAGTTTGCCACAATGCAGCTGAAGGATAACAAATCTTATGCAATAATGAAGAGCTGTTTTAATTAGATAATTACAGTGGCTTATTATAGTGGTTATTTTTACAATTACAATGTCAAAACATTTCCTGCACTATTGATAAAGGTTTTATTACAAACAAATTTGAAATTGATCACAGTCAGAAAATGATTGATTGACATTGATTACAAATCCATCATGTGATTATGACCAGAGAATGCCTCATATCGACAGTTGTCAGAAAATAACAACACCCAAACCAGCAGTGACGAGTTGGGAAAACATTCACCCATTATCGGTGCTGCCTTTTTTTCCGTGCAGGCGCTGTCACTAGTTTCAACACCTGACACCCGTCGACACGGGGACCAGAATGAATTGCGTGTAATGATAATGGCTCAGCTAATCCAAAAGGACCTACAAATTATCTAAAAAGGCCAGTCTAAAAAATGAGCACAACTGCACATTAAAATAAATAAAAAATTACTCAAATAATAATTTTAGAAACTGACGACTGATGATAACTTTTTGAAACTGACAAAAACTAGGCTTTATTCTTTTTCTTCTTTCTTTTTAACTGAATTAGGTCTGAATTAGGTTGTGTCATAAATGTGGGTTGTGCTATTATATAAACATATTCATGTAAAGGTTAGAGCTACCAAACCCCCTCATGCGCAAACATTTTCACTCAAGTATATAGCTCGTTAGCTCGTTATTGTATTAGTATGGTTGCATCAATTTTTAATTAAAAAACAAATTAAACTTGGAAAATAAACAATAAAAAATAACTAACAAATACAGATAATGTAACTGATAGTCTTATTTATGTTTTTATGTAGTATATTAGCCAAAACTGCATAAAAGTACATATACCAGTTTAACTGTGGCATTAAATGCCAAGAGAATGAGAGCTATATACCAGTTTTTGATAAATGAGGAAAGAAGTAAATATTTAAATACATGGTTGCCCTCTTGGGACCCTCCACAGGGCCTCTCTGTCCTGGCTACGATCACGCTTAGTGTAGGTTGCTACCAAGAAGGAATTTTGTATTTCAGTGGCCCTGGCTTTTCTCCCAGTCTTATTTCAGTGATCTGTTCCAGTGTCTGTTGTGGCTGAAGAACTGTTTTAAAATAGATTGTTGTATTTTTGTCCTGTTTTTGCCCTTTGCATAACCATGGGGAATTTTCAAGGGATTTGTTAGCATTATTTAATTGTTTACTTCTGCAGCCGAACCAATGCAGGATGGACAACTGTGCTTGACACAATGGGACAAATAGACAATAACGCCACTGGTTGAAAAATATGTCTCTGTGTTGTGATTAATTTAATAATAATATTGTTAGATCCTCTGTATGACCAGGCTTCCAGGTTCCTGGACAACGGACAGGCAAGTTATACTGGATTTAAGTTTGTGTCAGATCATACAGAGCTGGACTGGCACAAACAAAAAAAAATCAGCCCTTGCATTTTGTCTTAGGCCCGCCGGCCTGGCCCAGCCTTGGTGCTATCTATATTGAAAATGGATTAATGGACTGGACCTTCTAAATTGCAGGCCAGTTTCTTGTGGTGAAATGTTGGAAAATAATAATTAAAAGCAATGCATCTGCCCCAAAAGAGGCTGGGCCACCAGGCATCTGCCCAGTATACCAGACGGCCAGTCCAGCCCTGACACCATATAAGAAGCAGTAAAACTAGTTAGAGAAGAGTGTAGATTGGCATCAAGCATAGAGGGGCTGAATCAGCATGCTAAACACGTTAATAACAATGCTTTTCTAAGCAGCTCACTCGCTGCCAACCTCCATTGTTCAGCTGTTCCAAATGCCATGCAGTGGAGGAGGGGTGGAGGTGCGAACTGAAAGTGGGCTTCAAGTAGCAACAAGAGTTGCTTCCAAACACAACTAACTGTCAGCAAGCTTGCAAAGCTTGAAAAACACTAGTATATGTTCTGTAAGTAACACTAACAAATATGGACACTTGTGTTAAATGTCCTCTTATTACTAAGCAAGCAAAGCAACTTTATTTTCCGAACCCTAAAATGGTCCTGACAGGAAACATTTGCAAGTGCAAGGGGCTAAAAGGCTCCCCAGTGTGTGGATCTGCTTGCCTTATATAACTCAATTGAATTCTAATCTTTTTAAAGACGGTTTGAACAAAAAACATAAAAGGACAGAGGGGGAACAAAAGTCAACTGCCTTTCAGTTAATAATTATAATAAAAGACCACTAAAGAATTGACAAAAAATAGTACCCTTCCCCAAAAAAATTAACCATATTCAAACTTAATAAGACACATTTTTAAATAATAAAGCTTTTGTTTTTTGGTTCAAAAACTAGCCTCTGAAAGTACATGTATGTTACATTTTAGATAAAGTTTGAAATGAGTTTGACATATACCGCCGAAAAGCATAATGCTAGCTATGACGTCCACTAGCTGAAGACCCAGACTAGAGCATGTGTCACATTTTCTGACACTTACCCAATATTGTAGGAATTTGGTACCGCTAATGTTCTGAAAAAAATAAAAATCAGAATTCAAATGCATTTAATTCTTTACTAGCTGCCTGCAACCCATCCAAAATGTGTCCATAGCTTGATTTTGTTTCCTGACCCACCAGTTGAAAATCACTGTTTTGTGTTTTCAAGTATCACTTTAAAGTATTGCCTGTTCCAACTCTCTCACGCAGGGCAGCAACACATTTAAACAGAGAGCATATGTACAGTAAACATTTTGTCTTCAAACACCAAACTGTTCAACCAAACCATGCAATTTTCTACTAGCTTAATGCTAGCATAAAAAGCTAACGGGCAGTCAGAGATGGATCCGACAACTACTATACCACACACAAGTGTAGTAGAGCATATATGACATTATTTAGAGGCATATCGTCGCTGCTATGTGAAAAAAAAACTGATGTCAATTTTTTTTTTTATTATGTTTTTGGGTTGAAACTGAATGCACACATTCCAAAAACCTAAAAATATTATTTTTTTTAAATGGACATACAGGTAAGTGTTTTTCACATAGCAGCAACGATATGTTGTTTTCTGGTGAACAACAACAATTACTGCATCCAGTAGAGCTCGATTCTGCCTGGTATGTTGTGGAACAATGTGCTGGTGGTACAATACTGAAATTCTGATTTACCTGTTAAAACCCACACAAATCAATCACTTCAAAATTCACTCCACTTCAACCTGTCCATCAGTGTCAATGTATACAGTATGGTTTGTCACATGTCCAAAGTTGAAGTGATGCCTGTCTGTTTATCATTCTACAAGCCAAGCAATCAGTCTGTAAATATGGAAGAAGAAAAAAAACAGGTCCGTGCTGTGACATTCTGGTTATATATGGTCATGCGATCAACAACAAATGATGTCTATTATAATGTTCGAGCTAAACAAAAATCCCCGTCTATACACGGTGTACGTAGAACAGTGGTGAGGTATAATCACTCACCGGCTCTGTCAAGCATTGTGTTGGAGCAAAAACAGAAGGGTACACTCATTATGATTCTATTTATAAACTTCAAGCTAAAAAAAAAAACTGATCTGCGATGAGGTGGCAGGCTCAACTTCTGGGACAATTTCATGGAATGAAAGTACAGTCGGTGTAAAATTAAAAAAAAAAAATGTTTTTTTTTTTTTACATCTATAAGATGTATATATATATATATATATATATATAAGGTTCTGTGTGTGAATGGAAAAAACATAGCTCTCACCCTGTTTGATTAACCGAACTATGGAAACAAAAACTAGGCAAGAGGGCTGCTTATGCAAACACCTGATCAATCATTCTTCTCTCTGCATTAAACCCAAACCATATTTTAAATCATATTAATTATACACCAATGGAATTAGCGTGGCGTTCTTTGGGAACAATTTTAAAAGACTTTCATTGGATTTATTTTTTTATTTTTATTTTTGTGTTTAATGAGAGCTATGGTGTGCTGTAGATAGATGGTGCTCCATAGTTCAATACATTCACTGTCAACACCCTATTCGTGCCAATGCAGAGTTTGGCATTGAGAGCTCTTTATGTGGTGGAGTCTGAGCTGCCAAAAAAAAAGAAGAAAAAATCAGCAGCGATTTTCATACGTCTTGCTAAAAAAATGTACAAAATATGCTCCTCATTTTGATAACCTTAGCCTGTTGTCCTCAGTCATATACTGTATATAGCTCCATGTTCACCTTCCTCGATATATCATTTAAAATATCATGCTCACGATCAGGAATCAACTGAAGCTATTTTCATATAGTGAAGAGATAACGCTTCATTTTACCTGTGGTGTTGCGAAGAGTTTCTCTGATCGGTAGATTCTGCGATTTTGCTCTTGTCGAATATATCTCCCTGAGGCTGCTGAGGATTGGAAGAGTATATGTAACTGAGGGTGTGTGGGTCTGTCTGGGCAATGGATGCACTAGAAGAGAAAAAAAGAGAGAGATGGTCTCTCTCTCTCTCTCTCTCTCTCTCTCCCTCTCTTCTTTTTGATGATAAACAGAGAACACGTGGCTTCAGCAGAAATGCAGCACTATGAATACCAGAGCACAACAGGCGAAGGGAGAAGTAGACCCGAAAGAGATGAAGGCAAAGTGATGGAGCCGAAGCGGAGGGAATGCTGTTTGAGTGAGCGCGTTGCCTGGTGACATATTTGTGCGTTAATCTCATTCTCAAAAGCAGGGCACTGCAGCTGTGAGTTGGCGGATGAAGGCAAGCTCTAAAATTGATAATGCCTTTCACGGCATACTATGAAAATTAGAGAATATTTTTTTCACGTAAGAAGCACACTGCCTTGTTCTGCACATCCAATTCCGACACAGTGTTACTGAGACATACTCACACCCACACGCTAACGTGCAACAGCCTGCAGGCACCCACTAGGGTCTTTTTGTCTCGTTGACGCTGCCATTAAAGGAGCTGACCATGTTTGGGTAACTTTCATTAAATGATGGGAACATGGATGGGGGGGGGGGGGGGAATCATCTATAGAACAAATGGCATCAGTAATCTATGGAGCATCCATCTTGCATGCATAAGACCATAATGGGATGCTGGACTCTCGAAATATGTACACAAATTACGTGCAGCATTTTTTATTTGTTTAGATTTGATTTTACAGACATTTCTAAAAGCGCCTGCTGACGGTTGGTTATATAAATATGTCCATCTGATTAGTAGTCTTTAGTGGCGCAACAGTGCACTCTCAGTTACATTTATGATTCAAATACTAATCACATTTAATTGTAATCAGATTTTTATGATCAATAGAGCAATTCCATTTACAGTTAATAAACTCCACTGTATTTCAGTTATATTGGGTGTAGACAATACTGTGGATTACATATTACCTTACTATTGCCACTATTAATACTAGGGGTGTGAATTGCCTAGTACCTGGCGATTCAATTTGTATCACGATTCATAGGTCACGATTCGATTCGATACGATTAATCCCGATACGAATCTATAAATTGATTATTGCGATTTTTTTAACTCAAATTTTGAAAATACTAATCAGTAAACTTGTACATGTACACTGTAAGATTTGGATGAAAATGTATTTATTTATCTGAAAATTCAGGCTTATAACCAAGCCACTGCATTTAACAAACAGGTTACAGTTTGTTTCATGTTTGAACAGCACTGAAATTAAATATTAACACTTAATGTTCCATTAATATAACATTCTTCCATGCTTAATGTGTGAATCCTAACCCTAAGTAAGACGTTTTGTTGAATATTCCCATAAAAAATGTATGTTTAAAAATCGATTCAGCCAGCCGCATATCGAATCGATTCGAAAATTGCGCGCTGTAATATCGCGATATATTGCCGAATTGATTTTTTCTAACACCCCCTAATTAATACTATACCAAAGGTCATCAATCCAAAAATGTTGAAAGAGCAATACAGGTATTGGACCAAAAAACAACAAAAACAAAACAAATCTAGCTGGAGCCGCAATTTTTTTTTTAAAGCCTTATAAGAAGCCTCAGTTTCAGTATCAGTTTGAGCATTGGATATTTTGTCTTTGTTGTGTATTCATTTGATTTTACAGTGGAAAAATCATCAAATCATTGTTTTCTGTTTTATTTATGTTTTACACAATGTCCCGACTTCCTTAGAACTGGGGTTTGCAGAATTGAATTTGAAGTCATTCAGTATTTTTATTTATTTATTTTCTCTGTGTGAAGAGGTTTTTGTTGAGATTTAATAGTCAATCAGTCACTAGGTTTGGACCGCCCTACAGCAATAGAAACTGTAACTTGGCAGCCACAAACTCAATCTCTGCAATCTCTCAGTGTGTCCATCAAAATTAATTTGTGCTCCAAAAGTCATCTACAGCAGCAAAACAAATAAAGTATCACATTCAAAGCGTTTTGCTGCTACAAATGGCCACTTACAGTATCTCTTCAGTTGGATCCATCCTAAATAAAGTGACAGCAGCTTTTCAGACTGTGTCTTCTATCGCTATCGGTTGATGCATGTCACACTATCTCGCAACAAAATGTAAACATTTTCTTATACTGTATATTGACTGTAAAATGATGATGGAGGAGGTTTCTTGTGTTCATCAAAATGTAGAATATCGACGCTGATAATCGGCCCGGCCAATAATTGGTATGTAACATGGCATAAAAAAAAATTAAAAAATCGCCACAACCTGTTTATAATCTGTTGATATTAAAACAAAGTTGCTAGCAACCCCCTCAGACTCAAACCACTCAACCAAACTCAATATCAACCTAGACCAGGGGTCAGCAACCTTTGCTGTCAAAATAGCCACTTTAGGGCTGAATAAATAACAAAAAAAACATTTGAACACTGTGATGAATGAAACAGTATGTTAGTGTTAGCCTAATGTACTGAGGGCCCAAGAGCTAATTAGAGATGCACCAAAACAGAACAATATGCAGCTTCCAATACTTTGAGATTAATTTTCTTCCACATTTCATCTACCGTTTTTAGATTCCACCCCCCCCCCCCCCCATACTTTATTTTTTTTATACATTTCTCGACTTTTGTGCCTTTCTTTCAAATTTCTGAGATTTTTTTTTTTTTTGCAATTTTGTGGTCTCTTCTTCCTTTTTTGGACATTTTTGTAGCTATTTTTGACATATTTTACTGCCTTTTTCTGCTATGAGTTTTTGAGATTTTATGGTAATTTTAGGGATTTCTTCTTTCCTTTATTGACATTTTATCATTACTTTTTGAACATTTTCTTTCTGCCTTTTTTATTATTAAATTCTCTGACATTTAGCAATTTCATGGACATTTTATTGTAATTTCTGATTTTCTTCTTTCTTTTTGGACATTTTTTGAATACTTAATTAATCATGTTTTTAAAAATGTTGTCACAAATTCATTTAAAGAATATTTTATTTAAATATATATATACACACACACACACACACGGTGGCTGACTGGTTAGCACGTCCGCCTCCCAGTGCAGAGGACGTGAGATCGAGTCCGGGCTTCAGCCTTCCTGGGTGGAGTTTGCATGTTCTCCCCGTGCTTGCGTGGGTTTTCTCTGGGTACTCCGATTTCCAAAGACATGCATGTCAGGTTAATTGAACACTCCAAATTGTCCACAGGTGTGATTTTGAGTACAGATGGTGGTTTGTCTATGTGTGCCCTGCGATTGGCTGGCAACCAGTTCAGGGTGTACCCCCACCTACTGCCCAAAACCAGCTGGGATAGGCTCCAGTGCCCCCCGCGACCCTTGTGTGGATAAGAAAATGGATGGATATATATACACAGTATATATAAAAAAAAAATTAGAGCTCCTCAGGGAGACACAGGAGAGGGACTGAAGAGCCGCATTTGGTTCCAGAGCCGAAAAACTGTAAGTATTTAATAATGCAATATGAAAGAAACACAATTAAAACATATAGGCAGAGATTAAAAATGTTGCCAAACACAACTACCACCCTGTGGCATGAGTGGCCTCCAAATCAATTTCTATTGACTCTGCTTAAAAGCACACTATGTGCAGTAATGCCACTGGAACTCACAGTGAGCTAGAACACAGGCAGATAGACTGACCTCTGGGTGTTAACAGCTGTTGCTGGTCTTATTATTATCATCACTCATCACTATGTTACGCTGTAAATTACTACTACCACTTTATGGACAAGGCCGTTTTTTATTGTAGGGTTAGCCACCGCTGGATTTAGGTAACAAATGCACGGACCACAAACTATCCATCCATCCATTTTCTTAACCGCTTGTCCTCACAAGGGTCGCGGGGGTGCTGGAGCCTATCCCAGCTGGCTTCGGGCAGTAGGCGGGGTAGACCCTCAACTGGTTGCCAGCCAATCGCAGGGCACACAGAGCCGAACAAGGACCACGGACTAGCATAGCTGAATTTATACATGTGAATTCCTGTTTGCAAATTGCATCATCATGCATCCTAATCTTTTAGCAATGTGTCCAAAATAAATCACCCCCTTGACTCAATATTGCATAGTCAGACGCATACAGTAAATCACCAGCTAGCAAATAGCATGCCTATTTTGTCCTCATGACTGTATGCCACCTGCTACAGATAACAAAGTGAAGCCAAAAGTAGCGTGAAGGACTTCCTTCTCCTCCCGGTCCTGACAATATGGCATAGGCTACGAGCTGCTCCTCCGATGGGGCCTGAGGTTGTTAGGGGAGATAATACACATTTTGAGAGCATAGCGGGGGCGTTGCTTCAGATACAGTTAATCCTCACACCTCATTGTTGAGATGTGGCCGGCTGACGCAGCGCTCACCTGTTACTCTTCTCGTCTTCCCTTTTTCTGCTCCTCCTGATATGCATTCTTTCTCCTGCTCTCTTTGTCTTCAGCTCTAATTCTTTTCTTACACTCACGCTTCTGGGGCTACAACTCAGGAGACTTGAGGAGAGAGGCTTGATTTAAGGAGATGTGAATACTGTACCAGGAAATTGTTTTAGTTTAATACAGTATTGGAAATAGAATTAAAAATCAGCAGGGAAGGCAAAAAAGAATCAATTTAAATGATGATACAAAATATCTACATCACAGAATCAATCTAATTGTGCGCAATGTTAAATTAACTGGGTGTTTCAACTCATAGATATTTACATTAATAGCCTATTTAGGTTAGACAAACCACAGAAGAAGGACTTTTAATAATGAACATACAAAAGTAGGGCTAGGGCAATAGACACATGATGAATAAATCAGGAGGGGAAAAAAACTCATGTAAACCCTGATCTCGAACTGCAAGGCATATAGCATTTAGATTTGTGTCACAATTACAAGAGCGGAAGAAGAAATTCTAAACACAAAGGCGTGTTTTGTGAGTCTGCCAACCTGAAGAAGTCCCCAAACCAGCAATGACTATGTACCGGTAATTAAAAGTTAAACACAATTTGGGGATATCAATCTGTCCAGCAACAAAAGTGATCAACAACAATTGATAAATAGAGGCAGTTAGAGGGGCAGCACTAATAAACGAACGCAGGTAGTGACCACAGACCACTACCTTGTCCTCATCCAAGTCTCCTGGACACGGCTTAGAAATCAATAAACCCTGGACGCCTTTGCAGGTATTTCAAATTATTGCATGATTAGAGACATCAGCATTCATCCCAGCCCACCTACTATGGGTCAATGACATGTATAGATTTCATTAAGGGTGGTGTGGCTCCGTGGTAGAGTGGTCATCTTCCAACCCTGAGGTTGATGGTTCAATTCCAGGCCATTGTGACCATGTCGAAGTATCGTTGAGCAAAATACTGAACTCACAGTTGTTCCTGCTGCCGTCATCAGTAGGTGAATATAGTCCAAATGTAAATCGCTTTGAGGGCCTTGTAAGGTGAAAAAGCAAAGCACTATGTACATGGAATGCCATTTACCATTAGCCTGACAACCACGGGTGAAGATAGGCCTGATTGCCCCGAATCTTAAAAGTGACAAAGCACACACAAGCCACCACAAAGAAAATCAATTCAATTTCTAGTCGAGACGGCAAATGAAAGGCACTTGCCCAAAGCCACATTTGGCTAATTAAACCCTATAAAATAATATTTGCAAGAATAAAACAAAGTCATAAATGAGTAACATTCAACATCAACATGATAGGCTATAGCCATGATTGGAGGTAATTGAATAGCAACACTTCCAGCACAATATCACTATCCCATGAAGAAAATGTAATTGTATGAATGAGATTCACAAGAGACAGAGGAGAATACATGTAAACAGTCACGACAATGTAGACGCGTATACTGTATGTACAAGTGAAAGGACAAGGAAGGCAGACAGGAACAAAGGAATAGCCTCTGGGGTCTATTCAGCCTTTGTGTATACAAAATGTTTCACGGCAAATACCAAACGTCAGACGTCCTTAAAGTAGGAAGTAGCCAGAGGCAGCATTAATGTCTGACAGATTCTTGGATTGAAGCCCTTCGTCTGCCCTTTGCTTTCACTAAAGCCTTGGCTGAGATTGTGCCACACAATCACAAAGGTTTGCAATAGACACTGTGTGCCCACAGACATTTACTGTCAGTGTTATTTTGTTCCACCTACAGACAAAATTCACACTTAAAACTGAACCATAATGGAGCCATAGTGGATAAAATTAAGGTTGAAGTCATTCCTCTAAGCGTGTAAGAAATACCTCATTTAAAAGCACAACAAAAGGTGTGCCATTGTGTTATGCAATATAAGTTACATAGCCGAGCACAACACAGCAGTATAGTAAGTAAAAAAAAAAAAAAAACGAGACACTATAATTTCTCTGAAAACTCAAGCATACAATCAATTATCAACAGGAACTATGTATAACAGATATAATAGTTTAGATGAAGACGTACTTGACTTCAACTTAAAATCAGTTCTCTTTACTGTCTGAGTTATTTATACAAATCTCAAAGTTAAAGCGTTAATTCATTGATTAATCACATAAATGTAATGTGTTTCATTGTCGTAATTAGCACTTAAAAATTCCCCAAATCACAACACGTCGGCTCTAAAGCACTATTAATTTTTACCGCAGATTAGCTTTTAGCTTGACAGCGGATGGTTATGTTAAAGGAAACATAGGTTGTGTTTGAACAATAAATATAACTACATGCTTTAAAGCAGTGATTCTTAAACATTGGGCCAGGTTGGGCTGCGAGCGCCATCTAGTGGACTAGTGGACCGTAAAGTAATGTCAGTTTTGTAACTCTGGGCCGAGACGGCCGCAGGCTTTATACGCATGTAGAAGGTTTTTTTTTTTTTAACCAAATATTCCCCCCAACTCTCCCCGTGTAGAAAAAAAAAAACAATCTGTAATATTGCACGTTAGTATGGTGCTAAATTGATTCATTCAGTTTAGCCACGTTATTATCAACATGGTGTGGGGCGGGGCCGCAGAGCGCAATGGCTCCTTCTACGCAATCGACCAGGGTGTTCCAAAATTAGAAACAACATGGCGGAACCTGCGTTGAATGAGCTGCTCTTGACGCTCGCAAATATATTTCATCTAATAACGGCCAAAAAATATGCAGGGAGGTAATGCAGCATGTCGGTATTTCATGTATTCTTCTATTTCCGGTTTTCGTTAAGCGTCTAGATCACGTCATTTTTGTCCAATGGGAGCACAGATTGTCACGCGGGACGACGTGATTACGCAATACTTTATCGCCCGCTTGCAAAAAGCACAGTGAACCGCGCCAAAAGGGGTAGGGGGGGATCCGCTTTAGGACGGACCAAACAAGTGGACTTAAGGACTTTTCTGGTCTGAATACACCCATAGATGAATGGACGCTGCAATTAATTATGTTCTCGCGGAAATACCTCCCCGTTTCCTTGTTAAATGTTGAACAGCGAAAGGCGCTTCGTGCATTCTTATCTGGTAAAGATGTTTGTGCTCCCCCCCACCCCCCCCCCCCCCCCCCTGAGAAGTTGATTCTGGCTTGTTGGGCATCTTATTGGGTGTTTACTCATAAATAAATGTCATTGATGACCACATTGTATCATGTTAATTTATTCTGATTTTATAAACCTTAACTAGATTAAATTTAGTTATTAAATACAAATAATAATAAGTCAACATAAATCAAAATTTCTAAATGGGCCCCAGGCCACTTTTTACAGGAAAAGTTTAGCCCCAAGGTAAAAAAGTCTAAGAATCCCTGCTTTAAAGTAAAGTCATTTAATAGATGTTTGAGTATGACATTCAGAATATTTGTTCATGTCAAACTACTGGGGTAATTTCTTTTTCATTTTAAATTATGCGAGTAATTAACTAATTAGAAAAAGAAGAAGATGGGAGTGTGCAGTGGATCAATAATTTTGAAGACGTCCTCTTAACATTAAATGTTGAATGAATTAACACATGATAGGTGCCTTTCAAATTTGGCGGGCAATTTTTGGGGGGGATAAAAAGCCTTTTTAATGAAGTGATTAATCGTAATTAATCAAAATCCTAAAATACTGATTAATCTGATTTAAAAAAAAAATTGACATCTCTACTTTAAATACAATATGTAGACATGATGGTGCTGAATTAAATACACAAACAGTGAATTTACAATCATTCAACAAAAGGACCTTAACATAACGTGAACATAAACATAAATCTGCTGCTCTTATAAGGGAATAATTAACATCTATCTGGAACATTAACAACAGAGACAGACACCAGACACCTCTTAAGAGGTTCCGGGCCCAGAACAAATGGAGGAATATGTGGCAGGTGGTCACTGTGAATGGATTATATTCCACTTTAGGATTTAGTTTATTGTTAAGGTGGTTTTGGTCTTTAGTTTGTTAGCTTTTCTTTAGTTTATGGTTTTGATTTGAAGGGTTTGAACTTACCAGTAGTTTAACGAGCTAATGTTTTACACCTGTGGAGTTGTGATGGTTTGATGCAATTGACTTGAACCTCCCCATAACATCAGTGTGGGAGGCTGCTACGAGAAAAGCCACTTTCCATTTGAATCCTCCAATGTACTTTTTGGCACAGAGCACTTTTGAATTATAAAAAGAGAAAAAGAAAAAAAACTCCATTAGAAATAGCTACATATATTGATTGTTAAAATACGTTCACAATTGTATTGTAATTTCACAAATATTTGTCTGTTATTTATTTAATGGAATAAAATGTAAAATTCAACTTTAAAAACCCTAAAAATATTATATTACAAAAATGATATATACTGAGAAATGGACATTGAAAATTTGTAATTTTACCATAATTTCATTGTGAATTAAGTGAAAATAACTACAATTTCTGTAATGTCCTATACATCATAGGTGTCAAACTTCGGTCCTGGAGGGCTGCAGTCCTGCAGGTTTTGGATATTTCCGTTCTCCAACACAGGTGATATATGAGCATCATCAGCTCAACAGCAAGTTCTGCATAAACCTGATAACGATCCTGCTGATTGGAATCAGCTTGTGTTGGAAGAGGGAAACCTCCAAAACCTGCAGGACTGCGGGCCTCGAGGACCGCAGTTTGTCACCTATCCTATAAGTGGTAGCATTCATTGTATTAACATCTATTTAGAAAGGACATCTAATGAGAAAATAAATAGTTAAAAAAACGGTAATTTTCCAGCAGCTGGGGCGCCAGAAAAATACTGTCAAATAACAGAAAATTACTCTCTCGTGAAAAAAAACGGTAATAGAAAGCTTGAGAGGGAGAACTATGCGCAAAGCCAACAATTGGACTTATGAATGCTGCCTCTGCTGAGGAATCAGCACTATCAAGTATACATTTCATGAGATGTAAATTGGAAAAACACCATTGGCAACATGGATCAGGGGTAGAGTGGCCATCTGATATCACTGAGGTTGTGGGTTCGATCCCCTTGGTGAACAATGAAGTATCCTTGAGCAAAATACTGAGCTAATGCTGTCATCAAAAGGTGAGTGACTACTGGGAGTCAAAATGTAAAGCGGTTTGAGAGCCTCGTAGGGGGAAAAATGCTACACTGTGTAAATGAGTTACCCTAACAATAACCTGTTGCAATTTTAAACCCAATAGTTTTTTTTGTTTTTTTTACAGTTATTGCCCATGTTTTGTAAGATTAATCACGTTATTATTTTGTCATATACTGTTATATTACATACAATCCTGTTAAAATTAGTTAAAAACTGTACTTTATGGAAAAAAAACTGTTTTTACGAGAAGGTAACTTTCTGTTATTTCACAGTATTTTCTGGCGCCCCAGCTGCCGGAAACTTACCATTTTTTTACGATTTTTTTTTTTTTTAACAGTGTATTCTATCCACGAATCGTCCCAGTCTTGATCATCATCTGTCTCCCTTTTTGTTCTTGTGTGATCTGAGGTTGTTCAATATGTTCTCATCAAATTGCTCCAGTGTAATTTAACAAACAAATATTTAAATGTTTGGTATTAGAATGAAAGCCCTCAGAGGGTGGTGGTGATGAGTGCATTAAAACTGCCACATGAGCAGAATCTCAATCTAATCAATATTCATGCTCTGCAAACAAAGGTTCGCACTTAATTACTGTTAATAAATGCAGCCACCTCACAGTCATTTTGCTAATGGAGCATTAGTAATAGAATAAAAAAGATTAAAAAACGAAACGACAAATTGATCATCTCCAGGAAGATGACGATTAAAAGACTACGCTACAAGAGAAGTACAACATTATTTGCAATCATGGATGTATAAATTATTACTGCAAGAAGTGTAAATTACAAAGGAACTTTAATATTCTCCATTTTATTTTAAGAATCCCTAAAAAAAAACACTTGACAAGTAAACATACACGCAAGCCATTTTCGACACCGCTTATCCTCATTTGGGTCACAGGTGGGCTTGAGCCTATCCCAGCTGATCTGATTAGTAGAGTCTCTGCAGGACAAGAATGCACTGTGACGAGTCTGTTGCTGACGTTTAGGCCAGCGGTTTCTTCCAGCTGGTAGGCAAGGTCACGACTGCATGTCTGTTATCTTCCTCTTGCGGTAGTTGAGCACCAGGCTTGAGGCAGAGAGCTGGGAAGCTTGTCCTTTCTCCCAGCCCTGGAAGCTGTTGAGGCCACATTGCCCTGACACGAATAGCACCTTCTCGAGACTGTCCAGACGCTCCACCAGTGCTGAGGTGTCCTCATTGTAGGCATTCTGGGAAGAGTCCATAGTCCGTCTGAAACGCCCAATGAATGTCTAAAAGAACAATAAACAAAGTTACTTCACAGTATTTGCAATTTACTTTCAAATTGCAACTGTTGTGTTCAGTGGCCTCATTTTTAAAGCAGAGACTGAGCTAGAACTGGTTCTGTGTTTTACCAGCCAAAATACAACGTGGCTGAACGATTTATTGCTTTTTGATCAAAATCGTCATTCCAAGTACTGTAATGGAATCACGTAATCGTCATAGCTTCAGGTTGTTGTTTTTTTCAGCGCTCCCGAGTGACCCAGAATCTGTTTTATCAACTATCTCACATATAAATGCAGACTCCCTCTTAATCCGCCAAGCTCACCAATCAGAAGTGGCACGCTACTCGTGACTGGTCATACGAAGCAGTCAGTTACGAGCTGTGCTTGTCAGAAAAATCTCAATTTAATCTTTCCCTGAATCTTTCCTTCAGCCATGCTATCTTTACCATGCTAGCATAGCGCTGCAAATGTCTTTTATATCCTCATCTTTAAAGGGCCCTAATAAACACATTTTCACTATTTACAATGCTGTTAAAAAAGCCAGGTTGAACTGTTTGTGAGGTTGCAGCGCCCTCTGTTGGTCAGTTTATTGTCCCCATTTCAATTATAGTTAGGCACGTTCTTGGCCACCTATGCTGCTTGTTAAGACCCACGCTAACCGACAGGCAGACGAAGTTGGTCGCTACATGTTCAAGCTTTGCTACAAATCCCCATTTCTCAATGTGTGCGTGCATTCGCGGGTAGGTGCCTCAATGTAACGTTCTCAGTAATTCTAAGTCATATATTCATTCAAGTTAATGATACTTGTTCTATTTTGGACTTTATGTATCACTAAGCAGCCCAGCTAAGTAGCATTGTATTACAGCCACGCAATTGCTCCTCTTTGATTTGTATTGTATTGGCTTTGCAGAAACCACACACATAAACCCCCAACCCCTCCCCACAATTAAACAACAGAAAGAGATAAGATGGTCTGATCATTGCCTAACCTGGACAATCTATGTTCTAACCGGACATACTGCAGCGGTTATCAACCTCATAATTAATTTCTTTCTAATTTCTTGCTTTACTGTACAGTACTGTACATATAATTTCTGAAATCAAGGTAAATTATCAATACGAATAATCACATGTATTTTCTTGCTAATTTATTGTTTCATTGCCATTGCATTGCATTGCTATGCCAATCTACCTGGTAACAGATGCAGCAACCCTTCAGCATGCAAAATATTCTGATCCGATTGCACCCCCTAGCTGTCCCTTTAAAAAATGAAAAAACTGTATGTTCTCCTCCTTGACTCAGTATGCACAGTTACTGTTTTAGTTTTACTGATGTAAGCTAAACAGTATGTCCATGATAAGGAAATACCAGTAATTGTATCCATGAATGCATCAAGAGGTTTACAGAACAAATTAGTAACTGTAGTAGCTAAATTTATAGTAGATTTGTAGTTATTGCCAAATTACCTGAAGCAACGTCTGTGCTATTTCTGGGTTCTCTGGACTGTCAAAGCGCAGCATCTGGGATCCCAGGCCATAATAATAAGGCCCCAACTTGTGTAGATCCACCACGTTGGGGTCTGCATTGAACACCGTCCTCCAGCCTTCTCTATAAACTTTGGGTAGCTCGACTGACAGCATCGTTTTATTCTGCTCATACAAACCCTTGGACAGCCACAAAGGAAACTCCATTTTTGTGCCCTGTGAAGGAGACATTGTTAATATTATTGTAAGAACTGTTTAACTGTCAGATGAAGATCCCCCTCAGTCACACTGCATCTAAAAGCTGGGTGTGGTGTTTTAAATTAAACATCTGAAATTAAGACAATGGCAGTACCATCATACATTTCTGATTCCTTCAGTGAAAGAAACCATATAAAGGGGACTTTAATAAATAAAAATGTGCCATCATGCAAACTGATAGGCCACCTCAGTTAATGATGCAACATTTAACTTATTTCCTATGAATGGGGGAAAAAAGGCCCAAACTACATTTTTATAATGACCTTCTTTCCCCTTTTCTCCATCGAGTTCAATTAACCCCTTTTTAGTGGTTGCCTACCATCGGAATATCCGGCGAGTCACTCGACTTATCTAGGAAACCAAGCCGAGGAAAAGAAACTTCTGTGCTGATAGGGAGTCGCTCGTGCGAAAGCAAAATGTCATCCAAGGAAAATAAATTTTCTTCCATGCACACACCGGGTTGTACGGGCAAATACGACTGTGATTCCATTTTCGAAACCAGCCTGACACCGAAAAACATGAAGAGTTGTGGAAATCACCAGGACAACAGTAAAAGGAACCTCCTTTTATCTGTGTTTACAACTAGCACTTCCTGGTTTCTTGGCGCCCAGCGCAGCCCCATCAGCGGATAGGCTGGTCGCTGTGATGCGTCATTACAGCCAACATATTGGATGTGTCAGACTTGCGTCGTAAACTTGAAAAAGGAAGTAAAAGTTACTTGTTACTTGTAAATGTAACATTTACATTTATTCGACTTTCATGAATCATTTCCATGTTCACTACTTCAATTTAATTACTAATAACGGCAATCACTGGAGATGGATTTGGAAAAGCCTTGTTTTTTTGACAACTGTTTTCATTTCGTTCTCAGGTCTTCAATAGGTTTAATAGCCAGTAACTTAGATAGTATGCAAAAAGTTTGCCTAGTGACTACAGTACTTAATTGGTCATTTGTTTGATTTGGGGTTATTTATTTTTAAATAAATAGGACTTTAAAATTATGTTGTTGTGTTGTCAAACTAATACGATTTGAAAATACAATGCTCTTATTTTGTAACACAACGGAAGTGCTGACTGCTGAAGATGTGGTCTGTGGAGCGAGTGGAAGGCGGAAAGGAACCGACAAACTGGTGGGCACTGGGCAGCTCATTTGTATTCGTGGGGACAACGCGTAGTGAGTGATAGCCGGTAGTCTGTGTTGGTTTTCTCAATTAAAAATATGTATTTTACCACAATGTGATGGCAGTGTAGTATGGAGTAAGATCACTGTCAAAAAGATGTATCCGTAATAGCAATAGCAATAGCAATAATCCGTGTGTTTTCAATGTTTCCTTGTGAGTACAAATCAAACTTTTGAGGGTTTGAATTTCTTTCTTGTGACTACGAATCTAAAACCTGCGCGTGTGAAGTATTTTGAATACAACTCTCACTTCTACGACTAATACTACAAGTAGTAGTTAAGTGAAGTTCACACCAGACGCGGGAGTTTGACCGCTGGTGTTCATTTGTTCTTATGGGAGAAGAGGCGGAAACAGCAGAAGAACAATCACTTTTCTTCATTTCACGAGCAACCACAGACGCACGACAAGTGTGGAAACGACACCACCCAGATTCCAGAGGCGCACACACACCAACGTGAATTTCACCGCCTTCAACTGGAGCGTCTTCTGGATGACGATGCGGCTGACCTGTGCCTATTTTGAGGACCTGTTAATTCGGGTCGGTGCCAGGATTTCCCGGATGGACACCAATTACAGGCGATCCATTCCAGCTGCGGAGCGCCTGGCCATCACTCTCCGGTGAGTCGGCGTTTCATGTCTTAATTGTTGTATCACAATATATGAAGGCAGTGGATATTTTGCCGTGACTGGCATCTCTCCTGCTTGCGCTATTTTGCCGTGAATGGTTCTGATTGGTTGCAGTATTGTAAATGTTGAGTTATCGCAAGAGCAGCTGATAGGGAGTTATGTTCCCAACGATGCAAATGGTCCACGGTACCGGTGTCTGTGTTTTCGCCACTGATCTGTATGGTTTTCAGCGTTCCTCCATTGATTGCTTTCAGCCATATTGCTCTTCTTTTATTCTCATGAGCAACACTGAAAGTTTAAGCCATTCGGAAGGACAATAAATTGCAAAAGAGAGCTGAGATGACGTCACAAGTCAAAATGGCGGTCAATTCAGTGGAAGAAGACTGGATCGTTGTAATGTGATTTGTGAAGATTATTTATTTTAAAATGGGATGAGATGTCATTTGACTACTTACAACAATCTCTGTGTGTTTTTTATGATAGTCACAGGTAAAAGCAATACAATATAACGTTTGTTTTAAAGGAAGCATTTAAATTTGCATTGTTACATTGGGGAAGTATCAGAAATGCCCGGAATTTACCAGCGTATAATGAACACATGTGCACGTTTAGGTCACTGTGCGGCTCACATAACTGAATATTTTTACTTTGGTAACAAAACAAATTGAAAACTTTGTGAAAAAAGACAGAAAAGGGGGTGAAGCAAGACTAGTTAATCGTGGTAAAAGCCGGTTTACGACAGGCCAAGAATTTCTTGCTCTAGCGATTGTCCAATCAGCCATTCACAGTAAAATAACGCTAGCAGGACTAGTTGTCGGTCACAGCAAAATAAGTACTGCCAAAAATATATAATTTGCCAGGTTAACATGGAGATTGTTTTTGTCATTTCGATTGATTTGTTGTCTATTGACTCGTATAAAATGCTTATGTGAAACATTTTTTCAGCAATAGCGAGCCCTACTAAGCACATTGTTTAAAAAGGTGTTTATTTAATCTTTATATTGACCACTTTATTTCACTTTTTCATAGTTGCGTTGACCTTTTATTAACTCTTTGACTGCCAGACGTTTTCAGAAACGGGATGTCGCCAGTGCCAGCCGATTTAAGCATTTTGACTCATCTTTTAAGGTCCACAGAAAATGTTGTTTGGACTATGGAAACACACATGCTACCAAATGAAAGATTGAACTCTCATCTTTCATCAGAAAAAAAAGTTTTTCTACCTTATTCCGTTCTTCAGTAATCAACAATAGAAAATGGTTAGTTTCACCGAAATGCTCTGTTTTGAAACAAAAAGCGGAGAAAAAGAGCTTTTTGTGAAACGATGTTATTTCATGCACTCTAGTGGATTGTACACTTCTTTTTGTCCATGAATGATGCCACAAACACCTACAGTAAATAGTGCTTTACTTCTGTAATACACCACCACCAACAATGAAAAAGTGTTTTTAGATTGCAAAATACGTTTATTTCCATTCAACAGTGTAACAATTTGACAAAACAATTTCGCAAACTATTTACAAATGTGTGCAACTGTGGTACTATTTACAATTATGTGGCTGTTTCAAATAGTTTTTCTTTTTGTAACACTGCCCTGCGTGCAAGGAGAGGGAGCAGGATTTGCACAACAGAGTAGTTTCACTTCCATTGTCCGTTTCGCGTGCAGACGTTACACTTTCTTGACGGCCTTTTTTTCCGGGAAATAGCAAGTAGCAGACTGTACCCACTACTCCGATGAATATGCATTGGACTCGGGGCACTCTTCGTCGTCCGATTGAACGTCCGCCTGAGCGTGCTCGGTTGTGCTCCGCGTTTACCTGTATTAGCATCGCTAGCCCGTGAACCTTTATGACGTCGTCATAGCCGCCGCGTCAGCGCTTCCAACTTCGGCGTCAACCTCGGAGTCACCATCATCATCATCGATGATGATCATCGTCGTCATCAATGTGCTCTTTAGCGTTGGTCGATGCCTTTCGTCTTTGAAAAAAATTCCCAAGTGTGAGCTGCTTGCAACCGGTCGCCATTGTTCGCTTCTTCAGCCATCTAGCTCCGCCTCACGTCTTCTACTGCCGCGCCAATGCTTCCAACCTCGGAGTCACCATCATCGATGATGATCATCGTCGTCATCAATGTGCTCTTTAGCGTTGGTCGATGCCTTTCGTCTTTGAAAAAAATTCCCAAGCGTGAGCTGCTTGCAACCGGTCGCCATGTTCTCTTCCCTTCCCCAGCCATTGTCCCCTCGAGCTCCGCCTCATGTCTTCTACTGACGCCTACCCAATCTTGTCAAGAGTCATTGCTGCCATCTAGGGGCCAAAAATAGTCATTAGGCTAACTAGATCAGCTTGAAACTTTCACCACAGCTGGCCAAGGCTTTCCTCCACCCGTTTCCCCCTAAAAAAATAAAAAAATTGGAGAACGTCTTTTAACGTCCTTGGCAGCCCTCCGTAGGTTTTTACTAAACGTCATTTAACGTTTTTGGCAGTCAAAGAGTTAAAGGTAAGATTGTATGTTAAAATAAAATTACATAAAATCATCTTTTTTTTTTACTCTGAAAAAAAGACTATTGATACGATATATTTATCTATATATATATATATATTTGACGATATTGACTGATAGAAAATTATATAGTAATAGTTTTCTGCTAAAGTGGAAGAAGATAGGCAGTCATAGACTACATTATACACATTCATCTACACACTGTACAACATCATATAAATAGAATACATATATGATTGATGACATCAGCTGTGCAGCCCTAAAAGTAAAATAACAGAATGAGATGTATCTTAGGTGCACCTCATTTTAATGCGATGTTTTCTGTGCTGCAGGTACTTGGCCACAGGTGAAGCCTTCGGATCAATCGGCATTAGCTTCCAGATGGTTCCAGACGGTTCCATCAGCTATTTGGGAATAAAGTTCATGGCCGTGCCCACCGCTGACGAGTGGACGTCAATTGCAGAGAAGTTTGAGAAGCAGTATAATAGAGCCCCTCTCAAACACAAGGGAACATTCTCATTAGTTCTTCTGGCAGTTGTGGATACTGATTGTTGTTTCCGAGTGATAGATATTGGAGACTACGGAAGAACTAGAGAAAGTGGGATTATGGCCGTCTCAACTATTGGTAATGCGTTGTACGCTGGCACCCTGCCTGCTGACCAGCCACTACCAGGAGCTGAACATCAAGGACCCCTGCCACATGTCTTTGTTGCAAATGAGGCCTTCCCACTGCTGAAACATCTCATGAGACCATTCCGGGGACGCATCATTCCAAGAGAGCACGCCATCTTTAACTACTGTCTCTCTCAAGCTTGTCAGGTAACGGAGAAAGCCTTTGGGATCCTGTCCGCTCAGTGGAGAATGTACAGGCGTCCCATAGTGGTGCGTCGCGAAGTTAAAAGAGATTTGTGTTAAGACTATCTGTGCATAACTACATGAGGAAAACCCAGGGACCTGAATCTGATGTGAGTACAAGCATGCACTTTGACGAGGCAGAATCACTGCCAGGCCTGAGAAATCTTCCTGGCACCACCTGCACCAAGAAGGCTATGAAGGTTTAGGGAAGCCTTCACATCATTCTTCTCAGCTGAGGGAATTGTCCCATCGCAAAGAACCGTTTGAAAAAGGAAATACCATGAAGAAAAAATAATGCATATTTACTGCATGATTGACAATAGAAAAATATGGAAAATGTTAGCTATACAATCAGCATTAACTGGTCACAAAAAGCCTTGTTCCTTCCTGGTAGAAATTATTCCCCAGACATATGCCGGTATTGCTATTGGTCCTGATTTTGCGTCATGCTGGATGCAGCGCATGATTACCACTGTCTTTCACCTGTTTTAAATGGAAACATGTATGTTTGTGATATACATTTATCCAACTGTTTTGTATTTGTGAAAATACTCAAATCACAGAACAGAACAAAAAGGTCAAAGAGTCTATTAAGTGTAGTGTAGCTATCCCCTAACGTACGTACACACACAAACACACGTTTTTGCTACAGAATGGGGACTTGGTGTGCAAGGGATTTTTTTTTTTTAAGTGCAACGTGAGCACTTCTCTTGAAACATGAAAAAAAACTTATTATCAGGGATGTGATTTTTCCGCTAATTCGCGGAATTCCGCTTTTTTTATCCCCCCCCCCCCCCCCCAAAAAAAATTTTTTTTTTGTAGTTCATTGTGTATGCACATGACTCCGACAGATAACATATTCTGCTATAACAAAGACATTTGTGGTATGCTCTAATATGAGTTACTTTTCATTTGGTCATGATACAATTATTTGTTCATGAAATTTGAACTCTTCAACATTATTTATGTGTTAACTTAGTAATCACATTAGTTAGATATGATGATATTCTCAGTGATAGTTTTTAAAAGCAAAGACAGTCCAATGTTTTTGAATATGACTGATTTTGAGTTGACTAAAACTGCCATTTTATATGGGATAGTTCAATATACATTGAAAATTTATGCTGTTGTTTTGTCTATTTCTTTGTCATGTGAGTGCATTGAAAGTACTTAAAAACACGGAAAACCCATGAGCGAGTGCCAGCGGCCCCCAGGCCCCGGCTAAATTTTCAGATAATTTCACTTTGGTCAAATCACATCCCTGTTATGTAACTCATAAAAAAAATGACTTTAAGACACAGATTTTTTGGGGGTCTGTGCTCACCCAGAAATCACCTTCAAAAGCCATATTTCTTATTTTAGTTTTTTTTTTAGGTTTTTGTGACCTCATGGGGACATGTCATGTCATAAACCACCAGCAGATGTCACTGTAAAAATATTTTAATATTTAAAAAAAAAAAATATATATATATATATATATTTTTATATACAGTATTCAGATTAATCACGTCTTAGAATTTTGATTAATCACAATTAATCGCTTAACAAAAAATACTTTTTTATCATTATTTTTTTGCCCGCCAAATTTAAAGGGCACCAGTTATGTGTTAATTATTTTGACATTTAATGTTATGAGGACATCTTCAACATTTTTTGATCAACTGCACACGCTCATCCTTGTCCTTTTCTAATCAGTTAATTACTTGCATAATTTAAAATGGGGAAAAAAATTACCCCAATATTTTGACGCAAACATTTATTAAATGCTTTACTTTAATGTATATAGTTATGTTATCCGCTGTCAAGCTAAAGGATCATCTGTGGTCAAAATAAAGTGTGATTAATCTGCGTGAATACATGATTAATGCGATAACTAATTAATCACAAAAAAGTTAACGCTTTAACTTTGACAGCCCTAATCTGTGCATATCAGAGTACAAATTCCAATGTTATTTTTGGGGTAAATTATTCATTTGAAAGTTATGTGCAACAAGTGAAGTGCACAATATTGTTTGCACATTTAAAAATGTAGACTGCACAGAATAAAGTAAATGAATACTGTTCAGGTTTTTCAATTTCGAAGACCTCTAGTCTTTTTATTGCACATTTGCCAACCAAAACAAGTGCATGCAACAGTGGCAGGAGAAAATTGTTTTCAAATGAGCAACTGGAGAAACACTGCGTCAGCAACATTCAATATAGAAAACACTGATTGTCAAAAATAAAAGTGCTTGAATTTGAACATTCAAGAAAGAAAACCCTGACTGTGTTAAAAGTGCTTTTGTCTAGAAACGCAGTGTGTCCATAAGTACTTCAACATTGAAGATAGAAAACACTGTTAAAATAAAAGTGCTTGAATTTGAACATTCAAGATAGAAAACCCAGACTTAAGGCATCAATGCGGTTTTTCACATAAAATTTAACTCCTTTCCAAGTTCTCCCATTCAGTACTGTTGGTGATGTCTCAATGCAGTTAATGCACTCCTCTTTCTGTGGAACCTTGGCAGACCTGATGCAGTCCATCAAAGTTTTCTCCACAGCCTTGATTTCTTCTTCTGTCCACTTCCTCTTTTTGACTTCTGCTTTCCCTAGATAAATGGGAACAGTAAATTAAAGGGATACTTTACTACTTTTGCTATTTTCAGGAGTAAAAAGTTAATATTTTGGCTATCATCAACTTGCTAACGTCATTATTTCCCATGTACAATTAACACTTTTAAAAATACATTTTGCCACTTGTCGACTGAAAATGACATCATGTGTTGAGGGTTCAGGTAAAAAACAATCACGGATCAATTTGTAAATGTGATTGGTGTTGAGGGCTCAGGTAACAACCAATCATGGCTTACCTAACATTTACAAATTGAGCCGTGATTGGTTGTTACCTGAACCCTCAACACGTGATGTCATTTTCAGTCGACAACAAGTGGCAAAATGTCTTTTTAAAAGTGTTAATTGTACAAAGTACGTGAAAAATAATGACGTTATCAAGTTGTTTAAAGCCAAAATATTTATTTTTTACTCCTGAAAATTGCATAATGATTAAAATATCCTCTTTAAAATGCCACTGAAAGAAGACACACACAGTTCTGTAACAACTTAGTAGTTTTTATACCCAGAAAAAGATGACCCATTCCCAAGCCCCTAGATAACAGCTTACCTTCAGACGTATTCCCGGCCAGGAGTGTCTTTCCATCCGAACTACCTACCAAAACACAAACAGACATAAGCACATTCAGTTTAACGCAATCAGTTGTACCTTTATATTTCAATTGGGGATGGGCGAGTACAGGTATTGGGACTCACAATGAGGATCAATACTAGTTTTGGTCGTTTTTTGATCAGGAACTAAAGGAATGCAAGGCTGACAACTGACTGACATCAATTTGAGGATGTGTACGTGAAGGGAAAATAACCATGGTTTGATATGTCCTCATGTAACCTCTTATATAAGGATATGTTGTTGTCCTGAACTGTTGTATGAATCCAGGTGCCCAACAATTTGTAAATAAAGGGCAGAATCAGCCTGGGAGTGAAATGCCTTGTTTATACTACAGTTTTCCCTGTTTGCAAAACATGTTTTCGAAAGTGTCTAAGAAAGGGCTTGGCTAGCTCGGTTTCTCACGCTCACAACTTTTTGTTAACGAATAAAAGACGGAGCGGCACACGGTCCGGGCAGAGTCAGCTGTGGAATACGTACGATTGCCCAGCCGTTCTACAGCTCGTTCTACCCAGACCGTGGGCTCTCCGGTCTCGTGTCAAGGTAAGCGCTGATGATGATCATATTCTGCTGCTTAATGTTGTAGTGTATTGATTGCTGTTTGCTGGGAATAAAAGGCACCATTATTCTAGCACAGTAAATCAGTCTCTGTGTATTCTATTCATTGTTACCGCCGATCACTCACGATCCTTCCATCCATCCATCCATTTTCTTGGCCGCTTTTTCCTCACAAGGGTTGCGGGGGTGCTGGAGCCTATCCCAGCTGGCTTCGGGCAGTAGGCGGGGTACACCCTGAACTGGTTGCCAGCCAATCGCAGGGCACACAGAGACGAACAACCACACTCACATTCACACCTAGGGACAATTTGGAGTGTTCAATTAACCTGCCATGCATGTTTTTGGAATGTGGGAGGAAACCGGAGTACCCGGTGAAAACCCACGCAAGCACGGGGAGAACATGCAAACTCCACCCAGGAAGGCCGAAGCCCGGACTCGATCTCACGTCCTCTGCACTGGGAGGCGGACGTGCTAACCAGTCAGCCACCGTGCTGCCCTGATTGCTGTTTGCTGGGAATAAAAGGCACCATTATTCTAGCACAGTAAATCAGTCTCTGTGTATTCTATTCATTGTTACCGCCGATCACTCACGATCCTGCATAAAAATATAAAGTTGAAGTAGTGTTTTCCACAAAACAGTATGTAACACAAACAAACTAATTAACATCCTTATGTTATTAATTAAAATATGTTGCACCACATAATGCCTTCTAGCAACCAAGTGGGTTTACCATAATCATAGATTTTAATAGATAGATAGATAGATATGATGCCAGTGCCTTGGTCGATGTTAAAAATGCAGCAGGTAATAAATTGCCCAAATATATTTTTACAATAGCCTTTTCATTTGACCATTTATGACTCAAATATCTTCTAATTAGTAGATTATCGCCTAAGCAAGTATGAAAACAATCAAAAGTTTTCAAACAAATCAAAAGTGCAATAGAGCTCTTGCAATTTTTTTCTTGAAAAAATCATCACGTTGATTGTTTCGTAATATTTACTAAGCTCATTTTTCCTCTTTCTAGTTCCAGCTCAGTGGTTTTGTGGTAGAGTGTCTACCCTCTGACTGGGAGGTTGTGGGTTCAATCCCAGGTTGGGTCATACCAAACACAATTAAAATGGGACCTGTTGCCCAGCTTGACACTCAGGCTAAATTAGTCAAACGTAAATGAATACGTATGTATTTTAAGAAAGTAGTTCTATGTATTACAGCTTGAAAAAAGTCAATATTACTTGTTTTTAGTCTCAAAATACTATTTTCAAGACTGGTGTGGTTGATATGGGCTTAGTATTATATTCGTATTTTTCAAAATCTTACAGGTAAATTTAAGTAAAATTTTCTTGTTGTGTTCACAGATAATTTTGCTTATTTGAAGTAAGAATTTTCTTATTTTACTATTTTTTTCTTAAATTTTCTTTAGTCATTAATACACACATTTGTATACACTTGTCAATTTGGTTTAAAATGTTAACATTTTTTACATTTTGATATCACCTAATTTAAGGATATTTTTTTCACTTAGCGTAACAACCAAGATATTGAGCTGATTTGGCATATTCTCCTGTGATTTATATACAGCCTGGACATAAGTTGAAGTTGTTTACTGTTGAAATTGCCATAGAATATTGTTGTGCAACGTTTCAAAGAATAAACAGGAGCTGTTCAGAAATGCTGTGTCTATCCATAAATGTCCTGGGAAGCGAATAAAGATTTAAACATTTTTTTGTAGGATATCGTCAAATTATCAAATTGAAAAATAATAATAATAGAGATATATTTTTGCCCACCCTGTTTCATGTAAAACAATAACCCCTCACAAGCCACTGGAGAGTAGTATACCTTGTCTTTGCTTCGGTGTAACAGACTCCTTCCTGACCGGCAGCATCTCTTCATCTGACCTATCTATCAAACAAATGAACACAGAGAAAAGCACATTCAGTTTGACCCAATCAGCCAAAACATTCAAACAGGCCAAGTGGTTAAATGTTGGTTCCCACTGCCCAGGGCCAAATCTTTTTCATTCTATATCTATCAAGTGGGTTACTTACTTGGGTTTTATTAACATTGCAAACAAGTACAGTACATAACATGCACAATAGCTTTCTCGATAACCCATAATGCTTTGTCGCTCTAACCACTTCCAAAGCAACACCGATAGACTTAGACTGTCATTTTGGGGAAATCTTGTCACGTTGATAAATTGTGGAAACCATTCATACCTTTTTCATTAGCGTGTCAGTGCCGTATTAGTTTGCATTTATAGATGTTCTGTTCAGTGCCAGCGTGAACATGTCAGAACCCTGCATTGTGTATGATCCCAATACACACATACAAGGGGCCTTACATTTTCAGGTAGGCAATGAACAGGACAGTCTTTGAATTTAAATGTAAAAACGTATCTCCATACCTGTTGATTGTGGAGATGAAGGTGATGTAGCAAGTGTATCATGTATCATAGCTTTGCCATCCTTATCTTCGGTGTCTGATGCATCACTGTCTACAGATACGGTCTCTGAGTAACACAGCAAACAAATCGATCAAACTTAGATTACATTACATGAACACCAAAATGTATAAATTTACATTTAAAGAAATATAAGGAAAAACTACTGGGTCCAGTTATTTTCTAAAGATATGCAGGCATGTTCTTACCATGTGGATCAACATTAATTTCGTCTAGATTCTTGCCCTTAAACTGAAACATCTTTCCCTTTTCTAGAGCAATGAGACCCTTGCTCAACTTTGCGAGCTGCAATGTCCCCCCAGGCAGCCGATAATATTGACGATGCACTCTGATGTCGTGGCCAAGGAAGTCTGCAAGCTCATCCATTTTGTTGTCTTTCAAATTCAAAACTTTGGACATTGTGGCCATGTGCTTTCTCAATTTCGTGGAAGACAATGCTTCTGGGTTTTTTGCCCCCCAGCTATGGGCTACCTGACAAATTGCATCAGATCCTCTGAAGTAACTGTGAGCTTGTGGTCTTCCAAAGAAGAATGCATTTTCATTCAACACACCACATTCATGGCGGGTGTTGACAAGTAACGCCATGGATGACTGCATTTCCGGTGTGAGCAGAACAGGGACCTTTCGCCCTCGTTTCCCTTTTATTTCCAGTCTTTGAAAGTGTTTACAAAGCTTTCGCTCAAGATCAGACAGAGCCATCTCGACATCTGGATGAGTCGATCAGGTATCCCTCGAAGTAAAAGCTGTCAGTGGCATCTTTGATACTTCCCCTTCTCTTGTGCGATTAAAGAGGATAATTTCACAAAGCGTTAATTTTGCTAGTTCTCCCCAGTATTTCCTACTTGGGTCTTCTTTCAGTTTAGTTTGGTACGCTTGTCTTTGGAGATTGAGATATTCATGCATCTTCTTCACATCTTCCGTGAAAAAATAAAAACTGAAAAAATTGCCATTTATTTATTTAACCTTAACATGCTACACTTTTCTTAGTGGACCAAATAGTCTATATTTTGTGTAAAAGTGAAATATATTGTTTTCAATGAGAGAAAAATGCTGTTTTTATTTACCCAATTATTTTTATTTTTTTAAAGAGACATTTTAGATTTGTAATTTTAATACCGTGATACAGCAATATTTTTTGCTCAGTTATCATACCATCAGAATCTCTTATCAGCCCATGTCTAGTAGACACTCGCACGAAAGCCTTGCAATATCATGACACTACTTGTCAGCATATTACATTTCACAAAGAGTATACGGTACTCACAATGACGCTGCGTGTTCTTTCGAGCTCGGGGACACTTGTCTCATTACCAACATCATCTGAAGTGTGGTCAAGTATCACTTTGCTGTCTTTGTGAAATGTCTGAAAAACAATTCAAAATGTATCAAATTACTTCACAATGAAAGAAATTTCACCGACAGTACAGATGGGTTTCTCTCTTCAGATGTTACCACCTCATGCAGGTGGCAGACGTCTGAAGCAACACAGCAACTGAAGACCTAAGTATTTTTGCACTTGATCACACAGTATAAAAACAAAGACTTCTTACTCACCTTATTTGACACATTTGCTTGAGCCTTCTCAGATCTCCTCTCACATGCATAATGGTGTTCTTTCAATTTTTTAATGCGCCGCATCCAACGTGTTTCAGCCTGAAAACACACAAAATGCATATTTAGAGATGGTAATTACGTAGTTTGTTTTTAGTGTCCCTTGTGTCATTTTTGGAACACACTATACATAGACTATCAATGTGGTACGTGTGGAGTAAAGGAAAGCTTAATTTATGAAACGGCTTCCTTTTCACACTGAACTTCCGGTCTTAATTCTCCCATGAAAGGGTTGATACTAAATAAGTCTCTTCCCATGCTTTCTCTATTCCATTGATTTTGCCCCATCTTAATTTCTTTAATTAATTGCTTTGACTTATGCTTTATCTTTACTGGTAATGTGCAAGTATCCAACAACAACTAATATCAGTTCCTAGACTCCTTACTCTGTAATACAACATTGTAAATAATTCACATATAAGCTTTTTTCAAATACTGTACTTTATTTTCCAGAATAAAAATTTTGTGCAGAGACTTTATTATGGACTATACTAAATGTACTATATTAACTTTCTAGCCCTGGCGGGTGCGGTGGGAAACAGCAGTCTTGCGAAGAGATTTTTTTGTAGCCCGTTTAATGTCAACATTGTTTAGCCTGCTGAACCAGGCTGAAAGTAGCTCTCCACGGTAGCGAAATGGCTGCCGTTGGGGTAAACATGCCGATTGAAGCGCCTCCGTATGCACCTAATAGGCCAACCATGTACTCACAATAAATATAAATATGTTCCTAATGTTGAATAAAGTAACATACAAAGTATCTTATTAAGACATAAAGTAGACGGAGCCATTATGGCATTAACGTTTAGTCATTATCCACCTGCAGTGGTTTGCGAGGTTAATTGCAAGAAGCACTCGTTGCTGGACACTAGCTCTAGCACACCGCAGCAAATGCGGTCACAACGTGTCCTAACAGCACCGAAATATAATGCAAGTAAAACATATGTACTCACCATTTTTCTACAGTGGGGTTTCTGAATCCTGTCTTCCATTGCCTTATCCATCTCGTCTTCAACAACACGTGCCCAAATGAGAGGAAGCGCTCGATTTACGATACAGCTCACACCAGAGCATCAACGCATTTCTCCGCAAACAGAAGAATGCAGGGACGTCCGACTCTCAATGCAAGCCAACCCTCGATCGCGCAGTGCAATATGGAACTTTGGGAGCGGTTGGGGGAGGGGTGGGTTGTTGTGATTAAAACCCTGGAGAACCCACAGGGTCAAATTTGGCCCCTATAAATTCTGCTACTCAAATAACAAAGATTTTTTTTTCTACAAATTTAACTTCAAAAGTCCAGAGTGCCATTTCTGACCCCTGCATGGGGCCATCTAGTGGATGAATATTGCACTTACATGAGCCAGAATGGTGGTGACAAGATGGCTGGCAACATGCTGTTTTGTTGAGCTGGAAATCAATCCAAACAAAACCATATTTTTTTTCTTTTTTTTTTTTCTTGGTGAGCTCAGTATTGTTCATTCGGTAATTTTACCGATTTGACATGTCATCATCATTGCTCGCCCCTTTTTTTTTTTTCTTCTTTTTTTTTTTGTATGTGGGTGAATATGTGAATGTGCGTGCGTGCGTGCGTGCGTGTGTGCATTCATTAGTTCACCTAAAACCTATAAAAAATAAAAATCCCATACCGTTTCCCTAAACCGAACACTTACAGCCAGAGTCGTGAGGCCGTCAGGAAACCCGAGAAAGGACCAAAGAAAAGAAAGGAAAGTGAAATCCAGCACCGACCAGACACCACCCACCAGGCCACCTCCCAGAGTCCTTCACCAACCCCAGAGACATCTAAATTTCAACAAATCAGGGAGACCTCAAGATACCAAAGGAGAGACTGAGGAAAGGAAGGAAGGACAGACGAAGCGGAGTGAGATCCACAGACACCAGCCTCCACCGATTCAATGACCTGAGGAAGATTGTGTCTGAGTTTCGATAGATGCTGGTGTGGTGGATCTGGCGTGCATGAAAATCTCCACCAAAGAGGGGAGCCGTCGACCCCCGCCAGGACAGAGCAAGCGCAACACCTCAGGGCCCCCCAGGCCGCGGCAGCGCCAAAGGATGACCCCCGGGCCCCGCAGGGGCCACCGGCCGGAGAGCAAACCCAGGAGCAGGAGCGCATCCCACCCCAACGCGGCCCGCGCCCCCAACCCAACGCAGCAGGACGGGGCACTGCAGGCCCGCCAGGAACCCCACCGGCCCACAGCCCCCGCTCCCCCCACGACCCCTCGTTCGTAAGGTGGGGAGCGTCTGTATATATATTTTTTGATAAATTAGCAACTCTGAGCTAGTTAAAAAAAAAAGGGTTAAAATTGGAAAAAAAAAACATATATTTTGGTGTTCAGTGAACTTATAGCAGTCATTTAATGTATAATTCATAATTTTCCACAGAAGAAAAGGGTTCTTGGGTTCTCCAGGGTTAAGTTTGGAAAGACACATTGAGATGTTGCTCTATATTTTTAATGCATTTATTAAAAAGCATATTGTATTGTTTCAAGGAAATGCAACGTGTTGATATGATATGATAGATAGATAGATAGATAGATAGATAGATAGATAGATAGATAGATAGATAGATAGATAGATAGATAGATAGATAGATAGATAGATAGATAGATAGATAGATAGATAGATAGATAGATAGATAGATAGTGAAATGAAATGTTTCTTTGTTTCCCGTGTTCATGATTGTCACACCGCGGTGGGGGTGTCTTGTCATTTCCTGTTTTATTTTGAAAAGTCTGACTCCTCTCGTTTCAGGTCACTTGCCCTTCCTCGTGTGGTGTCTGTGTCAACCCTGAGCCCTGATTGTGTCCACCTGTGCCCCATTACCCTCATGTGTTAAATAGTCTGCGTTCCCCCTGTCTTGTGCCGAAGTGTTTTCGTTTGAGCCACTGAAGCCTGCCATAGACCACAGCCTTGTTACCTTGTTACCTTGTTACCTTGTTACCTTGTTACCTTGTTACCTTGTTACCTTGTTACCTTGTTGCCTTGTTGCCTTGTTGCCTTGTTGCCTTGTTGCCTTGTTGCCTTGTTGCCTTGTTGCCTTGTTGCCTTGTCTCGTGAGAGAACCTTTGTTTGTAATTGTTGTATAGCTTAGTTGTGTTTAGTCATAGAGTGATTTTGTTTTTGAATGTAGTTTGAACTTCCTCCCTTTTGGAGCGCTTTCAGTTAATTTTTGAATAGCCTTTATTTTCTCACTTTCCACAAAGAGCTTTTGTTTTGTTAATTAAAAGCTGCTTAACCCTCCACCGCTTCCTCTGCGTCTGAGTCCAAAACAGCCTCGTTGTGTCAGAACACTTCGGCCAGCATGGACCCAGCAGAGCGAGAGCAATTGATCGCAGCTTTGCGGGCCCAGGAGGCCCGTCTACGCCGGCAAGAGGAGTTTCAGGCCGCCATGGCAACGCAAATGACCGAGCTTTCAGTTCAGATTCCGGGCTCTCGAAGTCGCACCCATAGCCCTCCGTCCGAGCCAGAGACTCAAGCTACTTTGCCGATCCCATCCGTGCCATATACCGGATCGGGGATCAAGCTAGCCTCTCCTGAGCGATTCTCTGGAGAGCCAGGACAATGCAAAGCCTTTTTAACAGACTGTGACATTCATTTTGAGTAGTCCCCCCAGGCTTTTCCCACAGATCGTTCACGGGTGGCTTTCATGATTTCCCACCTGACTGGGAGAGCCAGAGCCTGGGCCACGGCAGAGTGGGCCCGCAGTTCCCCACTCTGCAGCTCCGTCTCGGAATTCCGAGCCGCTCTTCAGGGAGTATTTGACCCAGCCTGTTCCGACCGGGAAAAGGCCCGACAGCTGAGAAGCCTGTTCCAAGGGAGGGACTCAGTGAGTAACTATGCCATACGCTTCCGCACTCTTGCGGCAGAGAGTGGCTGGAATACCACGGCGCTCTACGACGTTTTCCTCAAGGGACTGGCAACGTCCATCCAAGAGCTTCTCATCGCGGTCGATCTTCCACCGGATTTGGACTCTCTCATCGCCCTGGCCATACGGACGGATCATCGGCTGCAGGAGGTGACGCAGAGCCGCGATCGCCGGGCCAGGACAATGGAGGGATCCCCGCGCTTCCCAACATCAGGTGTGTCAGCTCCTCTCGGATCCCTGTCAGTGCAGCGGCAACCAGAGGAGGAGCCCATGCAACTGGGCAGAGCGCGGATCTCGCTGGAGGAGAGACGGCGTCGACAGCAGGAGGGGCTGTGTTTCTACTGCGGGAACCGAGATCACCTCGTGGTCGCCTGCCCAGCCAAAAGGACCCAAATGGTGAGTCAAGTCACGACTCCAGCGGCGGTTCCACGAAAACTCACATCAGTGAGGATCAATCATCACACCACACGAACAGACTACAGAACTATGCCCTGATAGATTCTGGAGCTGACGAGAGCCTAATTGACTGGGGGCTGGTGAGACATTTAGGAGCCAAGACTGAGCCGCTAATCAAGCCCATTAAGGCTAGGGCACTAAATGGAAGTGAATTATTCATTATTACGCACATCACAGAACCCATTCAGCTCCAAGTCGACAAACATAAGGAGCACCTAGTTTTTCACGTTTTTCAGTCTCCTTCACGGACCCTGGTCCTAGGGCACCCCTGGTTGTGTAAACACAATCCCCATGTAGACTGGGTAACTGGCGAAGTTCTGGGATGGGGAAAGAATTGTGTGAGCCATGGGATTGGTTCACCAAATCGAGAAGTAGACATCACCACGGTTGATCACATTTCTGTCAAATCCTTCACAGACGCAGAATACCCGAATTTGAGCATCGTTCCTCCATGCTACCATCACTTCCAGGAGATCTTCAGCAAGACCAAGGCCATGTCACTCCCACCCCATCGTGCCTATGACTGTGCCATAGAGCTGATTCCTGGTTCCACCATTCCCAAGGGACGCCTATATTCTGTTTCAGGACCAGAGAAGGCGGCCTTTAGGGATTACATCGAAACTTCCCTGAAGGTTGGGCTGATTCGTCCTTCCTCATCACCAGCGGGAGCAGGTTTCTTTTTTGTGGGGAAGAAGGATGGTTCCTTACAGCCATGTATAGACTATAGCCTCCTTAATGACATTACGATAAAGAACCGCTACCCTCTTCCTCTCATGTCCTCCGTCTTTGAAAATCTCCAACAAGCCACGATCTTTACTAAGTTGGACTTGCGCAATGCCTACCACCTCATTAGGATCCGAGAGGGGGATGAGTGGAAGACAGGGTTCAATACACCTAGTGGCCATTATGAATACCTGGTCATGCCTTTTGGACTCACTAACGCTCCTGCGGTTTTCCAGGCCATGATCAATGACGTTTTGAGAGATTTTCTGGACCAGTTTGTGTATGTTTATTTAGACGACATACTGGTATACTCGTCAGATCTAGCCACTCATCAGATCCATGTTTCCAAGGTTCTTCAAAGACTACTGGAGCACAAACTGTATGTCAAGGCCGAGAAATGCGTCTTTCATGCTGAAACCGTCTTTTTTCTGGGTTTTGTCATAGCCCCGGGAAGGGTTCAGATGGACCCGGCTAAAACTAGGGCCCGTGACGGAGTGGCCCACTCCTGTTAGCCGCAAGAAGGTTCAGCAATTCCTCGGGTTCGCAAACTTCTACAGATAATTCATCATTGGGTTCAGCGCAATAGCTGCCCCTCTGCATGCCCTCACCTCCTCTCTGGTGAAGTTCAGTTGGCCACCAGCGGCTGAAGCCGCTTTTCAAGCACTCAAGAAACGATTTGTCACAGCTCCGATCCTCATAGTACCAGATCCACAGCGGCAATTTATGGTGGAAGTGGATGCGTCCAATGAGGGGATCGGGGCTGTCCTGTCTCAACGTGCAGAGAAGGATGGAAAGATGCACCCCTGCGCATTCTTATCACGACGACTATCCAAGGCCGAGCGGAACTATGACGTTGGGGACAAAGAGCCTCTGGCTGTCAAGCTTGCTCTGGAAGAGTGGAGGCACTAGCTTGAGGGGGCAAAGCACCCATTTGTGGTCTGGACCGATCACAAGAACCTGGAATACATCCGCAAAGCCAAGAGACTCAACTCACGCCAGGCCAGATGGAGACTGTTCTTCAACCGTTTTTCCTTCTCTCTCACTTACAGGCCGGGGTCTCGAAACGTCAAACCCGATACCCTGTCCCGTCTCTACGACCCCGAGCCTGTAACTAAGGAACCAGAGACCATCCTTTCGCCGGACTGTGTGATTGGAGCCGTGACATGGCAAATCGAGAGGGAAGTGAAACAAGCCAACGGTGAGGCAACCCCACCAAAAGGATGCCCGGCGAATAGACTATTTGTTCCAGAGCAGCTGCGTTCACAGGTGATCCATTGGGGTCACACCTCGCTTCTATCCTGTCATCCGGGAGTCCGACGGACAATTTACGCCATCTCTCGGCATTTCTGGTGGCCTTCCATGGAGCCGGAGGTCCGGGAGTACATCGAGGCCTGCTCGGTATGTGCTTGAAACAAGACATCCACCAGATCACGCATGGGTCTGCTACAGCCTCTTCCCATTCCATCCAGACCATGGGCAGAAATTTCCCTGGATTTTGTCACGGGACTTCCTCTCTCCAAAGGAAAAAACACCGTTCTCACAGTAGTCGACCGTTTTTCAAAGATGGTCCGATTCTTAGCCTTGTCAAAGCTTCCCTCAGCCAAGGAAACGGCTGAGGTCATGATTAAACACGTTTTTTGAGTTTACGGATTCCCTAGAGACATTGTCGGATCGGGGGCCCCAGTTTGTGTCACGCTTTTGGAAGGAGTTTTGCCGCCTAATCGGCGCCAAAGCCAGCCTAACCGGTACCCTGAGGCTAACGGTCAGTCGGAACGTCTCAACCAGCAGCTGGAAACCGGTTTACGGTGCCTTGTCTCTCAGAACCCTGCATCGTGGAGTATACACCTGGTCTGGGTTGAGTTTGCCCATAACTCCCTGCCCACCTCTGCCACTGGACTCACCCCCTTCAAATGCGTTTTTGGATACGATCCTCCTTTTTTTGCTAACCTAGAGTCTGAGGCCTCGGTTCCTTCAGCCCATGCCTTGGTCCGTCGTTGCCAACGCGTCTGGGCAGGTTCTGGAGCGCCAGAGGGACAGAGGCAAGCGAGCAGCGGATCGGAAGAGGAGACCGGCTCTAGTATACCATCCGGGGAACAAAGTGTGGCTGTCAGCCAAACATCTTCACTTAAAGGTGCCATGCCAAAAGTTGGCGCCTCGGTTTGTGGGCCCATACCCCATCTCAAAGGTGATCAACCCGGCCGCGGTCCGTCTTCGCCTGCCTCGGTCCCTGCGTGTTCACCCAACGTTCCACGTAAGTCAAGCCAGTCAGGGAGAGTTCTCTGGTTCCGGCTCCTACGCCCCCGCCGCCTCCTGGGATTGTGGATGGGGGGCCCGTCTACAAAGTAAAGCGATTGCTGGCCGTCCGCAAGCGGGGCCGGGACAGGCAGTTCTTGGTGGACTGGGAGGGGTATGGGCCCGAAGAGAGACAATGGATACCTTCCCGCTTCATCATGGATGACTCTCTAATTAAAGACTTTTTTTAGGGGTCATCCTGACCGGCCTGGGCCGTCAGGAGTCGGCCCTAGGGGGAGGGGTACTGTCACACCGCGGTGAGGGTGTCTTGTCATTTCCTGTTTTATTTTGAAAAGTCTGACTCCTCTCGTTTCAGGTCACTTGCCCTTCCTCGTGTGGTGTCTTTGTCAACCCTGATCCCTGATTGTGTCCACCTGTGCCCCATTACCCTCATGTGTTAAATAGTCTGTGTTCCCCCTGTCTTGTGCCGAAGTGTTTTCGTTTGAGCCACTGAAGCCTGCCATAGACCACAGCCTTGTTACCTTTTTGCCTTGTTGCCTTTATTGCCCTGTCTCGTGAGAGAACCTTTGTTTGTAATTGTTGTATAGCTTAGTTTTGTTTAGTCATAGAGTGATTTTGTTTTTGAATGTAGTTTGAACTTCCTCCCTTTTGGAGCGCTTTCAGTTAATTTTTGAATAGCCTTTATTTTCTCACTTTCCACAAAGAGCTTTTGTTTTGTTAATTAAAAGCTGCTTAACCCTCCACCGCTTCCTCTGCGTCTGAGTCCAAAACAGCCTCGTTGTGTCAATGATGTTGATTATCAAAACAGACAATGGTGAATTCAGGCTTTTCCTTGAGGATTTATTGTCATACTGTAAGCTTATGGACAGAGGAGAATGCAGCGGCGCCATGTTCCTTCCCATCTGTAACGCCCCTCCCAGAGCTAGTCACTAATATTCTTTAGTCCTTCTAAAAGTCCCTCCTCTCTCTCTGCTCTCCTCTCAGACAGTCACATGATACCTCAATACAAATCACCATATGCTCCTCCTTCTCCTTCCCCCACGCAGTCACATGATGGAACACAGGAGATCAGATAAAGATTGACGTTGTTTTCAGAGCCAGACTTGCTGGCGCTGATTGTAAAACACAAAGGGATCTAATTAACAAATTTGCTTTACCCCCACAAAATGGTTCAGGAATGTGTGAAAAGAGAAAGCCACCCCCTCACATCATTTGAATTCTCACACAGAACTATACTGAGTAAATCAAAGCAATTATGTCCAATTCTAAATAGTTATAACTAAATCAAAACAGTTATAATTCAATTGGATGGATGGATAGATAGATAGATAGATAGATAGTGTTAGACATTAACACTTTAATTGTTTATTTCATATATTAACCATGTTGAAATGTTTTATAGATGTGTAAAGTAGGTGAAATAGTGTTGAACTCAGTATAATTTGACCTTAACCTAAGCTGGTAAATTGTTTGGTCTAAAATTCCTTCTCAGTGTGCGAAAACACATTCTGTTCGTGAGAACAGAATCTGTCTCGAACACACACACACACACACACACACACACACACACACACACACACACTGACTCTGTTGGCCTCATCGCTCACGGCCACTCTAAATCTGATTCATCTTGTTTGTGAGATATTGTTTTGAGAAAAAGTACCCGGGGAATGTATTTTGTCTGGAGACCGGCACAGCTGCAAATCTGTTGTATAACGTGTTTTAAAAAGGCGTTTCACTTTCCAAGCTCGATACTATAAGTAGCCCTCTCTCACAAGGGAGGGGGCACAATGGGCACTCTGAAACTTCCACCTCCTACGTGATGTTCAGGGTGTCCCGATATCCGGAGATCTCTGTTTCAATAAATCATCTTTGCAAAGGTGTTTTTTCTTACATTAAAAATCTGTCTTCATATTTTTGGAACACACAAAAGAGGACAAATATATTTAAAGTCTTCAATAGATAGATAGATGGATAGATAGCTTTATTGTCTGTTCCAGGTGAAAACAGAAATGTTTCTATTTTTTGCCACGGCTGTAAAAGAAAGTTTAAAACTCACATTTAAACATTTCAAACATCCCACACATTTAAAAATGAAACAGGTAAAAACAACCAATAAAACATGAGTAAAACATAGTGCCGTTCATTTTGTATTATAAGAGTGGCTATTGCAGAGAGGATGAAGGATTTTTTTGTAAATGTTTTTTCTGGCCAGTGGAATTCTGTTGCGTCTACCTGATGGCAGCAGCATGAAGGGAGTGGTGGAGTGGGTGGCAAGGGTCATCAGTGATGAGTGTGGTTTTCCTCATCACTGAGCGTTCATACAGTTCGGACAGAGGGGGTTGGGCTGTTTGGGTGATTTTACTGGCATGATTTATAATTGTAAGGTTCAGTAATGAGTAAGATTTAACTTAATTTGTTAAAATATATTTGTACTTATAAATTTGTTTCCAGAATTATTTACACATTTATAAAAAAAAAAAAAGTTTTGTTATACAAGTAGCTAAATTGACGTGTTGACTCTGCTCTTCTCATTCACTTACATTTACCTATAGTTGGCTAGCTCCTGATTGGTTAGTGTTGCCAGGAAGTGTTGCCGCTGCAGCCGCATGTGACAAGTAAACAGCGTTGTTCCAGAATGCTCCATCCTGCATTTTCATCTTATGTCTCATCTTATTTTATCTAATCTTTTTTCTAGTGTTCCATCAACCACCAACGAACCCTCACGTTGTATGATTAAGAATTACACATTTTAAACTACATTATAAACTTTCATTAAAATTATGTCTTTACACATTCAAAATTCTAATACATTTTGTGCACCAACTGTCAAGTCATTTTAGCCATTACTGGTCAGAAGTCAGAAATGTATAGTTAAGACTTTTATGATTTATAACGACTTACAATACACCCAATACCTCTAAAATAGTAAATAAGCATTTACATTAGAAATAAAACCAACAACAACTTCAGGATGTGAAATTAATGGATACACTTAAATTATATCAAAAATAATGCATGTTTGGTTTTTTACACTGTATGAGTGTCATGCTGTTACTGTGCTGATCAATACTAAAGTATGATGAATATGGGATTAAACGTCGAAAATCATCACATTTAAAAACTACATATTTTGTTTTTGATGCAAACATATGTTTGCTGAATCTTGCAACAACTTCACTAGATATAAATGTTGTTGTATATTAGCCTGCCTGACACAATTAAGGTTCCTCTGCTGATCAACACATGGTGGGGAATGGGCATAGACACGGTGGGGACTAAAAAGCATGGATGTGGTGGCGTTCACGAAGCAGTGAGGAACAGTTCACACTTATTTTTATGAGCAGAAGATCTCTCTTACATTCGCTTCAACTCCACACAATTTAGGCACTGTTAGACATTATTAACATTTTAATTCTTTATTTCATATATTAACCATGTTGAAGTGTTTCGTAGATGTGTAATGTGGGTGAAATAGTGTTGAACTCAGTATAATTTGACCTTAAACTAAGCTGGAACATATTGTTTGGTCTAAAAAAATTACTTCTCAGCGTTCTGTGCGAAAACACATTTGGTCCTTGAGAACAGAATCTGCTTCGAACACACACACACCCCTGACTCTGTTTGCGCCATCGCTCACGGAAAAGTACCCAGAGAGTATGTTTTGTCTACAAATGAAAGAGAGGCGGTCTGTTTAACTATAAGAAGCCATCTTCCCCGCGGAAGACACACATTCGGCACTCTGAAATTCCACCTGTTACGTGATGTTTGGAGTCTGTCACGATGTCCAGAGATCTCTGTTTTTTATTAAATCATTTTTGCAAAGGTGTTTTTTCTTACATTAAATCTGTCTTCATATTTTTGGAACACGCAAAGAGGAAAAATAAATTTAACCTCTTCAGCACGTAATTTTTTTACATGTCATGCACAATCACGGTGTCTGGCTCTGCTGCTGATCAACGCAATGGGGTGGGGGATGGGCATAGACACGGTGGGGACTAAAAAGCATGGATGTGTATTGTGGCGCTCACGAGGCAGTGAGGAACAGTTCACTGTAAACAGAAGATCTCTCTTACATTCGCTTCAACTCAACGCAATGTAGGCAAGTCATTATTTTACAGATCATGCACAATCACTGTGTCACATCAAAACAAAAATAACTACATAACAGCAAACTAGATAGCATCACTCGTAACTAAAACACTAGACCACTAACTAAAGAAATAACAAAGAACATGCACTTTAAACACTGTTTTAATCATTAGTGCCGCAAAGCATGCTAGGAGCGCCTCCGGACTCCCAGCGACGCTACACAGCCTCCACTTAGCTGGTTAGCTGTCCTCAGCAAACGTAGCGTTCCAGTATGTAGTCCCACAAATAGGAAGTGGGTCGACGGTGTCGCCGAGTACCCTTCCGCGGCCTCCCAACCAGTATTGGGGTGGACTGGGCCCCCTCAGTCTGTTCCTCCCTGCAAGTTTGCAGCATCGTTCTCTTTCATTTGGCTGCTGCTTCGAGTCAACGCAGGGTTCTATGTTGAAACTTTTCGACAGCCAAATTGTGGTGGCCCTGCCAGAACCAGCACTGGCCCTGTATATCGCTGGCTTGGTAAGATACCGCACATATCATGATTTGGTCAATTTTATATTAAAAAAAAATAAAATCTTTACCATTAGTTACAAATTATTCCCCAATAGGATAACTATAAGTAATAAAAAGAAAATGAATGAATGAATGAATTTATTTCGAACATGTGTATGTGTGTGTATATATATATATATATAATTAAATAAAAACATCAACAACACAAAGCATTTGCACATGTTCGGAAAAAGAGTAGGAAGAAGTATAAACTTTTTTAACTCCTACCCTTTTATAATGTATAGCTTATCAAAGTATTACCCTAACTGTTACAAGTTTCCGTGAAAAAACACGAACATAATATGCAAATTATATCTTTTACATGATTTATAGTAATAATAAAAGATAACTAAAAAATATTGCATATTATATATATTAAGTGTTGATTTCATCACGATTTATTAAATGTGTAAGGCCATTTGTATTTTCAACTGTGTCCAGACTGTATGAACACCATGTAGAATACACAATAAAAATAATTAAAAACAAAAAACTAAATTATTATATTAATGTAAATAAAATGAAAGAAAAATATCAACGTGGTTTCACATGATGGCAAGTGGTGGCAGCTGCCGTCAGCAGTGTTCAACAGACCACGTCTTAGCCTGTCGTGGCGTCTTAATTAGACGCCACAATACAAAAAGTCAAAATGTTATTATAAATATTCATTAAAATTCATCAAAAGTGTGTTTAAAAAGTGTGTTTAGAATTTATTCCCATTCTGAAACCCCCCTTCTTCCAAGAAGAAATGGTTTGGTCCAATGCCGCCACCAATACTAGCGCTCACATTTCTGTATATCAAGCAGCGCGACTCAGGGGCACTTTCTTATTGCAACGGCTGAAGCAGAAAAGTTGTGCTGTTCTACAATGGTGAGTTGGCAAGATCAACCAATTTGCCTTAGTCAGGGTTTGGCTGACTGGCGTTCCCCCCTGCTCGTCCACACGTGAGCTCCCAGCTCAAACAAATCATATGTTAAGTTAGTTGCTGTAAGTGCATACTAAATTATAGTCTTGAAACTCCATAATTAAATTTTACTTGACTCTAATTCTGCCCTCCTCTATGCTCAATTTAAAGAAACCATTAAAGGGAATATATATATATATATATATATATATATATATATATATATATATATATATATATATATATATATATATATATATATATATATATATATATATATATATATATATCCATCCATCCATCCATCCATCCATTTTCTTGGCCGCTTTTCCTCACTAGGGTCGCGGGGGTGCTGGAGCCTATATATATATATATATATATATATATATATATATATATATATATATATATATATTTTTTGATTTGTTTGTTCGTTTTGTTGTTGTTTTTTTTGGCAGGTTTATGTACCCAATTGATTTTTTTGTCAATCAATTTATTTTTATTTATTAACCTTGATTTATGCAGTATTTACTTGTCCTGCACATATTACATTTTAATGAAAATACAACATCACAGATTTAACATACATCATTCAAAGCCATTATCCTTGTGTAAAGGTTAAATAATATAAAAAAGCTAGCTAGCTAACGCCGGTGCACTGGTCGGCATGGCAGTGTAATAGTTAATCGCCTATTTGCACCAGGTAAAAAAAATGCCCCAGGCCACCAGGTATGACTAGCTAGCTAGTATTATAACAGAGGTTGCATCATATAACAGCGCTGAGTTCCACATATTGCACATACTTACTTGCCCTTACTTCTCGAGGGAAAAACATCTACTTGCTCATCTGTAATTCTTTTATCTATATTCTGTCCCTCCTCTGAGGCTGAGCTAACGTTAGCTGCTTTGGTACTTTAGCTAAAAATCTCATGTTTGCTCATACATGTAGAGACGCTTCACTTTGTAATTCTCAGTTTCTTTTCTCTGAGTTTCGCTTATCAACGTGCTTCACCTTCGGAAACGGCCCTCTGATACATTCACCAAAAGCGTGAGAAGTGTTTCAGGTAGAGCCTTTGCATAGTAGTCAATGTACTTCACACGGCTGGTGGCGGATGCGTGTGGGGCGGTGCGACTGACACAGTTGGAGTGGTGGGGCATACTGCAGTATTGGTTTATTATTATTTGGCACACTTTTATATCCGCTGTGGCACACGTTTGTCTTTTACCACGGACTTGTCCACACACTCTCAAACATTTTTGCTGTCCCAACGCTTCCGCGGAGCGAGACTGAGCGCGTGCACGCGCCTGACAGGGAGAAAGCTTAAAGTTTTGGTCCTGAATCCGATCATTATTTCACTCTACAGGAAAATAGGCGCAACAGCCATTGTGCCACAGTAGTGCCTCCTGTCCATTATACAATTCTTAAAACATGTGTGGGTGAAAAATATGGTTATTTTAACACGTCAATGTTGCGTCATGCACCTTTAACCATGTCTTTAAATGTGTCGAATTATAAACTGAAGATATATCACCATACTCTCTTGATTGAAAGTGTACAAAAGTATGTTTTTCAGAGAGCCCAAGTGGAAGCTGATGATTTTGAGGAGGAATTTCATAGCATTGGCGATTTCTTTTTATCTTTTATTATTATTATGATTGCTGTAGTAATTGGCAGTGGTAGAACACGCATCACGACTCCAATTTTAATGATTATTATTATTATATGTTATGTCATTATAGAGTGAGGGATTTGTGTGGCATAGTGACTAAAATAAATGAAAACACCCTATATAGCGTGGACATAATTTGCATTACTTATTATAAAAAATAGAATTATTATATTTTATTATTATTATTATTATTATAGTATCAACAATAATGGTAATAATAATGTTACTTTTATTATGAAGTAATTTAACTACTAACTCGGCTTCTTTTTTTAAGCATGTAATGAGCAAATATACCCAATTACTTTTTTAAAGTAATATTCCCAACACTGATCTTTGGTCAAACAAGCACAAGGTTTAAAATGTATTTCCAACGTGTAATACCACTTTTGACCATGGATCAGGGGGGATGCAACTGAGTAGACCAGATGTGATACGCAAAACCAGAAAACCTACCTGGTGTGGACTTGCAGTACTGCTCATTGTCCACTGGGGTCACATACGAAATAACACACTCATACACATTTGCTGTTCTGTGAGGACTTTTTAGAAAACGTCATCAGGCATCTATAACAGTGTTTGGAAGCCTCTAAAGTGGATTTGCCTCTGGGGACCACATTTTTGGTCCCCACCGTGCAATGAGTCCCCACCGGTCAGTGTCCAGTCAGGTCAAAGTCCCCACGATGTAGCAAAAATGAAAACACACACACACACACACACTCTGCCATGAAAGATGCATATTGTCTAACTTCTCAGTAAACTGTGCCATGCCCAGTCAAGAAAGACAACACACGGTATTGTAAAAAATAAAAAGAGACCAGACATTTTGGCAAAAATGAGAAAATAGGAAAATGTCCGCCCGATTTTCCTGGCTTACTCCACATTCAACAACCACTCATCATCACACCGAACATGATGCAAAGGCTAAACACTTTTGAGTTAAGTCCATCACTGGGAAACTGGATTTGGACTTTCTGACCAACAACTGTCAGGATCCACTACACTTTCGCCTCCCCTATATTCCTCAGGCTGGCATCCCCCCAGGGGTGTGTACTGAGCCCACTCCTCATCACGCTATGGACCTATTACTTCTCTGTGAAATTCTGAACTGTTACACTGTATGTATATGTACTGTATAGTCAAGCTTGCGGACAACACAGCGGCAGTGGAACACATCACAGGCAACCATGAGTCCGAGTACGGAGAGGAGGTAGAACATCACATGCTAATCTTGTTATTTTTTCACCAGAAAAAGACTTAAGGAGATGGTGGTGGTCTTCAGCGTCTCCCTACACAATTGTGGAGCAGGATTTGAAGTAGTCTCCTGCTTCAAATATCTCAGGGTCCACCTTTTTGAGGATTTCTGCAGTCAAAACTTCCTGTCTGCTGAAGATGGCTCGCCAATGTACTTAGGAAGTCTCGTTGTGCCCATCTGGGTAGCTGTGTCTTTTGTGGGAAAATGAAGCTTCATGAACCTGTCCGCTTGCAATGTATCTTGGTTTAAAGATAAAGGCTAGTGGCATTGAAATTAATTACATTTCCACCGCATCTTTAAATCAAGAGTGCCATCTAGACTAGAAGAGTTAAAAAAAACACACACACACACAAAAACGCAAGTGGTTCATGAAGTAACTTGCCACGAGCATGGCTGCAGAAATGGCTTTTCAAGGGATAGTAAAGGCTATTCAGAATATTGTGAGGTACAGCTTTCATTCTCACAACCACAGACATCTTTACTAGCAGATGCGGAAAGAGGGTTTTCTGGATGCTGTTAGACTGACAATAAAAATAAATCCTCAAAGCCTTGAATATTATAACGGTTCTAAATATTGTTGAATAAATAGTTTGAAAAAGACCAGTGGTCTTGTATTGTGTGCTGTATTTGTATGCCGTGGTTTCTTTATATTGCACTAGCTGGATAGATGTACAGAAAATTGAATGACACTGAGGAAAGAGTTTTTCTGAGTTCTACATTCATTATAGTTCAAGTTCAGGTTGCCATTTGTTCTTCACACATTCACATGAGGCTCATCAATAATGTTAGCTAGCATGCTAGGTTAAATAACATGTTAGTACAAACTGACGCGACAACACATATAGGCAAACAAATATCCGCACTGGCACTTGAGAGAAAACGTATTATGTCTTTACCTTACCTGTTGGCATTTATACACAAGAATAAATGTTCGGGAATACTATACAGTACAGGAAACCCTGCTGTCCGGGGCGGCGCTGCTCCGGCGCGGTCCGTCGTTCCGGGCCCGGCGACGCGGTTCCGGGCAGGTGGGCCTCCGGGGTGCCCTGTGGTTCCCTCCCCCTTCCTCCCCCTTGCCGTCTCTCCCTCCTCGCCTCTCCCCACCCGACCTCCGCCTACCTATCCCTTCTCTCTCGTCACCCTCCTCCTCCCCCTCTCTCTGCTGCCCTGCCACCGCCCCTTGCCCTTCTTGTCGTCTCCTCCCCCCGTCCCATCCCCCTCCCCTGTCCGCCTTCCTCCCCCTCCCCTGGGCTCCATCCATGGCCCGGGGGGCCGAGCGGGCGGGTGGGGGTGTTGTGCCTGCCCCACTCCAGTGAGCCTCCTGGCATCTCGGGCGGGCCCCAGTATCCGGTTGTGGTGGGTGGGGGTCGGGGGGTAATGGGTAGAGCGGGGGCTGTGGGCCGGTGGGGTGCCTGGTGGACCTGCCGTTCCCCGTTCTGCTGCGTTCGGCTGGGGGCGCGGGCCGTGTTGGGGTGGGGGGGTTTTGCTCCTGGCTCCTGGGTTTGCTCTCTGGCTGGTGGCCCCTGCGGGGCCCAGGGGTTGTGCCTTGACGCTGCCGTGGCCTGGGGGGCCCTGGGAGGTTGTGATTGCTCTGTCCTGGCCGGGGTCGACGGCTCCCCTCTTTGGTGGAGGTTTTCATGCATGCCAGATCCACCACACCAGCATCTATCGAAATTCAAACACAATCTGCTTCTTCCTCTGGTCATTGAATCGGTGGAGGCTGATGTCTGTGGATCTCACTCTGCTTCATCTATCCTTCCTTCCTTTCCTCAGTCTCTCCCCTTTGGTCTCTTGAGGTCTCCCTAATTTGCTGGAATTTAGATGTTTCTGGGGTTGGTGAAAGACTCTGGTTGGTAACCCGGTGGGTAGAAGGTGGTGTCTGGTCGGTGCTGGATTTCACTTTCCTTTCTTTTCTTTGATCCTTCCTCGGGTCTCCTGACAACCTCACGACTCTAACTGGATTCTGGAGTATTTGGCTTAAGTGAACGTGATGGGATTTTTAATAGGTTTTAGGTGAATTAATGAGTACACACTCACACGCACGCACACTTGCACACACACAACCGCACATGCACATACTCAGGCACATACAAAAAAAGAAAAAAAGAAAGCGCAATGGTGATGACATGTCGAATCTGTAAAATTACCAAATGAACAATACTGAGCTCTCAAGAAAAAAAAAGGAAACCGTGCTAAAAAAATAAAAATAATTTAAAAAAGAATATACCAGCATGGGTGCTACCAGCATATGTTGTGTTTTTGTGCTGGTCCATGCTGGTAAACTGGTGACACCAGCATAGACCAGCATGGTTAGCATGCTGGTGCTGGTCTATGCTGGTAGCTGGTGACACCAGCATAGACCAGCATGCGCTGGTTACTTGTGAATAGCATGCTGGTGCTGGTCCATGCTGGTAGTTGGTGACGCTAGCATAGACCAGCAAATGCTGGTTTATGCTGGTGCTGGTCCATGCTGGTAGCTGATAACGCTATCATAGACAAGCATATGCTGGAGCTCTGCTGGTTGCTGATCAAGAGCATGCTGGTCTAACTGGAGTCAACAGGTACCAGATTCCCCTACTGGTATAGTTCTGTCAACTAGCATTGAACAACATTCTATGGCGATAGCAGTTGGACAGTGAGATAAAATCACAGAAGCATTTTTGAATTAGTTAAAAAGTTCAGATTTACATGACCATAATTATTATTTTATTTAATTATTCCGATTTAGGCTGCACGTTTATCAATACTCATGACATATTTGGCAACAATTAGTATGGTTTGATGTTTTAAGGAAGATTACATTCAAACAAAACTAATACAAGAACATTGATAATTACAACAACAACATTATATAATATTAAACAACAATAATAATAATAACAATAACAACACTGCAAAATTGTTACTTGTCGCAGGGTATTGAGCGGGTCAGAACCACTGTTTTAGATGTTTTCAGTTATGTCCATATTCTCCACTGAAGCTTCCACCGTTGCCATGTATTATTATTCTGGAGCCACTCTTTGTAGGAAGCTGAAAAAGACAACACACAATGAGTAACAGGCTAAAGAAAGTTACCCCCCGCCCCCACCCACCCCAAAAAAGCCAAATCATCTAATCAGCCCCATCAAACAATTAAATGCTACAAAAATGCAAAATTTACTAGAATGTCCTACAACAGGTATAATGAGAAGATGAAGCTGGCACCGTGCTTGGAATAAGAGTCAACAAAAATGGTGCACAAAGGCAAAATGGAGCCCAAGGACCACATAAGTTTCCACAGAGCCTGGTCGACAAATACTAGCTCACAAGTTTTCATGTTTTTATTTTTTTTTAACAATTGTGCCCCTGTTTTTGCTCGTCTTCTTTTTTTTAAAGTCACACTTGCATTTAAGTAAATTTTACAATAAGGAAGGGCAATACAAAAATCAATATCAACATATCGCAACAGACTCGTGATCAATATTAAAAGAAAATGTGTTCGATAAAAATGTTACACTCCCCCCCCCCAAAAAAAAAAAAAATCTGTGTGAAAACCACAGCGCAAGGCATTCTGTGGGATGCCATAGAGGCTTTAGAGCTCATCATTTCATTTCTGTTTTTGTTTAAGAATCTTTCTGCAAAGAAAAAAAAAACAGAACAATGTGCAATGGGAAAAAAGAAGAAGAAAGCAGCGCACTAAGAAATTGTTTCTGAGAGGGAAGGCTACCTGACGTGTTTGGCAATATTTTTCATAATTTAAGTGACTCAAAATGTGCTTGATAGGTTTTTCCCATCCCCCATTTGCTGATTTGATATTTCGATATGTTTCAAGTCGAAGATGTTTTGGCAACCTCAAGTTTATTGTGATTCCATGTTTGTATATTGATGTACATGCTTTATTTCAATAGATATTAACTGTAACTTACAGTAGTACATATTTTCTTTAAATAAGTGTTTGTTTAATTTTTATTTTCACCAGCGTGTATATTTGACAGATTCAAATTCAGATTCAGAATATTTATTGTCATTGTCACAAGGGAACAATGAAACTTAATTTGGAGCATCCATACAGCAGATATATTCATAGATATATGTTGACCTCTCTTATTAAAGGTTAAATGTTTAAATCTTAAAATAAAATTACACAAATTCTGCCATTTTACTCTAGGTCCCGATTTTGAATAGACCAATTTAAACAAATCAATTTAAATCAGATTTAATGACAAAATTAATTACATTTTTGTGACAATATCTGATGATTTTTGTTAATACTTCTGACTTGAAAATAAATAAATATCTTTCTAGCCAAGTTTAGTAGTCAAATGTTACAAACATAATTTACTGTTAACTGAATAGACACAGATAAAAATTAGCAACTGTATAAAAATAGCAAATAAAGTTAAAAACTTAGAAATATAAAAGTATAAATAGAAAAATCTGAAAATGGCCATAGTTTGAAAAGATGACCTGAGTGAGCAAAGCCAAAGTGGTATTTGAATTCAGCACATAAATATTTTTTCCAAAGAGCTAAAAATTCTAAGCAAATAAACAGTTGACCAATGTAAATTTACAGTGAAAATCCCCTTTGTTTTACATACACATTCCACACATAACTTTATAAGGATAATTTTAAATGTTTTTAATCCTGCTCGGTTAACTTTATGAAAACTTACGGCACATGATGTTCAAAAAGTTCTCTGAGAATTGTTTACCAGTGAGGGACTACTTTGGCCGCTAAAGCGCTAGAAGCTAATGTGCTAACGTTCGCCAAACTGTTTTCTATGCTAAAAGAAAAAAGGCTGCGTACGCTTTAGATATACTGTACAGTGTTACAAACATGTGACTAGCTTTTAAATGTATGTTTCTTTTAAATTTTCTATAGGCTAAAATGAGCTACAAGCGCTAACTATTGAGTTAGAGCGGCTAACATTAGCTAGTAGTGCTTTAGCGCTAGAAGCTAACGTGCTAATGTTAGCCAAGCTGTTTTCTATGATTAAAAAAAGGCTGCATATGTTTTAGGTTTACGGTGCAGTGTTAAAAATACCATAAGAAGCTGGCTAGTTAGCACAAAAGTAGCTGACGTTAGCTAAACTATTTTCTATGATAAAAAAAGCATTTCATGGTTTAAGTTTTAATATGCTGTCTGACCATATTTCAACTTAAACGTTATCTTACCACACCTGCAGCGCCAGTGATTGAGAAATGGGCGTGGGCGGGGGTTTTCAAGGGAGAAGATTCTTCTTCCTATTGTTGTTGCTTTGCGGGATCGGCAGTCGGCAAACCAGTGTGTAGGTACATTACTGGAGTGTGGTTAGTAGAAAGTCTGGAAATAATTATTCGAAATAAAGGATTCATGGGTTGAAGTAAAATACTCTAAATAAACAATATATATTCCGCTATAATATAGCTTGCCTTGTCTTTCTTCTGTTGTCATATGACAATAGAAGAAAGACAAGGCAAGCTATATTATATATATATATATGAGAATAGAAGAAAGACAAGGCAAGCTATATTATATATATATATATGAGAATAGAAGAAAGACAAGGCAAGCTATATTATAGCGGAAACAAAATAACAATATGGGTGTCCATATCCTTGGCTGCACTGTGAACACATCCATCTGTTATTGACTATATCTAATATACAAATATGATTGATTATTCAAATGTGTGTATATATATATATATATATATATATATATATTAGATCTGTCAAACAATTATTATTTTTTAAATCGGATTCATCACATCTTAGAATTTTGATTAATCACGATTAATCACTTAATTAAAAATACTTTTTATCAACATTTTTCCCCCACCAAATTTAAAGAACACCAGTTAAGGGTCAATTCTTTCAACATTTAATGTTATGAGGACGTCTTCAACATTTTTTAATCCATTAAATGGGAAAAAAATGAACCCGATAGTTTGACATGAACAAATATTCTGAATGTCATATGTCATATCACATTTATTAAATGCTTTACTTTAATTCATGTATTTTATTGCTCAAACACAACCTGTCCTACCTTTAACGTAACCATCCACTGTCAGCTAAAGGATCATCAGCCGTCAAAATTAATAGTGCGATTAATCTGCATTAAGACATGGTTAATGCGCATAATTTTTTGTGATTAATTAATTAGTTAACGCTTTAACTTTGACAGTCCTAATATAACTATATATATATATATATATATATATATATATATATATATATATAAAAGGGCGGCCCGGTGACTGACTGGTTAGCACGTGACTGACTGGTTAGCACGTGACTGACTGATTAGCACGTCCGCCTCCCAGTGCAGAGGACATGAGATCGAATCCTTCCTGGGTGGAGTTTGCTTGTTCTCCCCGTGCTCGCGTGGGTTTTCTCCGGGTACTCCGGTTTCCTCCCACATTCCAAAGACATGCATGGCAGGTTAATTGAACACTCCAAATTGTCCATAGGTGTGTTTGTGAATGTGGATGACTGTTTGTCTCTGTGTGCCCTGCGATTGGCTGGCAACCAGTTCAGGGTGTGCCCCGTCGTCTGCCCGTAGCCAGCTGGGTATATTATATATATATATATATATATATATATATATATATATATATATATATATATATATATATATATATATAGCTAAAATGCACTTCCACTTTCTTAATTCCTGCGATTTGAAAATGTTTGAAAAGTTTTTATTTTACTTTCAAACATTACTGTGATGGCCGCAAAAGTGCCATTTGTTGTGTTCCTTTGTTTGTCAATCACTTGGCTGTTTTGTCACGCTGGATGTTTGGTCATTGAAACTCCTACTTTAGAATATGGTTTATTGGCTTGGCATGCAGTGAACACGTCACACATCAGTGAATGTCGTGCACAAGCAAGACACAAGATGCTGAATCCAAAGTCCTATATTAGCGTTAGAAATAATGGCATCGGCATGTTACTTGTTAGTACTTGCCCATGCCAATACCGCTGTTTTTATGCAGTATTAGGGCCTCTCCCGATACCGGTATCGGAACAACACTAATTGCTATTTGCAACTATTAAACAACTATTAATTTGAAACATGGTCCTAAATTCTCATTGATAATAATGAAAAATAAAAAACAACAAAGTTAATAGCTCAAGTACCAAAGCTGCTATCCATGCCATTAACTTAATTTTAAGGGGTGCAGCACATTTATTGTTCAATAGCCAAGGACACACTGAAAATTGCACGGACAGTCTTTTGACCATCATTGTAATGCTGACCCATCCGGCAATACAACAACAAGTTAACTTTTCTTTTTTTTTACTTCGAGCGGGGTTCGCTTCGTACCCATCGCCTCCGGTGCAGCAGCTCAACACTTGCCCCTCAGCTAAAGTTCATGGCTACCGTCAGCCAGTGCGCAGTCTGCCAGCCACAGTAAACGTTGCAGTGCACTCTGCCTCCCATTTGCCGCACAACGAAAAACTGACCATTTCAAACCCGCCCGGACAGAACGTAATCCCTTCAAATCCGAAACTGTCTGTGGCGACAGGACAACACACTTGTTTTTCAAATCACCGTAATTCCTGAACCGCTAGCGCTAGCAGCGCAATTCCAACGGCTTCTGAAAGCAGAGAAGGGAGCTTTACTTGGATACCACATACATTACGGTAGCTAGCAGATTGTCACGTGTGGAGGAGGGGGAAGTCCCGCGTCATAGAGAGGAGTAACTTCAAAGTACCGTAACTCCGGAACTGTTTGTGCTAGTAACGCAATTCCAACGGCTTCTGAGAGCGGAGAAGCAGAGCTTTGCATTGATACTACATACATTACAGTAGCTAGCAGACTTTCATGTGTGAAGGAGGGGAAGCGCTGTGTCATAGAGGAGCGTGACCAAGGAGACAGGAGACGACGCATGTCTTACAAATCAACGTATCTACGGAACCATTTGCGCTCGCAATGTATCTGAAAGCAGAGGAGCGGAGCTTTATGTCGAGAGAAAAAAAAATAAAAAATAAAAACAGGCGGACTGCTATGATAAGAGTACTAAAAGGGATAAAGTGAATATCTCCCTGTAAAACAGCCTAATTCCTCAAAAAATCAAGCTAGCAATAGCAATGCCAAACACCATGTAAAGTGAAACAGCCAGTTAATCGAAGCACATCAACAAAGCCAATCTTTCCTTTTGCACCATTCTTTGTGAAAAGTACAAATAATTCTTTGTCCCTTACTTTGCTGAAGATCAGGTAGCAAAGGCGTTGGTCTCCCATCCTTCAAAAGATGAAGTTTTTCCTCAAAACAAAGGCGTGAAAATAGTTCTATTTTCTCCAACGTGGCATCATCTTACTGCTTTGCTGTGCACTAAGTGTGTTTTGAATTCACAAATGCACTGCGCGAACGTACGTTCACATAGGAATAATCCAGCGACGGAAAAAGGCTGCTAGCGATCTGCCTATTTGCGTAAAGGACTTTTCTACTGGGAAACTGAACACACATGCGCAAACACACATCGCTAAGCGGACAGGGCTTGGAAAAGCACAGTAGCGGTGGCCTTCAGGAGGATAATTTTTGCAGCATTTTTGCCTGCAGGCCTAATTCAGGTATGAAAATCACCAAATGTTGTCACTTTTAGACCTATAGGTAGTGTAGGCTTTCTGAAATGAAAGAAATAATTAAAATAAATAGAAAAAGCCAAACGGTTTCAACTTTCAGCCTGGGGTAGGCAGTGCCTACCTTGCCTATCCTGACGTCACTGTTCCCAAGTAACTGCTTTAAAAATTGTCATCTTATGACATATTGCTCCTGTTTTGGTTCTGAATGTAAAGATCGGATTCTGCTGCTGTTCGGTGCAGGGGCTGATATTTTCTGGTGGTTTACAGTGTCTCGACCAATAAAATAACATCCTAAACTTTTTGCCTTATTGAAAGCTGTTCAGGTATCAACTTTTCAAAAAACACTGTAAGAATATGCAACGGCTTTATTTATTTATTTATTTATTTGTTTGTTTATTTATTTTTGTTATGCTTGATAAATTGATTTGTTTTTTTTACAAAGCAGCCCTGGCATCCTGTTCTGTATGTGGAGGGAAAAGTTTGGACACCACTGACCCAGAGGAGTTGGAACATTAAATGTAGGCAAGATAACAGGAAAGAGGCGAGATCTTACTCTGACTGATAAGACGCCGTGGTGAAGGGTAGACATTTTATGTCTACGTTTGTAATATCATGGTCTGGATAGAAAGAGCAGTGATTCTGGAGGAAACGTATGCAAGGAATGTTATCAAGGTGAAATGAGAGTCACACAGGGTGCTGACTGTGAAGCTTGACATTTAAGGTGTGATGATGAATGTTGTCTGCTTGTGCCCCACAGGTTAGATGTGAGTTGAAGGGAATGAAAAGTTCTGGAGTGAGTTGAATAAGTGTAGAGAGAGAGTAGGCCTATTCCCAGAAAGGAGAGTGGTAATTGGAGAAGTCCTCAGTAGGCATGTCAATGAAGAGAAGAGGTAGTCTATACGTGCAGGAGTTCAAGTATTCGGGATCAGCTTCCCATCGAAATGGAGTGAGGTGAAGAAGCCAGCACAGGCACGATAGAATGGATGGCGCAAGTGTCAGGTGATCTGTGACAGAACTCCAGCTAAATTAATGATTTATACAAGGGAGAGAGACTAGCCATGTAGTCTGTAAGTGGGGCGGCGTGGATCAGTGGGTGAGTGGTTGTCTCCAACCTAGAGGTTGTGGGTTCGATCCCATGCCATGGTGACCACATCAAAGTATCCTTGAGCAAGATACTGAACCACCAGTTGCTCCTGATGCTGCGTCATCAGTAGGTGAATGTGAAGCCCTTTGAGTGCCTGGTAAGGTAATAAAGTTCTATATAAATGTTTTTTAAGGCAAATAAGTGTAATGTTGTGCACGAGCCAAATCAGTCACATGACCGGAAACTGCTGAAGACAAAACCAGAGAACAAGCAGGAACTGAAGACGGTTGCAGAGTCCTGGCAGAGCATCACCAGGGATGAAATCTGCTGTCTAGTGTCTATGTTTGTCTATGCATTCCAGGCTTGAGGCAGTAATTTATTTTCTACCAAGTATTAAAAAAATGAAAGTTTGATTTATAATTGTTAACTCTTTTACTGCCAAAAACGTTAAATGATGTTTAGTAAAAACCTACGGAGGAGCGCCAAAGACGTTAAAAAACGTTCACCAAGTTTTTTTTTGGGGGGGGGGGGGGGGGGGACGGGTGGAGGAAAGCCTTGGCCGGCTGTGCTGAAAGTAGCAAGCAGATCTAGTTAGTATAATGCCTATTTTTGGCCCCTAGATGGCAGCGATGACTCTCTTTGGACAAGATTGGGTAGGCGTCAGTAGAAGACGTGAGGCGGAGCTAGAGTGTTGAGGGAGAATGGCTGAGGAAGCCATAATGGCGACCGGTTGCAAGCAGCTCACGCTTGAGCATTTTTTTCAAAGACGAAAAGCATCGACCAATGCTAAAGAGCACATTGATGACGACGATGATGATGATGGTGACTCTGAGGTTGGAAGCGTTGACGCGGCGGCTATGATCACGTCATAAAGCCTCACCGGCTAGCGATGCTAACGCCGGAAAACGCGGAGCACAACCGAACACGCTCAGGCGGACGTTCAATCGGACGACGAAGAGTGCCCCGAGTCCAATGCATATTCATCGGAGGAGTGGGTACAGTCTGATCACGGAGAAGACACTGGTTATGGACTACGATGCCACCATGAATGGAGCGGATAAGATGGATCAACCACCCGGTATAGGAACTGAAGGACATGAGGAAGCCAGACGTAACACCACCGTAATGTCACCGTATCATGATCCTGAGAGTAGACTTGATGGCAACATGGCCAAACACACACTGTAGTATATTCTTGCTATTCCCCGGAAAAAAAAGCCAGCAAGAAAGTGTAGCGTCTGCACGCTAAGGGGCCATCGCAGTGAAACTAATCTGTTGTGCAAATCCTGCTGTCGCCTTGCACGCAGGGGAGTGTTACAAAAAGAAAAACTGTATTTGAAACATCCACACAATTGTAAATAGTACCACGGTTGCACACATGTGTAAATAGTTTGCCAAATTGTTTTGTCAAATTGTTACACTGTTGAATGTAAATAAACATATTTTGCTATCAAAAAACACTTTTTCATTGTTGGCGGTAGTGTTTTACAGAAGTAAAGCACTGTTTAGGTGTTTGTGGCATCATTCATGGAAAAAAAAAGGTCTCAAATTCACTAGAGTGCATGAAATAATATCGTTTCACAAAAAGCTTGATTTCTCCGTTTTTTGTTTCAAAACAGAGCATTTGGGTGAAACTAACCATTTTCTATTGTTGATTACTGAAAAACGGAATAAGGTAGAAACAAACTTTTTTTTCTGATGAAAGATGAGAGTCCAATCTTTCATTTGGTAGTATGTGTGTTTCCATAGTCCAAACACAACATTTTCTGTGGACCTTGAAAGATCAGTCAAAATGCTTAAATCGGCTGGCACTGGCGACATCCCGTTTCTGAAAACGTCTGGCAGTCAAAGAGTTAACTTGTGATCCCTTAAAAAGTGGGATTAATTCCTACAATGTTCACCTGATTTGAATGTAACTACCCTCATACAGGCTACTGTCCAAAGTCATACATTGATGTCAGTATAAACGTATAATTGACTCATCACCTAGGCAAATAAATGCAGAATTCCTCTCTGTAGGTTTGTGTTTCATGCATTATCAACAATTACAGTGAGTACATAATTTACTATTCCATATGTTGTACTGTAAAGTGGATCAATCGTCTGGATATATGGCAGATGTAAAGATTTCAGCGAGTACACGATTAAGACATTTACTGAGAAACTTAGCGCATGTAAATCAAAGCAGAATGTCTTCTAGCACAATTTATTCCACCATTTGTTTACAGTAGCTTTGTTTATGCATGTTTTTCTTTTGTAATAGTCTTCGTAAATCAGCTCTTGGCATTCTGAAGAGTGAGTAACATCTCACATGATTGTAATATTAAACAAATATTGTTAAATATGAACAAATAAGCAAAGAAGCCCCTTTAGATCCACCTACAATGGGACTACAGAGTCCATTTTGGGGTCCAAGTGGCTCACATTTCCGGTTCAGCCTCGAGCAGTCTGACCTACGCTAGCAAACAGTAGCATAAATCAAAAAGCGCCTTTTGATTCAAACACACAAAAAGTGACACACATTGCGACACTCGTACTCGTGAGGCTTTCACAAGGAAACAACCATATGAAAAGTCTGGCTCGTCTAAAAAAAAGAAAGACAAACCAAAAGAGGTACATGTGTAATGTGTACAATATGCCACATCGCTTCTCAGTAGCTGTAAACATTAGCAAAGTAAAGGGAGGACTGCCAGTCACACATAGGGAACATCAACATCTAGCTGTAAACATTTGAATACGCAGACCGACTCACAGGCACGCAAAGCACTGCCCCAGTCAACCTCCAATCTTTCACTCAGACACACATGCACGAAAGCCTGACATGACAGTATCCCAAAAATGTTACGCAGAGTGTAGCGTACTACATTGCTGGCCTTTCTTGCCTTCTTTTAAATGGGAAGTTGGAACAGTGCATGTTCAGACTGTTTCTTGACAGACCTCCCCTCGATCCTGATCAACTTCGCTCGCTGTTTAAGGAGCGTTCAGATTATTCTTTGTCAAACTGGCAAGGAAGAGCGTCGAAGTGTGTATGGGGGGGAAAAAGAATGGCTGCACAATGAGGCCCATGTTATGGCGTCGATTCATCATTGAGAAGGAGTTGACAGCTGAGCGACCCACTGAATAATGTACAGTACAAGTTACTTCGGTCTCGTTCATGAAAACATGTTTTTGTCTTGTGCTCCTGTTCCCGCTTCCTGGTGTGATTTCATTCCTGCCATGCTCAATTGCCTTTCCTGTCAGTCTGCTTCCTCTCCGTTTTCAAGTTAAGGCTATGAGGAGGGCTGGAGACAAAGTCCTGGCAGACCTCCATCTTGAGAGGCAAGTTGCCACGCACACGTTTGGGGAGGGAGATGAGGCAGGTGAAGCCCTTTGTAGGACTGTTAGGGTTGTCTTCAGTTTATTTAGCAGATACTGTATAAGGTCTCTGGCAGAAAGGAAGGTCTCATGATGAGCCACTTTTTCATGTGGCAAATATTTTGGTTGGTTCGTTTCGTGTAGTTATCTTCCTAGGGTAAAAGATTCTTTTATACATAATTGTTTTACTGTTTCTTCTGATTTAGTTGCACCAGTGTCGACATCCATGGCATGACCGTGAGCCATCCTAGGTAGAGAGAGAGAAAAGAGTGCTGTAAGTCTGGAGGTCAACACATCAAATACACAAGGTAGATTGAACGACATAGTGATGGATAAAAAAAAACACTTCTACCACATTTACATAGGTTTTTGGACCTTTTAATAATAACTTTCTTGTTCATTTTTTTGGGCTTTGAAATCAAATGGCATTACCCTACATAAATATTTCCAATTTTAATATGCAAGCTCTAATTCAAATAAAGTTATGATGCTGTGTAATAAACATAACTAAAAAGTACAATGATTTGAAAATCCTTTTCAACCTACAGAGATAAGATCCTAATGTTCATACTGAAACTTTTTGGGGGTCATAATGGTGTTACATCACATTTCCTTTTAAACGGAACTTGACTCATTGAGCCCTTTTCAGCAGTAAAAAGTTAATATTTTGTCCGGAATTAATTGAAGTTATTCATTATTTTTCCATGTAAAATTAATACCTTTTAAAACACGTTTCCATATGCCGTCGACTAAGGATGACATCACGCAAGCTGAGGAAATAGGTCATGACCATACACGGCTCACCTCTTTTCTGGGCTTGGTCAGCAAAATGAGCCCTGATTGGTTACCTTTTTCCTGAGCACGGGTGATGTCATCTTCAGTCGAAGTCAAGTAGAAAATTGATTAAAAAAAAATGTTTTTATGTTCTTACTGCAAAAAAAAAGGCTCAATGCGTCAAGTGTCTCTTTAACAACACTCAGTAAGTGTTTGGGAACTGAGGACATAAATTGATAACATTTTGTTGGTGGAATTCTTTCACATTCTTGCTTGATGTACAACATTGAGTTGCTTGACAGTTCAGGGTCTTCCCATTGTCATATTTTATGCTTCCAATGTGCCACATATTTTCAATGAAAGACAGGTCTGGACTGCTGGCAGGCCCGTCTAGAACGTGTGCATAATTTGTCTTGGTATTGTCTTGCTGAAATATGCTGTGATGTCCCTGAAAAAGACAATGCTTAGATGGCAACAAATGCTGCTCCAAAACCTGTATGTACCTTTCAGCATTAATGGTGCCTTCACTGTGTACATTACCCATGCCATGAGCACCAACAGCCCCTTACAATCACAGATGCTGACTTTTAAACTTTGCTCTGATAAAAATGCAGATGTTCCTCTTTGGCCTGGAGGGCATGACCATCTCTTCTTTTCAAAAACAATTTGAAATGTGGACTCGTCAGACCACAGGACTCTTTTAGATTTTAGTGATGGTTAAATGAAGCTTCATGAGCCACACACTGCAATTTATTAATTTCTTTGCCTCTAGATGGTACTCTTGTTTTGAAGATAAAGGCTAGTCCAATGGAAATTGATTAAACATCCACCGCATCTTTAAACAAAGAGTAAGAAACTATCGCAAGTGCTTCATGAAGCTTCATTTTACCATCACTACCTTGTGTCATCCATCTCAGATGAGCTCAGGCCCTGAGAAGCTGTTTGTTGGTACTTGGCTTTCACTTTACATGGTAGCGTTATGTCGAGGTTGTGAAGCGGTGACTTAGCATGAAAAATAGGTTCTGATTAATGAGTTCCTTCGATACATGGTTAATATAGCAGTTAGGACAGGCGAAATGAACTGTGACATAATATGCAAAGCTAAAGTCTACCTATGTGTGTTGGTTACATATTCAGTGCAGCTTTTGTATTCACAGTGCACATGTGTTCCTCACCTTGAACAATATTGTCAATGGGCCTGTGGTCAGTCATTCAGATGGGTGTTCAGGGCAGGACCGATTAATCTCGAACCACGAGTCTATACAGCTGCAAAGATACACACATAGCCACACACAAAACCACACCTACCGTGAAATGGTGGCTCTACAGGAACTTATAACAAGTTATATATGGGACAATGTATGCGCAATTAATGTATTGAAAGCTGTGAGTAAATACTAGCATCTACATTTCCCTAAAAATATAATTAATTCAACACATACAGCACATAATCAAGATGCACTACCATCTTAAAGACAATGCAGTGAAAAGGAGGAGATGCAAAAAGGGTACATTATAGTAATTATTTACCAATATGTTGTAACAAAAAACAACTGTTTAAAACCTTTTTAAATTGCTACATTACTTCATATTTGAACATACAGTACATACGCTAGGACAGTGTAATTTAGCAGGCTTGTAAACTCAGTGCAGTTCAGGGGCCACAACCTAAATTGCTGTCAAGTGGGCCGGGCCAGTAAAATTAAAGCATAATTAGGATAAATAGCAACAGGTGTTATTTTTCTCTTTGCATTCACCTTTTGTGGTAGATACAGAGGCACGGCAGTCTGGCTATGGTGTCTCCTTGCTGCAGTTCCTCAAGACAGATCACACACTCGCCAGCATCCTTCGCCAACACGTCATCTAAGGTGGCGAGAGCACACAAACAGATCAAACCAGATACATGCGCTCAGACAGCAACAATTTTAAAATTAACACATGGGTCAGTTAGCCGTATGGAGATAAAGCACAAGCAGTACAATACACACTAGCACATTGTTAAGATTGAGAGAAATAAATTTGAGGTCAACCACTATTGCTTTATTTTATATTTTATTGGTTGGATATTTTTGAAAACTGCAACTTAGCATCTGAGATGTAAGCTAATAGCATGTTTTAGTCTGACTGCTACCATGCATAACAATACCATTGCTCATAATCGAAAATGAAAAGTTAATGTAATACCAGGTATTCGTCACACAATGGTTTAAAATGGACCTTTTGTCATTGCCGTCAATATAACCAGGACACTGCTCAGAAAAACACAATAAAAAGAAAAAAAAATCCTCTTCATATAAATCATACCATATCATCATAGCATAATTGTAACTCACAGGTTGCTAGATAAACAGAAGGTGTTTTGCAGCGTTCCAGGCAGAATATAGGGCAGATAAGGACAGGGGGATAGACTGTGAGATGCACTAAGAGACAAGAGACATATGCTCTGACTGCAAATCAGCTTAGTTGCTCAAACAAGCTCCCATCAACCTGTTCTCCCTCTCTTCCCATTTCCTATTGTTCACGGTAGCTCTCCCTCAGCGTCTCTCATCCCCCTGAAAACACCTCAACGAAATTGCAGTAGCACATCGTCTATGCAGCAGGCCCCCTCTCCCATCCACATTTCTCTAGTGTGCAAATCCAAATAGGAAACAGAGATTAATCCACTCCCCAAATGCTATTGATTGACTGACCTGAGATTTAATATTCAATTGAAGGTACTAGCTCAGGCCGTTTACACTTGCCTTAGAAAAAAATCTCAGTGTGATTTAGATCAAGTTAGAAGCTCAGCAAAAAACATCCAACATCATTTTGTGGGTCCAAATTGCTCCTTTAAATAGAGCAGATAAGAGTGAATTGATTGCCTCAAATCAACATCAATTGACCCCGGAAATCTTAAATTTTTTAAAGATGTAATAGCTAATTTATAAAGCCTTTCATTGCAACTACATTCATCTGTTAACCCCTCTTTGACTCACAAGTGACCTAAAAATATCCTTCTCAGTTCTGAAACTGGGTCATTGCAGAAATACAGAGGGTAGCATTCTGCACTCAAATAAAAACAAGGCTACAGTCCTACTTTCCAGATGTCGAAATAAATTATATTTGACAAGTTTTAAAAAGGCTAAATGTGTAAATCATAACTTTAGTTGGACAATTTCATGTTGATCTGTTGTTAAAGGTGAAGTATTGTGCTGATTTTGAAGACATTCATCATAGATGTAGATAGTATATGGGTGAGACAGATATCCTCTTTTGTCTTTATGTTCTTAATTACACTCAGGAGAGTTACTCCAGCCATCATTCTTTGGTCCCCAATTAGCAATACATGATAAAATTAATGTATTAACTCTTTTACTGCCAAAGACGTTAAATGAGGTTCTGCAAAAACCTACGGAGGAGCGCCAAAGACGTTAAAAGACGTCCACCCATTTTTTATTTATTTTTTTTTGAAACGGGTGGAGTAAAGCCTTGCCCAGCTGTGGTGAAAGTTTCAAGCAGGTCTAGTGAGCCTAATGACTATTTTTGGCCCCTAGAGGGCAGCGATGACTCTCTTTTGACAAGATTGGGTAGGCGTCAGTAGAAGACGTGAGGCGGAGCTAGAGGGGACTGGCTGGGGAAGGGAAGAGAACATGGCGACCGGTTTGCAAGCAGCTCACGCTTGAGCATTTTTTTTCAAAGACGACCAACGCTAAAGAGCACATTGATGACGACGATGATCATCATCGATGATTTTTTTTTTTTTCCATCGATGATGATGATGGTGACTCCGAGGTTGACGCCGAAGTTGGAAGCGCTGACGCGGCGGCTATGACGACGTCATAAAGGTTCACAAGCTAGCGATGCTAACACCGGAAAACGCGGAGCACGCTCAGGCGGACGTTCAATCGGACGACGAAGAGTGCCCCGAGTCCAATGCATATTCATCGGAGGAGTGGGTACAGTCTGCTACTTGCTATTCCCCGGAAAAAAAGGCCGTCAAGAAAGTATAACGTCTGCACGCGAAAGGGACAATCGGTAGTGAAACTACTCTGTTGTGCAAATCCTGCTCCCTCTCCTTGCACGCAGGGGAGCGTTACAAAAAGAAAAACTGTATTTGAAACATCCACATAATTGTAAATAGTACCACAGTTGCACACATTTGTAAATAGTTTGCGAAATTGTTTTGTCAAATTGTTACACTGTTGAATGGAAATAAACATATTTTACATCTAAAAACACTTTTTAATTGTTGGTGGTAAGTGTTTTACAGAAGTAAAGCACTATTTAGGTGTTTGTGGCATCATTCATGGACAAAAAGAAGTGTAGAATTCACTAGAGTGCATGAAATAACATCGTTTCACAAAAAGCTCTTTTTCTCCGCTTTTTGTTTCAAAACAGAGCATTTCGGTGAAACTAACCATTTTCTATTGTTGATTACTGAAAAACGGAATAAGGTAGAAACAAACACAAACACAACATTTTCTGTGGACCTTCAAAGATCAGGCAAAATGCTTAAATCGGCTGGCACTGGCGACATCCCGTTTCTGAAAACGTCTTGCAGTCAAAGAGTTAAGCAAAAATACTGGAAAATGTGTCAATTATTCACCCATTTCTTCGGGGCACGGCTTTTCATTCATTCATTTGAAGCCAGGTATACAAAAAAAAATCAAACATGCTAGTCTTTTCATTTTAGCATTGTATTGCTTCTCCGATGCAAAATCATTGATTGTGGTTTATGTCACACTATAAGGAGTTTTGTCACTTCAGGCAAAATATGTCAGGCCCGATCTGGAGGATCGTTCGTGACAACAAATTGTTTCAATAACCCGGCTAATATCTTTCTTTGTGTCTGAGCCATAACGCAGGGTGGTGTTCAGTGACAGCATTGGTGGAGAAAGATCTCAGTCAGTCTCTGAAAGTGGTGTGTCTGGACTGTATGAATTGGAAACTTCATTAGAGATTCTAGTGAGTCAGAAGAGACAGAGACATTCATCCAATCAACTTTGGAGGAGGCAAAGCACAAAAACCTCTCCCACAATACGACAAGATGAGCGTCAGTACAGAAGTCGTGCCGCTTCGAGACACATCCAAATGTCTAAATGGCTATGTGGATATTGTGAGGAAGGAAGCAGTCAGCAGAGGAATCTGCAGATCCCTTCAGCAAAGGAGCAGATCTAACGGACCTAGCTCAATCAGAGGGTAAAAAAAAAAAATCTACTGTACATAGAGGTAATCACCTCTGAGAAAGAAAGATCGAAAAATGCATAATTAGTGAATATTCGAGTTAAGTTTGAATTGGTTGGTTGGTAGGCCCATATTTGTGCAATGTGTGTTACGGCTCCAGCCAATTTCGATTAGGGACTGGAGTGGGACGTCATCTCCTTGTGAGGGTCTGTGTGTGTGTGTGTGTGTGATTGGCTGCTGCTAGGAGACACGATGTTCAAATCGTGCTCCTGTCATTGGGAAGAGAAGCTCGTTTGACAGCCGTCATGTTCCTCATCATCGCTATGAATTTGTACTTCTTGTGAGTTTTCTCAAGCCTGTCATTAGTAAGATTGTTGTTTGTTTAGTTAAGCGGATCAGAAAGTCACAAAGGACAAGGTACACAATGATGGGTGATAAACAGTCATTTTCACCTAAATATAAAAGACGCCTGCTTAAAATTTTTGATATTTTTATTTTTACAATTATTATGTGCTGCCAAACTTGTATTAGACTTATACAAGAAGTCATGTAAATAGTTTTAGTCAGGAGAGGCTGGAAGACAGCTCCTCGCGGGTTCAAGTAAAAAAATACCTTTAGTGGAAATGTCGTGGTCATGTCGTGTCATGTGTTTTGCAGTGTTTATACTAGTGCATGTGACCCCTTTAAGACATTTCACCTTCTCAAGTGTCTTTATCCAACCCCTAGTGCTAAAATGACAACATCAACAGTGAGGACAAAACCAAAAGCCAGACCCAATCAAAAACAACAACAAAAAAGAAAATGTTTGTATACAAGATTGCTGACACGTTCAGTCCAGAGCTAATACCATAAAAACACAATTGCAGATGTACAAATACAAAGTAAGCAATGGTACCTGAGAACATGATTAACTAATTTTCTCCCCAAAATGTTTCTAATTTAAATATTGCCATTGTTCCTAAAACGTATTTAGATGTTTTTTTTAATATTATTTTTCTTATGCTAGCGCATACAGAAGGCTTTGATACAGCCTCTGACCTGAAGCTTAAAGCAATAGTAGTTATTACAAAAAACGGCCAGCAGGTGGCAGCAGAGTATAAGAGATCAACCAGGGCCATGTTGCAAAAAAAGCTGGGAGCGAAGGGGGTTGCTTAGGTAAAAATGGCTGGGAGTGAATGATTACCCTAAGCGCTAGTTGCCATTAAGTAAACCAATTGCACTGGGGATAAATGAAACCTGAAGCCTTTTGCCCTAGGAGCCCTAAACCTGACGGCCTGACGGCTAAAGCTCAAATCAGTGGATGATTAGGACAATTCACAATAGCATTATATAAGGATAAGACAGATTCAATAAACTTTATGTAATAGAGAGTCTTCATCTTAGAAGAAACTTGGAAGGCTCTCATTTCTCTTCGGAAGTATACAACCATTGATGAACCTTTTTGGGGGTGGAGGTTGGAAACACTTGGTCGAAGAAGAAAAGGAGAAAGGTGTGTTTGTAGGAAGAAGTCGAAGAGGAATACCAAGAGTCTAGGACTGAGAGTAGGGACTTTGAATGTTGGAACTATGACAGGAAAAGGTAGAGAGCTGGTTGACATGATGCAGAGGAGGAAGGTGGACATACTGTGTGTAGGGTACAGGTTGTGTGTTCAGGAGACCAGGTAGAAACGGAGCACAGCTAGAAGTTTAGGAGCAGGGTTCAAGTTATTATATCATGGTGTAGGATAGGAAGAGAAATGGAGTAGGAGTTATCGTGAAGGAGGCTAACTCTAACTCTAAGCCTGAAGGAATCGAAGGTGTGATGATCAATGTTGTTAGTGGGTATGCGTCATATAGAATGGAAATGGCTGTCGTGAATATTTTCTTCCAGAAGATGCAGGACACAGGGTGACCTACAAGAGTGGAGGTAGTAGTACACAGGTAGACTACATCTTGTGTAGACGATGTCATCTGAAGGAGATCAGCGACTTAAAGTAGTGGTAGGTGAGAGTGTAGCCAGACAACATAGGATGGTAGTGTGTAGGATGACTCTAGTGGTGAGGAAGACAAAGACGGCAAAGGCAGAGCAGAGGACGAAATGGTGGAAGCTGAAAAAGGAAGAGTGCTGTATGACTCTCAGGAAGGAGTTGAGACAGGCTCTGGATGGTCAGGAGGTGCTTCCAGATGACTGGACAACTACAGCAGATGTGATCAGGGAGACAGGTAGGTCAGTCCTTGGTGTGTCATCTGGAAGGAAAGGGGATATGGAGGCTTGGTGGTGGAATGAGGAGGTGCAGAAGTGGATCCAGAAAAAGAGGTTAGCTAAGAAGAAGTAGGACACTGAGAGGACTCAAGAAAGTAGAAAGGAGTACAAGGAAATGCAGCGTAAGGTGAAAGTAGAAGTGGCTAAACAAGGGGTTTACGATGACTTGTATGCTAGGTTGGACAGTAAGGAGGGAGAGACTGATCTATACAGGTTTGGCAAGGCAAAGAGACAGCGAAGGGAAGGATGTCCAACAGGTTAGGGTAATAAAGGATAGGGATAGAAGTGTATTGACAGATGCCAGTAGTGTGATGGGAAGATGGAAAGAGTACTTTGAAGAGTTGATGAATGAGGAAAATGAGAGAGAACGAAGAATAAAAGAGGTGACTGTTGTGGACCAGGAAGTAGCAAAGATTAATAAGGATGAAGTGAGAAGGGCATTGAAGAGGATGAAGTGTGTAAAGGCACTTGGTCCTAATGGGTTAGGGTTACCTGTGGAGGTATGGAAGTGTCTAGGAGAGGTAGCAGTAGAATTTCTGACTTGGTTGTTCAACAGGATCTTAGATAGTAAGAAGATGCCTGAGGAATGGAGAAGTGTGCAGGTGCCCATTTTTAAGAACAAGGGAGACGTGCAGAGTTGTGGCAGAGGAATAAAACTGATAAGCCACACATTAAAGCTATGAGAAAGAGTAGTTGAAGCTATACTGAGGGCAGAGGTGAACATTTGTGAGCAGCAGTATGGTTTCATAACCCCACCCCCCCCCCCCCAAAAAAAAAAAAAGAGTACCACAGATGCAGTATTTGCTTTGAAGATTTTGATAGAGAAGTACAGAGAAAGTCAGAAGGAGCTGCATTGTGTCTTTAACGATCTGGAGAAAGCTTATGACAGGTTGCCCAGAGAGGAACTGTGGTTTTGTATGAGGAAGTCTGGAGTGGCAGAGAAGTATGTTCAAGTGGTGCAGGACATGTATGAGGACTTTAAGACAGTGGTGAGGTGTGCTGTAGGTGTGATGGAGGAGTTCAAAGTGGAGGTGGGACTACATCAGAGATCAGCTCTTAGCCCCTTCTTGTTCGCTATGGTAATGGACAGGATGACAGACGCGGTTAGACAGGAATCACCATGGACTATGATGTTTGCTGATGGCATTGAGATATGTAGTGAGAGCAGGAAACAGGTGGAGGAGAAGTTAGAGGCGTGGAGGTTTGCCCTGGAAAGGAGGGGAATTAAGGTTAGTCGTAGCAAGACGGAGTATCTGTGTGTGAATGGGAGGGACCCAAGTGGAAGAGTGAGGTTACAGGGAGAAGAGACCAAGAAGGTGGAGGAGTTTAAGTATTTAGGGTCAACTGCCCAGAGCAATGGAGAGTGTGGAAAAGAAGTGAAGAAGCGTGTGCAGGCAAGGGCGGAGAAAAGCCGCCCAAAAATCAGGTGTGATGTGTGATAGAAGAGTTTCAGCTCAAATGAAAGGAAAGGTTTATAAAACTGTGGTGAGACCAGCAATGTTATTTGGTCTGGAGACAGTGCCACCGAGGAAGAGACAGGAAGCAGAGACAGGAGGCAGAGTTGGAGGTGGCAGAGATGAAGATGCTGAGGTTCTCTTTGGGAGTGACCAGGATGGATAGAATGAGATATGAGTACACCAGAGGGACAGCACATGTTAGAGGCTTTGGAGATAAACTCAGAGAGGCCAGAGTGAGATGGTTTGGACATATCCAGAGGAGAGATAGTGAGTATATTGGCAGAAGGTTGCTGAGTTTCCAAATGCCAGGCAGGAGGTCTAGAGGAAGACCGAATAGGAGGTTTATGGATGTAGTTAAAGAGGACATGAAGGTAGTTGGTGTAAGATAAGAAAAGATAACATCCACTGATTGTCACACCCACCTAAGTGGGGCGAAATTCATTCTCCGCATTTAACCCATCCCCTGAGGGAGCGGTGAGCAGCAGCAGCAGCCGCGCTCGGGAATCATATGGTGCTCTAACCTCCCAATTCTAACCTTTAATGCTGAGTGTCAAGCAGAGCGGCAATGGGTCCCATTTTTATAGTCTTTGGTATGACCCGGCCGGGAATTGAACCCACGACCTCCCAGTCTCATGGCGGACACTGTACCACTCGGCCACTGAGCTGGTGTGAGAGCAGCGGATGCAGAGGACAGGGTTAGATGGAGACAACTGATTCGCTGTAGCGACCCCGGAAGGGAAAAGCCGAAAGGAAAAGAAGAAGGTGGAATACAGGTAATTTTCCCCAAATCAGTAATCATGGCTTTGGTTTTCGACATGTTGAATTCAAAAGAGAACGCGTCGCACTACACACCAGGCCTATGTTCCTGCACTGCTCAGTGCTCACTCCACTGTAGCAGACTTACAACAACAATCGTGCCATCAGCTAACTTTAAAAGGTGTCTGTTACTAAAGATGCTGTGGCACGTATTAGTGTACAAAAAAAAGAGGATGTCGGTGACAATAGCAGCAACCTTGAGGGAAACACTGTGGACGCACACTTGAAAAAAACACCATTAACTCTCACACACAGTGTCCTGTTAGTTAATAGTCAAGAGAATTTGGTAAGCACTTTAAAAATATATATATATTACCTGTAAATAGAGCACAAAACAAAAGGGTAAGCTGACATTTTCTTTAAACAGTTTTTCCTCCTGTTCTCTTTTATAGGAAGTTAAGTTGAGTGAATATCTTTTGGTTCCATTTTCTCTCAAGTACGGTTTACAGTAGATGACTGGTTGGTGGAAGTTCGATATGTTTTACATTGTCATTTTGGCCTTTGATTACACTGAAAAAAACGTTTTATTTTTCTTGTGTAAATTGTTGTACTGACTGTTCTTTTGTCCTGTGTGTGAGAGGTAATAAACCTCCTTTTATTGATCACTTTATTACTATGTGACTTAATTTTATGTTGCGCCAACTGGTCCTTTGAATGGGGCGTAATACCATGCATTTGATTTCTGATCAATCTTTTCTTGGAAATTGAATAATGCTCGTATCCCTCTGTCAAGCCTGACGGCTGGCGTTAAGTACATCGTACAATTTATCATGTGTCCTAACATCTCACACATGATAAGAGGTTTCAAGGATACAAGGTGAATGTCGACTCATCATAACACCCTTGAATCCTTACTTGATGCCCCCTTCCAGTAGGATCAGGATACTCCTGATCTTTAGCATCAAAACTATCCGAATCTCCACCTTGGAGATTTGAAATGCCCCAGAACAGCATTTGATCAAGATTCTGGGTAGGACTGCACTGCCAAGGCCATATGCCAAACTTTACTAGAAACATGATCACATATCCGATTTCACTTACCAAATGTTGACATTTAACTCTATCCAGACCAATTTGATTCAGAATGTTTTGATATACTGGGCCCAGGAGTTGACTCTGGACTGTAACCAGTAATAGAAATTGCAAGTATATTGTTCAAGTGGTTTGTGTTTGTTGTTTACCAGTACCGGTAGTAGTGGTAGTAGCAGCAGTTGTGTTTTCCTTACCTATGTGTTTTGCAATGGTTTTGTACAAAACCTTTTGTTACCGGTATGCGTTGGGAAACAAAATGGTTGTTTAGTTTGGGTATAGAATCAACAATACAGTTTGTTTTATGGCCATGGACGGCCAGCAGACATGGCCAAGCGGTTAAGATCGTCAGATGCCATCATGGGGACACCGTTCAAGACCATCCCCCAGACACGCCGCTGTAGTGTCCTTAGGCTGGTTCGAGGGCTGGTCTGGTGAAATCCTGATCCATCAAAGACCCAAATTCATAACAAAAACTGCTTGATAGCTAATTACCAGATGCACCAATGTAGATAAACAAATTGTGTTTACTCGTCACGCCACACATTTGCAGCTGCAGAATTTGGTGCACATCTGTGCCTCAAAGCCCAATAACAAAATGTGTTTATCCACAAGACTGTTTAAACGGCAAACTTAGGTTGATGTAACTAGTCTGGATGTGGTAGGTCTATGCCCTCCTGCCCCAAATGCAGACCAGCCACTGGTCTGATTACTGTATTTAGCAAGACCGACATGCGAAAAGAGGAAGCCAGTTCTAATTATTCTACAAAAAATAATTCTTGCACAATCTTGTAGAAAATAAGAAAAATCTGATTTTATGTAAATGTGATAAATATTACAAATATGTATGGGAGAATGAGAAGTTGTGTCACCACAGATCAGACATATCGCTTTTAGATGGAAAGCATCTACTGCCCTGTCTCATAAGCATGAACCACTAGACATAGTTTGCCCTAATTAGGAATGTTAGCTGACGAGAGGGGAGGTACGTACACCTTAAACAGGTTGCCAATCACATAGAGAGGAAGCCACATTTGCACTTGTGTGTCATTTGCAGACTTAATTTAACCCCCCCCCACATATGTTTTGTGGAAATGTGAAGAAGCTGGAGTATCTGGAGAAAACACACACAAGCATGGAGAACATGAAGACGTTCTTCATTCTAAACATATTTCAGTATTGCTAACACGTCACACTTCCTCTCCAGTGCACACTGATGATACCGTAGGTTAGAATGTCAATCCTGCTGGATCATGGCAGATATCCAGATGACAAACATTTTAGATTTGACTGCTCTACAACACAGCTGGGAGCGTTACAGTGATGCTAACTGCTGCTCCATTTTCATCACCTCTGGTTGCGTGTGTACAGAGCAAGGTTATACTTTTGCTGATGCTTCTCCAGTCACAAGAATGGCGACTTCATTTGGAGACACTGTGAGTGAAACTGCACATATGGGCACTCAATTTGTCTTTCTCTCTGGCTGCCCACCCACACCTGTCCTACTTATGACTTTTAGGCTGGCAACCAGCACCTTTATATAAATTCAACTGAAACAAAGACACACTGTGTTTTCCTGAATCCCAACACTATGTTCCCAACTTTCCAATAAGCCTGTCCTCGCATGACCGCACCTGCACATGAAATCCTTTCTTGCCTCTCCTTGCCTGATTTCTACAGTTTGCTAGAATGAGAATCCCGCCCGGCCATTGCTATCCGTATGAGTGGTTATATTTAGCGGAGAGGCCTTAAAATGTCATCATGCAAAGTCGGAGCCAAAAAAAGATCTGGCGGTCACTTTACGTGCTATCGTCTGTAGCCATCAACCAGCCTCTGATTTCCCTTTCTAAATGAATCTCTGCATTTACAATAATCTGAAAATACTGAAGAATAACTTAAAAAATATATATGTAAACGAATATAAAGTTGCATTTTGTATCGCATATATTTTACAAAGAAAATAGTTTCCCTCGTCTCAGTTCTTCACACCAACAGTGAGCTACTCTAAACTATCATACATATTTTTCCTATTCAATTAATTATACTCATCGTAATCTCTCAATGGGAATTTGAGACTACACTACTGCTGTACAGTATAATTGTTTTGTAACCCACACAGAATCAGATCACAAGCATGCAGTGCAGCATCTCTTGAGCTGGGCTGTGGGATCATTTACTTGCCCAAGGTCACATGGACACAAGTCAGGAAGCAGACTTGCAAGTTGCATCCCTGCAACGGTTCTGGTTCTGAAGCCCAAACTTGACGGATGAGCTGCTGCTGCCCAAAGTGTAGGAGGTTAATAGGCTAACAGATATATTTGAAAGCACAAATATTTATTTTGTAACACAATAAGTAATGTTTTCTATAAATGTTTTAAGTTTCAAGTAAGTAACTCGAGTAACCATTAATTGATGAGATTATGTGGTTCAGTCTCCTGAGTATCTGGGTTTAATTCCACCTCAATGATAGCTTGTCCATGTAGCAGTGACGTGCGGTCAGGCAAGGTAGGCACTGCCTACCCCAGGCTGAAATGAAAGTTGAAACGGTTTGGCTTTTTCTATTTATTTTAATTATTTATTTTATTTCAGAAGGCCTACACTACCTATAGGTTTAAAAGTAACAACATTTGGTGATTTTTATACTTCAATTAAAAATGACTCATTACTTCATCTGGCCTGCAGGCAAAAATGCTGCAAAAATTATTCTCCTGAAGGCACAACGTTTACTGTGGCTGGCAGCGCACTGGCTGACGGTGGCCCTGAACTTCAGCTGAATGGCAAGTGTTGAGCTGCCGCACTGGAGGCGATGGGTACGGACCCCGCTCGAAGTAAAAAAAAGTTTTTAAAAAAAAGATTGCGGAGCAAAAAATGTAAGACTTCAAACGAGAGTATTGATTTTTTGTTTTATTTTATACCCATACAGAGGAGGCATATGTTAAAATAGAATGATTGTATGGCATCTTGTATCTGAGTATCAAGTATCTCAAGGTCAGGCTGAGTGTCCTCTTTTTTTGGGAAATTAAAATTCATCCTAGGATACGTTGTGCACTCGCATGCCGACACACAAATTTGTCATTGGTGTGTGCGTCTCAATTTGCGACTGCCTGCTTACCCAAACATAGAGCTCACTGCACGTCACTGCCATGTAGTGAGATTGTCTTAAGACATTCTATGATTTAGTGGCAACCAGTAAAGTGTGTAGTTTGCCTTTCGCTCAATCAGCTTGGATTGGCTACAGCTTCAGTGAACCTGAAAAGGATAAGTGGTACAGAACACGGATAGGTAAAAAAAAAGGGCCATCAGAAGAGGTGGGAATAAGTCACATACAATATGAACAAGTAATGTCTCATGTCGCAATCCGCAAGATTCAAGCAAGTCCTAAGTCACCAAAAATCAAGCAAGTCATACAATCTTGTACCGTCACAACATATAATTGCACTCAGTATCTGTACTCGTGAAACCAGTGAATCTTTGTTAATGTTTGACTATCTTGTCAGTAAAGTAAACGGTGAAGTTAACATTGTCTTGGCAATCATTCCCATCAAGATGAATGGAAATAGAATTCATCAGTTGAAGCTTGAGAACCAAATCATGTTGAATTTGTGTTTTTTAGGAGTTTTGTTAAAAAGAACTGTAGAAATAAATGAACCCTTTATTGTAGCAAAGAGCACGTTCGTTGATTAGTGGAGCAACAAATATATCTGATAAATAACTTCAAATATTCATTAGGTATTTGTCAAACATAAGTTGAATTACTACGCCAATACCAGTCCCAGCTCCATCCTGTTTGTTTTGTATAATAAGTATTGTATTGTTTTTTTATGATTATTTTTGGTGTCTTGTGTATTGTTGTATATGTCTGGATCATGAGTCTGTAATTAAAGCTGATTGATCAGTCAATATTGTGCAATGTAAAAAAAAGAAGATTTTTTAATTCATAAATAGCACAAATACATATTAACTCTTTGACTGCCATGGACGTTAAAAGACGTCAAGTAAAAACCTACGGAGGGCCGCCAATGACGTTAAAAGACGTCATCCAATTTAAAAAAAATAATAATTTTGAAACGGGTGGAGGAAAGCCTTCGCCAGCTGTGGTGAAAGTTTCAAGTAGATCTAGTTAGCCTAATGACTATTTTTGGCCCCTAGATGGCAGCAATGACTCTCTTTTGACAAGATTGGGTAGGCGTCAGTAGAAGACGTGAGGCAGAGCTAGAGGGGACAATGGCTGGGGAAGGGAAGAGAACATGGAGACCGGTTGCAAGCAGCTCACGCTGGAGCAGTTTTTTTCAAAGACGAAAAGCATCGACCAACGCTAAAGAGCACATTGATGACGACGATGATCTTCATCGATGATGATGATGGTGACTCCGAGGTTGGAAGCATTGACGCGGCAGTAGAAGACGTGAGGCGGAGCTAGATGGCTGAAGAAGCGAACAATGGCGACCGGTTGCAAGCAGCTCACACTTGGGAATTTTTTTCAAAGACGAAAGGCATCGACCAACGCTAAAGAGCACATTGATGACGACGATGATCATCATCGATGATGATGATGGTGACTCCGAGGTTGACGCCGAAGTTGGAAGCGTTGACGCGGCGGCTATGACGACGTCATAAAGGTTCACGGGCTAGCGATGCTAACACCGGAAAACGCAGAGCACAACCGAGCACGCTCAGGCGGACGTTCAATCGGACGACGAAGAGTGCCCCGAGTCCAATGCATATTCATCGGAGTAGTGGGTACAGTCTGCTATTTGCTATTGCCCGGAAAAAGAGGCCGTCAAGAAAGTGTAACGTCTGCACGTGAAAGGAGCCATCGCAAGTGAAACTAATCTGTTGTGCAAATCCTGCTGCGTCTCCTTGCACGCATGGGAGCGTTACAAAAAGAAAAACTGTATTTGAAACATCCACATAATTGTAAATAGTACCACAGTTGCACACATTTGTAAATAGTTTGCGAAATTGTTTTGTCAAATTGTTACACTGTTGAATGGAAATAAACGTATTTTGCAATCAAAAAACACTTTTTCCTTGTTGGTGATAGCGTTTTACAGAAGTAAAGCACTATTTAATGTGTTTGTGGCACCATTCATGGACAAAAAGAAGTGTAGAATTCACTAGAGTGCATGAAATAACATCGTTTCACAAAATTCTTTTTCTCCGCTTTTTGTTTCAAAACAGAGCATTTCGGTGAAACTAACCATTTTCTATTGTTGATTACTGAAGAACGGAATAAGGTAGAAACAAAAAAAAAAATTCTGATGAAAGATGAGAGTTCAATCTTTCATTTGGTAGTATGTGTGTTTCCATAGTCCAAACACAACATTTTCTGTGGACCTTGAAAGATCAGTCAAAATGCTTAAATCGGCTGGCACTGGCGACATCCCGTTTCTGAAAACGTCTGGCAGTCAAAGAGTTAAAGACTATATCTAAGACAACATCAATTTTGGAAAAAGCGCTGACACAGTCCCTGTTATGTGTGTATATGCAAATTAGATACTCACAATGAGAAACAGTGCATCTTTTCAAGAAAATTGGTAGGCTATAGTCATTTAAATGCCTTATTATATTCCAGCACCTATTTTACAAGGAATGTCTTTGTGGGAATAATGGATGTACAACAACAATAAGTAGTCCCAGGTGATCGACAATAGACCCCCTGTGCATGCTGGGAAACAAGATAAGCTTGTGCTTGTCTTGTTGGTCTCATTCTGAGTGAAAACCAAAAAATTACAACCAACGGAAAGAAAAGAAAAGAAACAGGAATTCCAGAGGTTAAATTAAAAATGAGTGGATAGATAGAGCTTCAGACCAAAAAGAGGAGTAATGGGACACTTTCTCCTTTTACCCCCTCTTGTCTCATTCGTTATCAGCCATCAGGGCACTCCATCACTGTGGATCCCATCCTCTTAAAGACAGTTTTACACTGCTCGCTCTGTCTCTGTCACTCAATCTCACTTTTGCCTCACATCCTGAATTCAGCTGTAGGCCTTAAACTTGTATTGCTTTTTTTTTTTACAGCAATGGTCTCATGGGCCACACTGGCAGCTGTTTGTAGAGTCCCCCCCAACACACACACTTTTACTGTGTGAGGTTACATGATTAGAATTATCATCAGAAATCCAACATTAGCACAAATACAAGAACACTGGCATCGACAAGATGACCTTCTGGTTCATATCAGGGTACGTACATTTGCACAGTCTTGAGCCAACCAAGTAACTGTCAACCACAGAGTTGCTTGGGACAATGAATTAGCATGGCAGCTGTCATTCACATACTTTATCTCCCATGGAGGAGGGAACACAGCACCTAATTAAAAAGGGAAACTCAGCATCTAAACAGCCAACAAGAGAAAAAACACAATAGGTGTGTTTGGACTTTTTTTTTTTAAGTAAATCCACACACTCCCAATTATACAAAAATACAATTTGAGCGATCAGTGTCACTTGTGTTTTCTTGGATCATCAAGTAAATCCACACACTCCCAATTATACAAAAATACAATTTGAGCGATCAGTGTCACTTGTGTTTTCTTGGATCATTTCTTTGAGTAAGTATCAGATGCTTGGGCACCCCCATGCTAATTATCAGGTACAATTTTTGCTGTTTCTGACATAATTATTATTATTAATAAAACTACCTACGTCATGTTGTTGAAAATGTATTAAAATATATTTTTAATGAATAGTTTCACCTGCCACAATCATTAGACATTGGTTCACCAACTTCACATACATTTTTACACACATAAGGAATCATAATGCAGGGTCGGGGTTAGGGTTAGCCTATACCTGAGTAATTGTTGGAATAATTGATAGGAAACTTAATTTAAAAAATTTATTGTCCTGTGACAGCCCTAGCCCACACAGTCCTTCAGGTGGAAGGTGGTTTCCATTTTTCATGATTTTAGAGCCTTACTTTACAATATGCCGACTTGGCAAATTGTCTTATTCATTCAAATTTTAAAAACTTTTTAATACTACTCTTCTGTGGGTTGTGGCATACATATTTTTGTCGCTTTACAGGGTCTTTATATTATAATAAATAGTCATTGTGGCAAACATCTTGAATGTGTTAGCCTGCATGCTACTTGGTACCACTTGCTAGCTAGTGCTGAAGAGACCAAAGATATAATTGCTATAGAGCAGGGGTCACAAAATGGCGGACTGTGGTCCAGATCTGGAGACCTCTTTCATCCAGACCTCCAAGAATATGTACTGGGGGGGGATATATTCAGTTTTTTTTTTCTTTTCTTTGGGAGAGCTCAGTATTGATCATTTGACATGTCATCATCATTGTTCTCCCTTTTTTTTTTTTTTGTATGGGAATGTGTGTTTGTGCGTGTGTGTGTGCGTGTGTGTGTGCGTGCGTGCGTGCGTGTAAAAAAAAAAAAATCCCATACCGTTCACCTAAACCGAACACTTGTCGTGGGGCCGCCAGGAGACCCGAAGAGGGACCAAAGAAAAGCGAAGCCCAGCACCGACCAGACACCACCCACCGGGCCACTAACCAGAGTCCTTCACCAACCCCAGAGACATCTAAATTCCAACAAATCAGGGAGACCTCAAGGGCCCAAAGGAGAAACTCAGGAAAGGTAGAAAGGACAGACGAAGCAGAGTGAGATCCACAGACACCAGCCTCCACCGATTCAATGACCTGAGGGAGAAACAGATTGTGTCTGAGTTTCGATAGATGCTGGTGTGGTGGATCTGGCATGCATGAAAATCTCCACCAAAGAGGGGAGCCGTCGACCCCCGCCAGGACAGAGCAAGCGCAACACCTCAGGGCCCCCCAGGCCGCGGCAGCGCCAAAGGACGACCCCCGGGCCCCGCAGGGGCCACCGGCCGGAGAGCAAACCCAGGAGCAGGAGCGCCCCCCACCCCAACGCGGCCCGCGCCCCCAACCCAACGAAGCAGGACGGGGCACTGCAGGCCCACCAGGCACCCCACCGGCCCACCACCCCCGCTCCCCCCACGACCCCCCCGCCCCCCATCCACCCCAACCCAGCCCCAACCGCCCCCAGGTCCCCAAATCCCCAGACACCCCCCACCCCAGCACCCACACCACCACCACCCCCCCAACCAAGCCGCCCTCGCCCCCCGCCCCCACCCCCACCAACCGACAGCCCCCGACCCCCAGAGACACACCGCACCCAGGCATCGGCGCCGAAGAGGGGCCGGGCAGCGGGGCGGAGAGGGCATCCGCGCCCACCCCACCCCCCACCACGCGGAGGGACAGAACACCAGGGGCAGAAGGGGAGATGGGGGGACCACAGCACTGCTCCATACTGCGGCCTGCCCCAACCTATCCCCCCCCCCCCCCCCAGTTGTGTGGTGCATTAAAATTGGAGGGGAGCTGCAGAGCGGAGACGGGGCACCCCGGCCGCCCACAGGCCCCGAACCGCGTCGCCGGGCCCAGAGCGACGGACCGCGCCGGGGCGGCGCCGCCCCGAACACCAGGGAGAGCCCCGCAACACAGCACCCCCCACGAGACCCAGGGAACGACCAAGACGCAGCCGCCACCCAGCAGCCAACAGAGGGGCAGACCCGCCCACGCCCAGCCAGAGGGGGACAGCACCTGTAGAGTTAGTCCCCTGGCATGCAGTGAATCCGAATATTAGCCCTTAGTGCCCATTGGAGGTGAATCTGCTCGATCCTGTTGTCAGCAACTGGGTTCTGACTATAAAAACACAACCATTAGTTACAAACTGCCAAATGCAGAGACATCAATGTTAGTTATCACGATGTGGTGGCTCTCGCTAACAGGCAGAATTAAATAACCAGAATTAGGTTAAAATATTCTATATACGTAGACCATATTTCTATGAATTTTGATATTTGTTTTTTATTTGAGGCCGATATTTTTTCCATTAAAATGTGATTTATGAGGAGGTTAGACCATTGGCCGATATTCCGAGTTTGTTTATTTTTCCAGTTAACAAGAATTGTTTTTTTAGCGATAGTAAGGGCTACAAGTGTAGATTGAAATTGTTTATGTGGTAAGTCAGTTGTTGTTAGGTCACCTAGCAAATACAAGTTTGGAGATATCCTACAGTCCAAGATAGCGGAAAGTTTTTCTAAGACTTTAGTCCAGAAATACATAACCGGAGTGCATAACCATAAAGCATGAAAATAAGTGTCTGTAGTGTTTTGTAAACACTGGAGACAAATGTCGGAGTCGGAGAGTCCCATTTTCTTCATCATATATTGAGTAATGTATGTTCTATGGATAATTTTATATTGGATAAGTTGTAAATTTGTGTATTTGTGGATATATTCAGTTTTATCGATAGCCGATTTTTGAATAGGCACGTGCGAGGGCAGCTGTGCTTGAGCCGGGGTCCTTTGACAGAGTCCGGTAAGCTCGCAAACTTTTGTTTTGTTTTTAGGGGTACACGCATTCTCAGGACAAACGTGATGAAGTATGGCGTTGTCAAAGTGAATGGACTGAGGCATATGCTTTAATTTTACCGGCATCGAGCGCTACGAGCCCTGTGTATCTGCCTACGTGTGCTCACTACGGGTGCAGCAGATTTTGGGCGCAACACAAAAATCCTTTTAGACTTCGGAATGGCCGAGGAATATTTTAAAGCAATTTGAAGAGAAAGGAGAGCAACTTAAGGTCCGTCAAATTCCCTTGTCATTCACAACAACAACATCAACAACAAGAGCAGCGCTGCACTCGGACGATGTGCATCCCCAGATGGACAGCGCCATCCAAAGTACCCGGTGTATTGCGTTACTTGCGGATAAATCAATCAACTGATGTAAGTGACAATCCTCAGCTTTTGGTGTATGTCCGATTCTAGCACGAGTAGACCAAAACATTTATAGAGGACATTTTGGGTATCACAGCTTTGAAAACACATACGAGAGGAGAGGACATATATTTGGTCGTAAAGGAAATGCTGAAAGAGAAAGGACATAATGTGAAAATTGTTGTATTCATAACTCGTGATGGGGACCCTTCCTTGAAAGATTTAGCAATTGAATATTTGCACAAAAAAGAAATTAATGAACAAAATATTTGAACAATAGACTAAAAATAAGTTGAATTACAGTATTTAAGAAATTTATTTTTTTGTCTATTAATTGACATGTTTACAATTGAATAAAAAAAGCAGAAAATTAAATTAGTGCGGTTGGGCGTTTTCTATGTCTACTTGGGCTGATCGGGTTAGTGGACCTCTTGCCAATTTAGTTGGGGACCCCTGCTATAGAGCAAACCTTAGCGTGAGTTGGCTACAATAAGTTCTTGATTAATCATTAAATTCTTTAGCAATTTTGACACGGATTGGTTTGTTGCAAACACCAGATGTGCAGCTATAATATTATTTTATAATCGGGGATTTAACATAGAGACTAATCAATTGGGTTCCTTATTCAACACAGCAGCCACTTAGAGTGAGGGCTCTATCACTGTATGTAGAGATATCTATGCCGGTGGCCGATTTTCTAAACGATCACATAGCATTTCAAAATGTCTTGCATGGCTTGGCAACTTGTTGCCGTTTGAATTGATATCCGGGGGGGAATAAAGCCTTGGGGTCAACACGCGCATGTTTGCTATACGTCAAATAATCGGAAAAGATTTTCATAGCATTGTCAATAGAACAAAAGATCTAGTATGTTTTCATGTGTATGGACTCCATACACATCCTCTTTTAAGATGTGTCAACTGGCATTTCTAAATGGTTTCAGTTTGTAACTGGATTAATAGAAAGTGGACTCACGCTAAACAGTTACCATGTAAACAAAACACAGATTCCTGTGACGTCACACCATCTGATCCAAGTCCACAAATTCTGATTAAATTTTTTATTTGCCACGCCCATTTAAATGAATGAGTGTGTTATAATTCTTAATCTTCAGTATATTATGAGAATAGCATGCCACATGTTTGTTTGTAAGAAAACCAAGAGTGTTTTTCAATACTTAAAAACTATATGCCCCCTTGCACCAAGTTTTAGTCCACACTTATTTTCATGCAGGGCTGGACTGGCCATCTGGTATACAGGGCAGATGCCCGGTAGAGCGGTCTCTTTTGGGGCCGATGCAGTGCTTTTAGATTATTACATTTTAACCCAAGAAACTCAAATATAGATTGCAAACTGAAACATCATCAATAAACACATCAGTGGCAGAACTACATGTTAGGCCCGACACGCCTATGTAAAAATGCCAGGCCAATTTTTTGTCCCAGTCCAGACCTGCTTTCATGGATAAGTGTCAGTGCAGCCGCCAAGACCTTCATTCAAGAGTAAATCAGTCAATTTTGCTAATAAGAAACCCAAATAAAGTGCTGAGGCTCACCATTGTATGACAGTCGAGGCTTGCTGAGACACATGATGAAGTGAACTTCCATTTCAGTGGACGCCACAGATTTGGAGCACACAGGACACTTGAATCCTGAAAGAATACCACAGAATAGTCACACTCACACACAAAAAATCACATACAGTGACTTTACTGAGATATATTTATTTAATAGAAACCAACTGTATGAGGTCTAGTTCTTGTTTTATTTGTTGTGTCTTTTTGTAGATAAGCCAGTATGATGTGTTGATTTATTCAGCATTGTATACCCTGTTGAAGATCATCTAATTTAAGGATACCCTGCTTATAAAGTGATACTGACTGTTGACATCACATACATAGCAACAGACGTTCAAAATTCTTGCTCATTAAAGACATTGAATAAACAAGGATAATGTGTGCAGGGATTTTCCCGTGTTCAAAATTCGGAGGCGGCCACCTCCACCTAATTAATTTGTTGCCTCCAGCCTGAGCGACTGATATTGCTCAACACAGCGCTCCAGCTATGCACTCTTGAGCTGTGTTGATTGAGCCCGGCAGCAATATATTTTAACTGCAGTTGCAGCGTTGCGCCCATAGGGAGGCGCTATATCAACAGGTGTGCACCGGAGAGACCTGAAGCAACTACAGAAGAAGAAACGCCCATTTTGTGTTTTTTCAGCCAGCACCAAAGTCATAAAAATACAGTATATACAATAAACATAATCGTTTTACAACGCTGAATTATATTTACAATTTAATATGTACTAGTGGATGCATTTTGACCCATACTGTATATTAGTCACATTTAGCACAATTGATCACTAGTGAATTGTTAATGCAAATGTTATTTGTGTGTACAGCAGAACTCTACATATTTTACTCGCTTAGTCTATATTCATTACAGTTAAATCACAAAATATAGGATAAAAGCTATGATTAATTAATATATGTATTCAAAATGTAGTATATATTACAAGTTACAACATTGTAGTAAGTAAATGAGTCACATCGTGAGGAACAGCTATTTGTGGAGCATGGAAAATTACCATCTGAGATAAAAACAGGTTGACTGTCAAAATGTTTTGCTATAAAATCATCAGGGATGCCCTCCACCTGGCCACAAATTGATTAGGACATAAAGTAATGGGAGTAATGCTACCAACTCTGTTCTTGCAAAACAGCTAAATACGCTATATGAACTCTATTGGTTACTATCATAACATCTGCACCCATGGAGCTGGCATTGATGAATTGCTGAACAGCCAAGCTTTTCTCTTCCTTTGTCAGTTTTGCGCACCTCAAACGTCAACGGCCACTCCTGCAGTATGAACAATACAGTAGAAAATATTCTCACCGTTTCACTTATTGTTTACATTATATGTTATGCCTTATTCAAAATGTTTTTATAAATTCATGTTTCCTTTACAATGCTACACACAATGTCCCAAAATAAGAATGTAAAAAAAAAACGTTTTTTGTATTTTATCTTTTTCAAGATTATAACAAATTATGACAAATACAAAACAAAGAAAAGTCAACCTATTACCCATCTTGAGAAGTTTCCACAGCTTAATTGGAGTCTACCTGTGGTTGACTGAACATGATTGGGAAAGTTACACGCCTGCCTACATATAAAGTCAGACAGTTGACAGTACACGTCAAAGTATGAATTCAAAGGAATTGTCTGGAGACCACGGGCTGTTCGGTCCCTGTACGACCGATGTGAGAGTTTAGTCCGCATTGCCAGCAGTAAGTCAAATTCGTTTCCAGTAAGGGTTTGTCAGTAAGGTGGGGGCTTTAGGACCCAGATGCGGGAAGGCAGGGCAAGGAGGCAGAGGTGCAGTCCAAAAAGACGTTTTAATATCTAATAAAAAAACCTAACTTCAAAATACAAAATAAATTGAACTAACAAAACATGAAGCTAAACATGACAAAACAACTAAGGCGAGACTAACAACATGACATGGATCCTGATCAGGCGAAGAGGTCAGCGTGACGTGGCGAAAGACTTACGACAGTTGCAACAGCAAAAATGAACCGACACAGACAGGGGGGAGACAACCGACTAAATACACCAACACTAATGACATGACAAGACACACCTGGCTGAGGGCACTGATTGGATGACACATGAGGGTAATGGGGAAAGGTGGACACAATCAGGGTTGACACAGACACCACATGAGGAAGGGCAAGTGACCAGAAACGAGAGGAGTCAGACTTTTCACAATAAAACAGGAAATGACAAGACAAGGGGAAAACACAAGGAAAACATGACAGGGAGTAAACAAGACTGAAAATAAACATGACAGGGTTGAACTCCACCAAGGTTGCCTATTGTCACCGATTCTGTTCATAACTTTTATGGACAGAATTTCTAGGCGCTAGTTTGGTGGCCTCAACATTGCATCTCTGCTTTTTGCAGATGATGTGGTGCTGTTGGCTTCTTCAAGCCGTGATCTCCAACTCTCACTAGAGCGATTTACAACCGAGTGTGAAGCGGTTGGGATGAAAATCAGCACATCCAAATACGAGACCGTGGTCCTCAGTCGGAAAAGAGTGGAGTGCCCTCTCTGGGTCGGGGATGAGATCCTGCCTCAAGTGGAGGAGTTCAAGTATCTTGGGGTCTTGTTCACGAGTGAACGGGAGATCGACAGGCGGATCGGTGCAGCGTCTGCAGTGATTCGGACTCTGTATCGGTCCGTTGTGGTAAAGAAGGAGCTGAGCCGAAAGGCAAAGCTATCGATTTACCGGTCGATCTACGTTTCTACCCTCACCTATGGTCACGAGCTGTGGGTCGTGACCGAAAGCACAAGATCCCGGATACAAGCGGCCAAAATGAGTTTCCTCCGCAGGGTGTCCGGGCTCTCCCTTAGAGATACAGTGAGAAGCTTGATCATCCGGGAGGGACTCAGTCTTGAGCCGCTACTCCACCAGTTGAGGTGGCTTGGGCATCTGGTTCGGATGCCTCCTGGACGCCTTCCTGGAGAGGTGAGGCGCCGGGAACAAGCCAGGACACGCTGGAAAGACTATGTCTGTCAGCTGGCCTGGGAACGCCTTAAGATCCCGTCGGAGGAGCTGGCTGAAGTGGCTAGGGAGAGGGAAGTCTGGGCTTCCCTGCTTAAGCTGCTGCCCCCGCGACCCGACTCCGGATAAGAGGCAGATGATGGAGGGATGGATGCCTGGAGACCTCTGACAGGATTTAAAAATGGTATTTTATTTGTATTCCTTATTTTATTGAGGCACAGACTGGGTACAGAAAATGTCTAATAGTCCCAATCAAAGTGGCCTCAATCATCTGTAAATAGAAGAAGTTTAGAAGCACCAAGACTTCTCATAGATCATCAGAGCAAGGCGACTGGGAAGAGTTGACCTTAGTCGAGGAGCTGAAGAACCTTTGGGTGAGACTGTCAAGAGATTCAGCTTTTCTCTATGGAAGAGCTTTCCAGAATGACAACTCCATAACAGCACACCTGCAGTTTGCCCAAAAGCATTTGGAGGATGCATCTGTTTTTTTCTGAGAGAGCTCAGTATTGTTCATTGGAGGATGCATCTTAGACCATGAGAGTCAATCCTTTGGCATAAATGCCAGCCACCAAGTTTGGAGGAATCCGTGCACCACTCATCACCCGGCCAATGCCATGCCTACAGTGAAGCATTGTGGTGGCAGCATCATGCTGTGATGTTTTTCAGCAGCAGGAACTAGGAGACTAGTAGTCAGTATTAAGGGAAATATGATTTAAGCAATGTACAGACATAATGGCTGAAAACCTGCTCCAGAGTGTGCTTAACTCATTCAAACCCCAAAACGTATAAATAAATGTTTAATACTTTGTCCTGCACTACCAAAAAACATATTTATACATTGTTGATTTTTTAAAATGTTTTTTAATGCTAGAGCATACAGAAGGCTTTGATACAGCATCTGACATGAAAAGGTTGGTTAAAGCAATGGTAGTTATTACAAATAACGGCCAGCAGGTCGCAGCAGAGCATAAGAGATAAACCAGGGCCAAAAAGCTCTTTTTGCTAGTGTTTTTAACAGGTTTGTGAATAATGATGAAACTTAGACATATATTTAATGCTAATTACGGAAACAGATAGAAATATCCTTTTTTTTTCCTGATGAAAGAAGAGACTCTAATCTTTCTTTTGGTAGGTTCCATGTTTTTAGAGCAATAGAACACAATATTCTGTGAGCCTTGCAAAATCTGTCAAAATCCAGTAAAACAGCCGGGAGCAAAAGGGGTTGCTTCAGTGAAAATGGCTGAAAGTGAATAAGTTAAGCTTGACTGGGATGTCAGTAGGAATGGGAATCGAAAACCGGTTCTTGTTGAGCACCATCTCCCAGTGTTTCAATTCCTTGGCATCGTTTGCCGTTTATGCTAACGATTCCCTTATCGGTTTGGTGTGGGACGATGACGTCACCACGCGCGCGAGTCGCGCGACATTTCCGTTCGCGCCGAGCAACAAACATGGCGCCACACAGTTTGTTGAAATCGTCCAAGAAAAGCTAACAACAGGCCAACTTGCAATGTTTGCAAATTGGATATTTCGTCTAAGGGAGGAAACACTACCACAATGCAAACGCAATTGCACACGCAGCATGCAATGACTGTCTGTCATGTTTGTGAGCGCTCCAGAGTCCCGGTGGAATCAAACCAGCAGCAATGCCCACCAGCAATGCAAGAGTTCTCTCCTATCAACACGCAGGTACTGGTAGTAACTATATTAGCGCCAGTTTGCCTTTAAGTGAAACATGCCGTTAGTAACTGTTAATGTTAAATCCCGTATCTCACTAAACAGCACCGGCTTGCAAGGATAAACACCGGGGCCCGCGAGTGTTGTGTTGTTGTTTTTCATCAGGGTTCATTCAAGGTTGCAAAACGTGCAAAGATGTACAGAACGAACCATGACTTAAAAGCAACACTTGCTCTTCCACACATTCTACTGGCTGCGTCGGTTTTGACTGAGGCAGGGAGGAGGAGTTTTTGAGTGCTCAGCGTTGGACATTATTGTCACAAAATAATCTAGGTTGTATTTTGTAGATTTCTACAGAAGATGATTAAAAAAAAATTGTTGTGTTTATTTTCAATTTTTCTTTCTTTCTTTCTTTTCTGGGAACCCCATTGAATAGTCCTCGAATGTGGATCTTAAAACTTCACTTTTAAACATGTCTCTTGTTTACAGATACAACTAAGACATAAAAAAGTGGATGCTAATCTATGTTTATTCAGCTTTTCCCCCCAAAAGAATCGATAAGAGAATTGCTAAAGAATCAAAAACGGAATTGTAAAAATCGTATCAATTCCCATCCCTATGTGTCAGGTTTTTCAGCAGGAGAACTCAACTAAACTCATTTTAGCGCACTGACCGCAGCTGAAACTAAGCGCTGTACATAAATGCAAGTCAGACATAAGAGAATTGAACATAATACAATATAGAAACAATAAAACAAAAACAAAGTTAAGACAATAAAACCACATTAGGCACTAAAACGATGGCAGAGTCTCAAGCTGTGTTGAAAGCCAAGGATTAAAAATGTGCTTTAAGGCATTTAAAAAAAAAAATAGATAGTGAATGTTCTTGTCTAATGTGCACTAGGGGCTCATTTTATAGTTTATTATTATTACGATTATTATTATTATCTATTTTATCACAGCCATTGTTAGTGTTCCTTTATTATTATTATTATTATTATGATTGATTGATTGATTGATCAAAATTCCTTTTCCCTACACTGTATCGGAAGAAGACAACAACTTTACATGCATCAAAGACAGATTGCAGACATGGCAATATATATCCTGATATACATAATAACATCCTTGTTATTATTATTTAACAAGGAAAGCTTAACTGATATAAAAAATCTCCCTGGCTAAAATATCATGGACCAGCAGTTTGGGATCTTAACATGGCTGAGGTGGAAGACCCAAAAACAAGATACTGAACTACCAGCTGCTCCTGATGCCGCATCAACAGTAGGTAAATGAAGACAGTGATAAAGTGGAAAAGCGCACAAGTGAAAGACCAATTACCCATTAAAACACAGTCAGGTGGCAAAAGTTCACTGAAACCAAGTTTATGTCACAAATGAAAATCCTTCTAAATAAAAGTTTAGTTTGTCAATGACCTGGCATTCATTGGGCGAATCCTGCTGAGAACTGGGAGCAATGGCCCGATGGAACGGGGAACTCGAGGTAGGGCTGAATTTCCTCAGAGAAGATGGTAACAGAGGGAGGCATCATTAGGACATAAGAAAAAGCCAGGGCATGCCTAGGTGTGGAAGTGCATCCCCTCGTGGACTGCATGCAGTATAGTTTCTCCTTTTAACTGAGCCTCATGCTACAAACCCAAGCAAGCAGTTATTACTCAGAGTGTGCATACTGTCAAATTGGGATAAAAATAAATTTGAGGTCATACGATAAAGTGAGAGCGCATGTAATCTGAATGAATGTGTTCAAGTGGTCTGTGCTACTAGCACTACAATATATATATATATATATATATATATATATATATATATATATATATATATATATATATATATATATATATATATATATATATATATACAGTATATATATATATAATTTATTTAATTAATTAAAAAATAATAATAATAATCTTCCCACATTTCTATTAGACGTTGTCTTGTGATATCTGTATTCTGCAACTGTCTTCCTTACACACATACCAATAATGGAGCCTAATTTTAGCTCGACTCTCCCATTCCTATCAAAGGCAAGGCAAGTTTATTTGTATTCATATATTTCCTACACAAGGCAACTCAATGTGCTTTACACAAAGAAAGACAACACCTATAAGCATCAACAAACACAGCAGTTAACAAACAACATTCAAAAGCAAAGAAGAGAAAACAAAAGTAGGTAACAAAATGTACTAAAAGAGCATACATTGACAATGTTAAAACATCAGACCACAAACATTAACTCATTCACTGCCATTGACGGCTATAGACGTCAAAAATTCATTTCAACTATTTCTATTAGTTTAACTTTTTTGTTTCCACTTTTGTTAACAAGAGTATGAAAACCTAGGAAAATTATTGTACATTTAGAACAGATCTAAAATTTGTGATGTGTAGGCTGCCCGGGTCCCTATCACCCGCAATTAGCAGGGACACATTGTATAGAATATATATTGTGGTGATATTTTTTTGTCTTCAAGAGCATACTCAATATTGGAGTAATCTAAAAGTAATCCAGTTACATTACTTTAATATTATGGTACTTGGATTACGTTACTAACTACATTTTTTTTAGCAGGTAATTTGTTACTGTAATGGATTACATTTTAACTCAGGCACTGCCATTGACGGCTATAGACGTCAAAAATTAATTTGAACTATTTCTATTAGTTTAACATTTTTTTTCACTTTTGTTAACAAGAGAAAATTATTGTACATTTAGAACAGATCTAAAATTTGTGATTAATCATGAGTTAACTATTGAAATCATGCTATGAATTACAATTACAAATTTTAATCGCATGACGCCCCTTATTTTTAATAATCTATTCACCTGACCCCCCTAATTTTTTATTTTATTTTCTTAAAAAAAAAAAAGATAATTTAAAAAAATGTCTAGCTTTTCATACTCTTGTTAACAAAAGTGGGAAAAAAGTTAAACGAATAGAAAAAGTTCAAATTAATTTTTGACGTTTATAGCCGTCAATGGCAGTGAATGAGTTAAAAACATTTAGGCTAAGGAAGTATTTTTTTTAATTATTAAAAGGAAAAAAAACATGATTTAAAAATGTTTAAAAGACCTTAATCAACGGTATGTGAAAAAAGCAAAAGTTTTAACCTGGATTTAAAAGTATTTACACTCTTTGGTTCTGCTGGCATCTTGGGGCATTTGTGTGCAGCATAGCAGCTAAATGCAGCTTCACCATGTTTACTTTGAACTCTGGGTTCCACTAGTTGGCCCAAGTCTGTAGAGCCAGCACAGTTACAATAATGTCTCTAAGATATTATCCACTGTCAATAAATGTTGTTGGGTGACTTGAACTCTTTTGAATATCTCTGTGTATGTTTTTTTTTTAGTAAAAAAAAAAAAATAGATCCAAAGGGGATCATTTATGGACTTTTTTAACATAACAGCAAATTAATGGAGGAGTTTGAAGAAATGCTGTCAGTTGACTATTATATTGACTATGACTTTTTAGTCATAACATAACGTTAACAATGGTGCTGACAACTATTTGGCTAGGAATACCCATGCACTTTCTGGGTACTTTTTGGTCTCTCACAAGTGAAAAGTCCGAAACACACTCAAAGACACATTCTTGACCTGGTTATCTCTAAATATGTTGACATTTATCTGTTGACGTAAAGGATGCGGCTATCTCGGATTATTTCTGTGTTCTCGCAACTATAAATACTGTACTCCTAAAGGTTTTAGACAACCAGCCCTAAGTTTATGGAAATCCTAGCTTTCAATGCAGAGACGGTTGACGAACTTCTGGACAAGTTCACCTGGAAAATCTGGAGGTGGTTGCTCCTACTAAATCTAAGACAAACATATGCTGAGCTAAAACACTTTGGAGGTGGGCTCTGAGCATAATGACTTTGAAATCAAAATGTAGGCAAATAGAGTGTAAGTGGAGAAGAATCATAACTCCAATTTCACTTTGACCTGTACACACAGTGGCTATAATTTACTACGTAAACGTATGTATGCAAAAATTGTGATTCAAATATGTGATCCATCGTTATCGTCGCACTTGAATTTGCCTCAGACTATGTGTATACACAAATAATGATGGACCAACTCCTAGAGGGAAAAAAATTAAATAATAATAATAATAATAAAACATGTTACCCAATATACACAAACATATTGGAACTACAGCCATATATAAACACTAAGAATAATTTTAACAGTAATAACCTAAATTGAGAATTTGCTAATGAGTTGACTAATGTCCTAAAAAACATGAAAAGGACACCTCTCACGTTTAACCTCGTTCTGTTCAAATGTTTATATGTGCTTATGTACTGTATATCAGTGTAGCATGTATGAGTGTGTCACTCAAGCGCAGACTACCCAAGCACTCTGGTACTGGAATATATTAGAATATAATGAAAATGATCATGTCTAACCAAAATATGAGAAATTTCATAAAGTTTGCAGTATAAATTCATATAAGGCCATGTACTGGATTCCAACTCATTTGCTCCCAAAAACGTATAAAAACGTTCTATTTTAAATTGTGCCATGGTCCCAAAAACGTGTTTATGAAATTTTTTTATGTTGTTGTTTTTAATGCTAGAGCATACAGAAGGCTTTGATGCAGCCACTGACCCGAAGAGGTTGCTTAAAGCGATGATAGTCATTACAAAAAACGGCCAGCAGGTGGCAGCAGAATATAATACATCAGTCGGGGGCATGCTGCAACAAGCTCACAAACAGGTTTGTGAATAATGATGAAACTTAGCTATATTCTAATGCGAATTGTAGCAAAACGGAAACAGATAAAAAAATATATATACTTTCAAGTTCTAACGTGTACAAATACATTGAAACATTCTATAATGAACCATGAAGCTGAATTTTATTGATATCTCTGCTTCAAAGACAACCAGTAACTCATTTTGAGTTTGCCAAAACAAAACAATCATGTTTTAAAAATGCAACAAAAAACTGCCTGGGTAACATTTTGGGCAGACGCAGTAAAGAAAGCCCACGCTGGCGACTGCAATGTCGCCATGATGCATCTTTTGTGAACACAAGGTCGCACGCATTATGACATCACAAATATGCAACACCACCATAGGAGAGGGGAGGGGTTGAGGAGTTGGGCACAACTTGAGCCACAAACACAACAGATGGACCAACGTGGCATGTCTATTATCAGCGGATTTCTTTATTATCTGGTTTATCTGTATGACGTCAAATTGGTTGATAATTGCCGATGATTATCAGCCACCGATATTATCGTGCATCCCTAATTAAAAACACTTATTTTTATGTAAGGATATTTCGGAGAACAATTCTTATGAATATGAAAATGGTCCATTCATCTTTTTTTCTCACATGATGTGAAAAAGGATCTACACTTGGCCTTCACCCTGGCTCAAAATTATGATAACTAAACACATGCTGGCTATATTAGCTATACGTAGAGAGGCACAGTCACAAACGGTGCCAGTTTAGAACAGTAAAAGTGCCTGGGAGGCTAACAGATACTCAAACAACTCTCCCTGGTCATGATCAATTATAGCACTGTAAAAGCCTGACCGTAATTACACCTTACATAAAATATCATATACCAAGCACATGATGTCTTCTTTACTTCTTAGACCAGCCTCTTATCTGTTTAAAAAGTAGACATGGCTGATAATTGTCAATAAGTGAAGAGGACATGTAGACATGGGAGGAAGGGGGGATCTGGTTAAGTTGTGCTGTAAAATAAGGATCAGAAGGGGGCAGTGGGAGGGAGATGATTCATCTACTTTATGCTGCCTTAGTTAGGAGGAGGTGGGCACTGGGAAAAAATATAGGACGACAGTAAAGAAGAGAAAACCTAGCAAAGGCGTCAAGTTGAGGGTGTAACTGATGAAATGAGTGCACTTGGGAGCAATCCAGAAAAGTAAGACTACATAAAGAGTGAATCATGGGAATGATGAGGTAGGGCAGAGGAAAGAATAGGAGATATAAAGTGAGGGAGGAAGACAAAGGAAGGCCATTTCATTTTGAAAAATGACATGGAAATGAAAACTTTTCAGTGTACCACTAAAAACTGATAAACATTCCCATTAGTTTATAGGCAATATTCCAAATTATTTTTACAACAATACAATGCTTGTGCCAGCCCCAGCCAAATCACAAGTAAGAATTAAATGGAATAATTCATCCACATAAGGGCCACAAAACCCTCATCAGATGCAGACCAGAAGCGGTGTTGAAGCACGACTTGCCCGCTAAAAAAAATCACCATATTGAACTGTGTCAGCTGACAGACATTTTGTCACATTTATGATCATGGTTTACTATGTAGCTATTGTACATGTAATGACATAAAATACTGTACATCACTTTTCATTGCTAAATATTTACTAATTGTATGGTTTTCTTTGTTGGCTGGAATTGGAGAACATACGTCGCATTCTTGTGAATCACATGAGAGGAGAGTAAAAAGACCAAAAATGGCTGCCCCCATAAGAAAGTAAGGCACAGTGTGTAATATGTGAACACTAGATGTCAAAAGAAGGCATTAGAAGCATGAACACCACCGTGGTTCAGAGAGACCACACTCCGCAAGCCATTCTTATTTTGCGCGAGCAAACGAACATCTCGGCGAGCGACGGCGACTTGGCAGCCGATGTAGAGCCCGGTGAGCGACACCAAAAGACAGAGCGAGACGGATTTAGCTAGAGTAGCTAACAAGGGTGGCTAGCAGGAGTTCGTCAGAGCCAGAGGCTGGAGTGGCTAACACGGGTGGCTAGCGGGAGAAGCTAGTAAAAAAAAAAAAGCTAGTAAAAGCTTGCAAGAGCAAAGCAGAAGGTGACAAGTGACGGGAACCCGAATCATGTGACTCATCGACGACCACCTGCAGGCCCCCAGCTGTGGAAGGTGCGCGGCGGTCGAGACACTCGATGCGAGACGGATTTAGCTAGAGTAGCTAACAAGGGTGGCTAGCGGGAGTTCGTCAGAGCCAGAGGCTGGATGGCTAACACGGGTGGCTAGCGGGAGAAGCTAGTAAAAAAAAAAAGCTAGTAAAAGCTTGCAAGAGCAAAGCAGAAGGTGACAAGTGACGGGAGCCCGAATCATGTGACTCATCGACGACCACCTGCAGGCCCCCAGCTGTGGAAGGTGCGCGGCGGTCGAGACACTCGATGCGAGACGGATTTAGCTAGAGTAGCTAACAAGGGTGGCTAGCGGGAGTTCGTCAGAGCCAGAGGCTGGAGTGGCTAACACGGGTGGCGAGCGGGAGAAGCTAGTAAAAAAAAAAAGCTAGTAAAAGCTTGCAAGAGCAAAGCAGAAGGTGACAAGTGACGGGAGCCCGAATCATGTGACTCATCGACGACCACCTGCAGGCCCCCAGCTGTGGAAGGTGCGCGGCGGTCGAGACACTCGATGCGAGACGGATTTAGCTAGAGTAGCTAACAAGGGTGGCTAGCGGGAGTTCGTCAGAGCCAGAGGCTGGAGTGGCTAACACGGGTGGCTAGCGGGAGAAGCTAGTAAAAAAAAAAAAAGCTAGTAAAAGCTTGCAAGAGCAAAGCAGAAGGTGACAAGTGACGGGAGCCCGAATCATGTGACTCATCGACGACCACCTGCAGGCCCCCAGCTGTGGAAGGTGCGCGGCGGTCGAGACACTCGATGCGAGACGGATTTAGCTAGAGTAGCTAACAAGGGTGGCTAGCGGGAGTTCGTCAGAGCCAAAGGCTGGAGTGGCTAACACGGGTGGCTAGCGGGAGAAGTTAGTAAAAAAAAAAAAAACTAGTAAAAGCTTGCAAGAGCAAAGCAGAAGGTGACAAGTGACGGGAGCCCGAATCATGTGACTCATCGACGACCACCTGCAGGCCCCCAGCTGTGGAAGGTGCGCGGCGGTCGAGACACTTGATGTGAGCCGGATTTAGCTAGAGTAGCTAACAAGGGTGGCTAGCGGGAGTTCGTCAGAGCCAGGGGCTGGAGTGGCTAACACGGGTGGCTAGCGGGAGAAGCTAGTAAAAAAAAAAAAGCTAGTAAAAAGCTTGCAAGAGCAAAGCAGAAGGTGACAAGTGACGGGAGCCCGAATCATGTGACTCATCGACGACCACCTGCAGGCCCCCAGCTGTGGAAGGTGCGCGGCGGTCGAGACACTCGATGCGAGACGGATTTAGCTAGAGTAGCTAACAAGGGTGGCTAGCGGGAGTTCGTCAGAGCCAGAGGCTGGAGTGGCTAACATGGGTGGCTAGCGGGAGAAGCTAGTAAAAAAAAAAAAAGCTAGTAAAAGCTTGCAAGAGCAAAGCAGAAGGTGACAAGTGACGGGAGCCCGAATCATGTGACTCATCGACGACCACCTGCAGGCCCCCAGCTGTGGAAGGTGCGCGGCGGTCGAGACACTCGATGCGAGCCGGATTTAGCTAGAGTAGCTAACAAGGGTGGCTAGCGGGAGTTCGTCAGAGCCAGAGGCTGGAGTGGCTAACACGGGTGGCTAGCAGGAGAAGCTAGTAAAAAAAAAAAAGCTAGTAAAAGCTTGCAAGAGCAAAGCAGAAGGTGACAAGTGACGGGAGCCCAAATCATTTGACTCATCAAAGTTGTCCTTTGGGCATCCGTAGCAGGAAGATGGCGGCGAAACATGTCAGCCTCTTAAAAGTTGAGCCATGTAATATAATTATCGATTACTCGACCTACAATTATATAAACAAAATGTACATTGATGTGGTAGAACATATTTCTTGCGTATTCAATAGTGGGTTTTTCAATTAAATGAATTATTAGTTCACCGCTACATGGCGTTAAAGACACACACTGTGGCTTTAAAGATAAATACTTAAAGTAGAGTTAGTAAAGTAGTAGTTGTAGAATAGTGTTACTGGTAAGTCAACAACAGCTGATAAAAAAGTTATGCACATTTAGAATACAACACAATACAACAGTAATTCCCTTTTCTGTGGAAAACTATCAAAAATAAGACTTGACAATGAATCAAAAACTAAGCTATCAGGCACAGCAATGTAGTTTATTGAGATTATATTTCCTGCATGTCACAAAATGCACAGCTAATTCTTGTCCTTGCTTGCATGGATTTTTTTGCCTCTCACATGATAATTGAAATTGAAAACTCGTAACAAAGAAGGTTTGGACATCTTGTTTGTTTATATGCTTATTCTTCCTATGCCTATGATTGAGCTCTTATAAAGCATTTTTTAGTTAAAAAAATTAAATTAAATTAAAAGAACTTTTCTTGCACTGTGTGTTCTTTAAGTAATTTTGGTAACATATTTTTTTTTGTACTTTGTTTTAAATGTTTTTAGCTCTCTTGTTTGCATGCTTTTAAATGTTGTACGTACGTGTATTGCTTTGCATAAATAAAGTTACCTTGCCTTGCCTAACACTCTAAAAAAAAAAAAAACCTCAACATTATGGCACTTTTAAATCTTTGAAAACAATGAAAAAATATCTACTTTGCTCCAATGTTAAACATTAAATTAAACAAAAAGGATTCGTACTATTTAATTGATCCAAATTATTTTAAGTTAGGACAACCAAAAATAATGGGTTTGCCTGGCCAAAATATACGGCATTAATAGAAAGTAAAACTTTCATGTTACACCAATTGATTGAAGCCTAAGTATTGACCATGACGGATTACTTCAATATTTTTAAGTTCATCTAGTGTTTTCTTTTTTCAGTGTCACCTGCAATTGGCTGTCAACTACTAAATGTCAGATGGTTCTAGGTCACGCACCAACCTAATAAAGCCAAGAGGTGTAGAAAATGGCTGGGTATTGTTATTTCCTCATTAGGTTTTGCTGTTGTTGGACATGTTGACAAAATTAATTCATAATATTCTGGAGAAAAGCTCGTCAATTAGTGTGTCTGACTTCATGTCATTATTTGTTAAGCTCTCATTCATTTAGTAGAATAAGCACACATGAGTGAAAGTGAGCCGGAGTGCCCCACAAATGTTCCTAACCAAAGTGGGAAGTGGCCTGGAACGCTATATAAATAAATGTACTCACAGCCAAGACAGCACTTCAAAACACACACACACTGATGCACACACAAACACATCGACACACGCACAAAACCAACACTCCAGAAAGCCCTTCAGAGCTGAACATCGGCCGCCGCTCGCCACAATGTCCAAAAACGGCATCCCTGAAAACTGCTGGCTCGATTACATCATCCCTTACAACTCGTGCAACTCTTCACCAAAAACCTCTCAATACCTTACTGGAAAAAGCAGCCGTTTCCATGGCAACAGGACAGAACAAGAGAATGGGAAAAATAGACAGAGGGAGACGGAGGAAGTGGAGAGGATGGATGTTGGCGAGAGCCGACACATATGTTGTTTTATGTGTCAAATAGGCGATGAGTCCTACTATGGATAAACGCTGTAGCGTGGAGAACGGTAACAGCGCAAAAGGAAGGTCATAATCATCTAGTTTGAAGACGACGTAGATTGTGCTTTGCATTTGTATAATCTGGCACCATCAGGGTTTAAATTAGGTCGTTGGAATCCAAAGGAGTTTATGAACGTTCAGTCAGCGCCACACATATTCTACAGAGAGCACAGCGGACTCGTTAACAACATTTCTCGGGCAAAGCAGCAATCAAAAGGTGGCTTCACACAAGCTGCTATGCGGGACCCCTGAGAGTCGGCAGTTAAAAATAAGGTGTTGCATGTTTCCAACCAGGTCTGTCAACAAATATTTTCAGCGCTGATTGTACTGTGAGTTTACTTAACAAACAAGGAAGAAGTTATTTAGTGCTGCAATCAATCAAGTTAAATTAATAACATTGAGTAGTACACTACACTCTAAAAAAAAGATTTTGGAGAGAGGTAAATATAGCCCACAAAAATCATCTAAAACAGTGGTCCCCAACCAGTGGGCCGTGGACCGGTACCGTGCCGTGGGCCCTTTTACACAGTTGAAAGAATAAAAAAATGTACTGTACTTCCGGTTAATTGATTGGCCGAGGCTTAAAAAAATATATATTTTGAAAAGTGACCGGATTCTGTCTGAGCGATAAAAGAAAAAGGGGGTGTTCAAAGCAGCATATACCGTTCACTTGTTAAAAAATAGTGACCACCCCGCCACAAATACCCCCCGACCCCCAACCACTGTCTCATATTTGACCCGGGAAGGCACTGGATGAAGTGGCTGGGGAGAGGAAAGTCTGACCTAGCTGCTAAAGTTGCTACCCCGTGACCCGACCGCGGATAAGTGGTAGAAAATGGATGAATCACTGAATATCGTTGCAGTGAATACGTTTTTAAAATGAAATGCAGTTACTGTGTGCGTATTAGCAATGAAAATAACAACAAGCCATTGTTTTTTATGTTGTTGTCACAGCAACAAAAACACATCAATCAAATCTCATGCAGCCACTTTGCAGTTCATCCTCCTTCTTTACCCTTGATAGAATTCTGCAGCTTTTTTTTAATGTAGAATGTGTGTGTGCCCCTTTCTGTGAATTGCACTGCTCAGCGAAGCCACGGAGAAGACAGAGAGGCATCGTGAGTAGGGTGTGCCAAAAAAAAAAGATTTTCATAAGAATCGCGATTCTCATTTAGTACGATTCAGAATCGATTTTAAATGTCCCAAAATCAATTTTATTTAAATTATTTTATACTGTCTTGCCTTTGTCTGTGTGTGCCTTTATTTGGAGCGCTGTTCATGTTGTACCCGGTTTGGCCACTTAGTGTATGTGGTTCCACGCGGTCTAATACACTGTTAAGTTGTAGCCACATTAGAGAGTAGAAGGAAAAAGTCACAATCAAGTTATTCCAATAAAAGTTGTTTTTTTGCAGCTAGAGCCGTTCTTTTGAGTGATGAAAGTGCCGCGAGTAGCACGCTAATTAGCATTAGCGAGTCAGACTGGAGTAGATCATTACAATTCCTTGCACATCTATAGATTGAAGCAAAAATCATAGTCAATCAAATCATTCTGAATCAAAAATCGCTCTTAATCGAAAATCTATTCTTAATCGAATCGCAGACCCAAAAATCGGAATCGAATCGTGAGACATTCAAATATTCCCACCCCTAATCGTGAGTATGCAGATGCACCTCATACATGTGTATGAGAGAAGAAGAAAAACATTGCAGTGGATGTTTGAATCCCACACCCAGACCGCAAAGAAGCACAGATATTTGTTTCGTCTTCCTGAAAGCCTCCAATGCGTGGTCCAGCCACAACATCAGTCTGGGTGAACACAATGCAACACAACACGATGTCTGCGTGTCCCACATACATACATTAGTGACATTGCCATTTCTTAGCGTGTGGCATTGTCGGGAAAGATGATTTCTAAGCCAGCTACGGACTCCCTCGTGTAGAATTTAGTAATGGAGGATTCTTCTAGGCGTCAGACACCTTATCAGTCCTTATTCCTGACAGTTATTGTTAAGGAAAAACAGAATATTGCCAAGATCCCTCAGAGAATAAAAACCTCCACTAAAGGGTTGCCCCCCACCCCACCATTTTTAAGAGGATGTTTTTTTTCTTTTGGGCGGCAGTCGCTCGTCTGTAAGGAGTTGGGCTTTGGAGCTAGGCAGGTACATGGTTGAGTCCAGCTGCAGACCAAATGTAATAATTAGGGGTGTCAAAATTAATTTTGAGTTCATTTAAAGTTCCTTTAACACCACCATAAAAAAAATATAACCTGCGATTAATGACTACCCTTTACTTGGGGACGTCAACTTCAAAATTTAGCAGTAATAAATGCAATAATAATGCATTTATTTGTGAAGACTGGGGTCAAGTTGTATTTTACAATTTTGAAAATGTTCATGTTAAACATTAGATAGCTCTTAATATGAAAATAAAAATGCACTGAGCTGTCACCAATGTCTTACAAATGCAATTATGCCATCTAGTGGCAGAAATATGAATTCAACATAAATCAATATCGCACTAGTTTTTTACAGTACAGTCGATTTTTTAAACTAAATTTTATGAATTATTAGGAAATTATTGTATCAATGACTCAAAGGTGCGACCATATTTTTATTAGTTTAAATTGTTTTTCCCATTTTTATGTTAAGTAGTATGAAAACTTCCCAAAATCAGTTGGGAAAGGCTTTATTCACCCATGACCCAGATGATGACAAGCGTTATACAAAATGAATGGATGGGTAAAGCTGTATTTCCTCTTGTGTTAGACTATTTCAGACTCAAGGGAATTGTCAATTTAATAACCATGAGAGCATAAATAGACAAGTATTTTGCTAAATTAATGGATGGATGGTGAGAGATTAGAGAGCTACAAAAGCTGATAGAGCATTTTAGAAGGGTGAGGAGAGTGAATTATTGTTTGTGACAGGATGTTCTAGTCAGCGCGAGCCAGGCTAGAAAATCTGAATATTGGAAATTGTGCTAACTTTTAAAGCCAAGACAAACATATCGACGCCTTCTTAAAATAATCGCCTAAATCATTTTTTCAGATTTTCCAGGAAACACAAAAAAATCAACCATTTGCATTGTGAGGAGATGATTTAGGCAAAAAAAATATTTTTTGCACACAAAAAAAAAGACTCATAGGCTAGGGCTGCTCAGTTATGAAAAAAAAAAGAGCCATCAGGCTCTCTTGATCAAATATTGAACACAACACAAACATTTGAGAGGATTTAAAAAATAAGCCGTGCAAGATAAACAATAAAGTACTTTGTATCAACAGTATGCACATCCTACTGGATGCATCATTCAAAGTCGCTTTTGAAAATCATTTCAAAGGATGCTGAGAATGAAAAAAATAATAATCTAGCAATTTGTGCAGTTTGTTTCTTAGAGTTTCTTAAAAAAGTATGTATATATATATATAGATATAGATGTATCTATCTATCTATCTCTCTCTCTCTCTCTCTCTCTCTCTCTCTCTCTCTCTATATATATATATATATATATATATATAAAGCGTTAACTAATTAATTAATCACAAAAAATTATCGCATTAACCATGTCTTAATGAAGATTAATCGCACAATTAATTTTGATCGCAGATGATCCTTTAGCTGACAGTGGATGGTTATGTTAAAGGTTGTGTTTGAGCAATAAACTACATGCATTAAAGTAAAGCATTTAATAAATGTTTGCATATGACATTCAGGCCTTCCTTTGAGGAAGCAGGGTCTGGGGACTCTGAAGTGGGCTCCCCTATCTCTGGGGTCGAAGTCGCCGAGGTGGTTGGAAAGCTTCTCGGTGGCAGGGCCTCGGGGGTGGATGAGATCCGCCCGGAGTTCCTGAAGGCTCTGGATGTTGTGGGGCTGTCGTGGTTGACACGTCTCTGCAGCATCGCGTGGACATCGGGGACGGTGCCTCTGGATTGGCAGACCGGGGTGGTGGTTCCCCTTTTTAAGAAGGGGGACCGGAGGGTGTGTTCCAACTTTAGAGGGATCACACTCCTCAGCCTCCCAGGTAAGGTCTATTCAGGGGTGCTGGAGAGGAGGGTCCGTCGGGAGGTCGAATCTCGGATCCAGGAGGAGCAGTGTGGTTTTCGTCCCGGCCGTGGAACAGTGGACCAGCTCTACACCCTCAGCAGGATCCTCGAGGGTGCGTGGGAATTCGCCCAACCAGTCCACATGTGCTTTGTGGACTTGGAGAAGGCGTTTGACCGTGTACCTCGGGGAGTTCTGTGGGGGGTGCTTCGGGAGTATGGGTTACCGAGCCCCCTGATACGGGCCATTCGGTCCCTGTACGACCGATGTCAGAGTCTGGTCCGCATTGCCGGCAGTAAGTCGAATTTGTTTCCGGTGAGGGTTGGACTCCGCCAAGGTTGCCCTTTGTCACCGATTCTGTTCATAACTTTTATGGACAGAATTTCTAGGCGTAGCCGAGGCGTTGAGGGGGTCCGGTTTGGTGGCCTCAGCATTGCATCTCTGCTTTTTGCAGATGATGTGGTGCTGTTGGCTTCTTCAAGCCGTGACCTCCAGCTCTCGCTGGAGCGGTTCGCAGCCGAGTGTGAAGCGGTTGGGATGAGGATCAGCACCTCCAAATCCGAGACCATGGTCCTCAGTCGGAAAAGGGTGGAGTGCCCTCTCCGGGTCGGGGAGGAGGTCCTGCCCCAAGTGGAGGAGTTCAAGTATCTTGGGGTCTTGTTCACGAGTGAGGGTAGGTTAGAGCGGGAGATCGACAGGCGGATCGGTGCAGCGTCTGCAGTGATGCGGACGCTGTATCGGTCCGTTGTGGTGAAGAAGGAGCTGAGCCGAAAGGCGAAGCTCTCGATTTACCGGTCGATCTACGTTCCTACCCTCACCTATGGTCACGAGCTGTGGGTCGTGACCGAAAGAACAAGATCCCGGATACAAGCGGCCGAAATGAGTTTCCTCCGCAGGGTAGCCGGGCTCTCCCTTAGAGATAGGGTGAGAAGCTCGGTCATCCGAGAGGGACTCAGCGTCGAGTCGCTGCTCCTCCACGTTGAGAGGAACCAGTTGAGGTGGCTCGGGCATCTGGTTCGGATGCCTCCTGGACGCCTCCCTGGGGAGGTGTTCCGGGCATGTCCTACCGGCAGGAGGCCCCGGGGACGACCCAGGACACGCTGGAGAGACTATGTCTCTCGGCTGTCCTGGGAACGCCTTGGGGTCCTGTCGGATGAGCTGGCTGAAGTGGCTGGGGAGAGGGAAGTCTGGGCTTCCCTGCTAAAGCTGCTGCCCCCGCGACCCGACCCCGGATAAGCGGAAGAAGACGGACGGACGGACATATGACATTCAGAATATTTGTTCATGTCAAACTATCGGGGTCATTCTTTCCCATTTAATGGATTAAAAAATGTTGAAGACGTCCTCATAACATTAAAATCCAAATAATTAACTTAATTAATTAAGTTAATTGAGTTAATTAATAACTCCCTCCGTGAGTCATCACCTTATCGTGGTGGAGGGGTTTGCGTGTCCCAATGAGCCTGGGAGCTATGTTGTCCGGGGCTTCATGCCCCTGGTAGGGCCACCCAAGGCAAACAGGTCCTAGGTGAGGGACCAGACAAAGCATGGCTCAAACGACCCCAATGACGAACACAAACCTTGGATCTTCGTTTCCCTTGCCCGGACGCGGGTCACCGGGGCCCCCCTCTGGAGCTAGGCCTGGAGGTGGGGCTCGAAGGCGAGCGTCTGGTGGCCGGGCCTATACCCATGGGGACCGGCCGGGCACAGCCCGAAAAGGCAACGTGGGTCCCCCTTCCCATGGGCTCACCACCGGTGGAAGGGGCCAAAGGGGTCGGGTGCGCAGTGAGTTGGGTGGCAGCTGAAGGAATATTTAAATTACTATATTAATTATAATCTTTGCCTGTCCAAATAATTGTATTCAGGATCTGATGAAGAAGTTTTCTTGCAAGAATTTATTTAGAGGCCTCTAAAGACACAGTCAGGACATCACATCTGAATCCAAGTGATGATCCCAAGTGTGTGACAATTTACAGAACATCGACTCATTTATACAAAAAAGATAAAAGGTTCCTCCTCCCGGCTCTTGATTGAACAAAGGGCAGACATGTCATCTCCTAGATTGAACAAAGGTGTAAGGTTGATGGTAAACAGACATCTTTATACAGTTCCCCTTCTTGATTGGGGGAACAGATGCAATATTGATCTGACCCCAAACCTTCAGTCCCTAAGAGACTCTGACACATCATGCACATTCCCCTTCCAACAGCATTGAGGGTACGAAGATCAAATAAAGTCCACCAAATCACCGACCCACTGTATTCTTTTAAACACTCATGATTATATCACATTGATATGCCTATAAGTAAATTCAAAAACAGTAAAACATCAAATTGAAAATGTTAAATGTCTTCACAGCCAAAGGCGGGGGCCTTGGCGGTCTGACCCCCGGCTACTGAAGCTAGCTCTGGGGACATGGAATGTCACCTCTCTGACAGGGAAGGAGCTCGAGCTGGTGTGCGAGTCTGAGAAGTTCCGACTAGATATAGTCGGACTCACCTCCACACACGGCTTGGGTTCTGGTACCAATCCTCTCGAGAGGGGCTGGACCCTCTTCCACTCTGGAGTTGCCCACGGTGAGAGGCGCAGAGCAGGTGTGGGCATACTCATTGCCCCCCAGCTAGCCGCCTGTACGTTGGGGTTTACCCCGGTGAATGAGAGGGTAGCCTCCCTCCGCCTTCGGGTGGGGGGACGGGTCATGACTGTTGTTTGTGCTTATGCACCGAACAGCAGCTCAGAGTACCCACCCTTTCTGGAGTCCTTGGAGGGTGTGCTGGAGAGCGCACCCCCTGGGGACTCCCTCGTTCTACTGGGGGACTTCAACGCTCACGTGGGTAATGACAGTGATACCTGGAGGGGCGTGATTGGGAGGAATGGCCCCCCCGATCGAAACCCGAGTGGTGTTTTGTTATTGGACTTCTGTGCTCGCCACGGACTGTCCATAACGAACACCATGTTCAAGCACAAGAGTGTCCATATGTGCACCTGGCACCAGGACACCCTAGGCCGTAGTTCAATGATAGACTTTGTAGTCGTGTCATCGGACTTGCGGCCGTATGTGTTGGACACTCGGGTTAAGAGAGGGGCGGAGCTGTCAACTGATCACCACCTGGTGGTGTGTTGGCTCCGATGGCGGGGTAAGATGCCGGTCCGACCAGGCAGGCCCAAACGTACTGTGAGGGTCTGCTGGGAACGTCTGGCAGAATCCCCTGTCAAAAAGAGTTTCAACGCCCATCTCCGGCAGAGCTTCTCCATTGTCCCGGGGGAGGCGGGGGACATTGAGTCCGAGTGGACCATGTTCCGCGCTTCAATTGTTGAGGCGGCCGATCGGAGCTGTGGCCGTAAGGTGGTTGGTGCCTGTCGTGGCGGCAATCCTCGAACCCGCTGGTGGACACCAGCGGTAAGGGATGCCGTCAAGCAGAAGAAGGAGTCCTATCGGGCCTTTTTGGCCTGTGGGACTCCGGAGGCTGCTGACGGGTACCGGCTGGCCAAGCGGAATGCGGCTTTGGCGGTCGCTGAGGCAAAAACTCGGGCATGGGAGGAGTTCGGTGAGGCCATGGAAAACGACTTCCGGACGGCTTCGAGGAAATTCTGGTCCACCATCCGGCGTCTCAGGAGAGGAAAGCAATGCACCGTTAACACTGTGTATAGTGGAGACGGAGTGCTGTTGACCTCGACTCGGGACGTCGTGAACCGCTGGGGAGAGTACTTCGAAGACCTCCTCAATTCCACCAACACGCCTTCCTTTGAGGAAGCAGGGTCTGGGGACTCTGAGGTGGGCTCCCCTATCTCTGGGGTCGAAGTCGCCGAGGTGGTTGGAAAGCTTCTCGGTGGCAGGGCCTCGGGGGTGGATGAGATCCGCCCGGAGTTCCTAAAGGCTCTGGATGTTGTGGGGCTGTCGTGGTTGACACGTCTCTGCAGCATCGCGTGGACATCGGGGACGGTGCCTCTGGATTGGCAGACCGGGGTGGTGGTTCCCCTTTTTAAGAAGGGGGACCGGAGGGTGTGTTCCAACTTTAGAGGGATCACACTCCTCAGCCTCCCAGGTAAGGTCTATTCAGGGGTGCTGGAGAGGAGGGTCCATCGGGAGGTCGAATCTCGGATCCAGGAGGAGCAGTGTGGTTTTCGTCCCGGCCGTGGAACAGTGGACCAGCTCTACACCCTCAGCAGGGTCCTCGAGGGTGCATGGGAATTCGCCCAACCAGTCCACATGTGCTTTGTGGACTTGGAGAAGGCGTTGACCGTGTCCCTCGGGGAGTTCTGTGGGGGGTGCTTCGGGAGTATGGGTTACCGAGCCCCTTGATACGGGCTATTCGGTCCCTGTACGACCGATGTCAGAGTCTGGTCCGCATTGCCGGCAGTAAGTCGAATTTGTTTCCGGTGAGGGTTGGACTCCGCCAAGGTTGCCCTTTGTCACCGATTCTGTTCATAACTTTTATGGACAGAATTTCTAGGCGTAGCCGAGGCGTTGAGGGGGTCCGGTTTGGTGGCCTCAGCATTGCATCTCTGCTTTTTGCAGATGATGTGGTGCTGTTGGCTTCTTCAAGCCGTGACCTCCAGCTCTCACTGGAGCGGTTCACAGCCGAGTGTGAAGCGGTTGGGATGAGGATCAGCACCTCCAAATCCGAGACCATGGTCCTCAGTCGGAAAAGGGTGGCGTGCCCTCTCCGGGTCGGGGAGGAGGTCCTGCCCCAAGTGGAGGAGTTCAAGTATCTTAGGGTCTTGTTCACGAGTGAGGGTAGGTTAGAGCGGGAGATCGACAGGCGGATCGGTGCAGCGTCTGCAGTGATGCGGACGCTGTATCGGTCCGTTGTGGTGAAGAAGGAGCTGAGCCGAAAGGCAAGGCTCTCGATTTACCGGTCGATCTACGTTCCTACCCTCACCTATGGTCACGAGCTGTGGGTCGTGATCGAAAGAACAAGATCCCGGATACAAGCGGCCGAAATGAGTTTCCTCCGCAGGGTAGCCAGGCTCTCCCTTAGAGATAGGGTGAGAAGCTCGGTCATCCGAGAGGGTCTCAGCGTCGAGTCGCTGCTCCTCCACGTTGAGAGGAACCAGTTGAGGTGGCTCGGGCATCTGGTTCGGATGCCTCCTGGACGCCTCCCTGGGGAGGTGTTCCAGGCATGTCCTACCGGCAGGAGGCCCCGGGGACGACCCAGGACACGCTGGAGAGACTACGTCTCTCGGCTGTCCTGGGAACGCCTTGGGGTCCCGTCGGATGAGCTGGCTGAAGTGGCTGGGGAGAGGGAAGTCTGGGCTTCCCTGCTAAAGCTGCTGCCCCCGCGACCCGACCCCGGATAAGCGGAAGAAGACGGACGGACGGACGGATCCAAATAATTGACACATAACTGGTTTCTTTAAATTTGGTGGGGGAAAAATGTTGGTAAAAAGCCTTTTTAATTCAGCGATTAATCGTGATTAATCAAAATTCTAAGATGTGATTAATCCGATTTAAAAAAAAATTATCGTTTGACAGCTCTAATATATATATATATATATACATTTAAATAAGTCACTCATATTTGTAGATTAGACATAGTCAAGAACAGATGGATGTGTTCACAGTGCAGCCAAGGATATGGACAGCCCATATTGTTATTTTGTTTCCGCTAAAATATAGCTTGCCGTGTCTTTCTTCTATTCTCAAGACACTCTAAATTTTGCATATCGATATAGTTTATTCCCATGTGTATACAGTATAAAGTACATAGACAAATGCATCAGAGGTGGCTGTCATGATCTGTGTTTTTGTTGTATTATTCCAGGAAGGTGGGAAATCGGACATATCCCACTTGGATTCTCCCAGGTCTGACCTCAAAGTCTTCGTGGCAAATGTAGACAACAAAGATGGCTGATTCTGACAAATTGTTTGTGTTCTGGTTAACGTAGTCAGTCCAAGTCACGTTGGGTTGGTTGTCTCTGTTCCTGTCTGTAGTCACGTCGTCCCGATGTCGTCGAGTCATGTCGAGTCTTGTCGAGTCTTGTCGAGTCTTGTTCTATTGTTTGTTTGGTTCTTTTTATCTTGTTTTTTGGACTGTTGTTAAATTAGTATTCTAAATTGGCTAAAGGCAATATTCATGGATGCAAGTTCACCAGGAATTCCTAAACCGCCGGTAAGCCACAAGGTTATATGTGGTTATATATGTTACTTGTGGCGTTAAAACCACCATGTTTGAAATTACTTTATGCATCACATCATGCTAATTCAGCTAACATGCGAACTGGTTTACTACAGAAAGTAGGGTTGTTTGGGTTTTTTTTAAGGGGGGGGGGGGCTTGAGGTCCTCTTTAATATGTGAACAGTACAATGAAATCTCAAACCTTTTAAGGCATTTTAAAGCAAAGTTTCATTTTTTTTATACTTCTGTTGGACCCCGAAAATGCCTGAATTTGATAATTTTCTGTTTCATTTTTCAAGTTATTTTTTCATGCGATACTGCTGTTGTGTTGATAAAGACATACAGTCATGTGTGACTTTACTTCTCTATTGCATTGCATTATGTGACTAGTATACCATACATGGGCCTCCTCAGGGGGAAATAACCTGTGAAGGAATGCAGCCAAAATATTTGAAAACCACACACCTCATCAGAAATGCCTTCACATTTCACCTAGCATGGGCACTTTCACTTATTAAATTGACCCAGAAAAATCCAGTTTAGGATGCCTTTGCATTAAGACACAGCAAAAACTTCGGAGGGGACATGATGGACATCCATCTTTTTCCTAGACCACTTGTCCTTATTAGGGTTGTGGGTGAGCTGGAGTCTATCCCAGCTGACATTAGGCAAGCCAATCTCAGGGCACGTATAAACAAACATACATCGACGTTTCACTTTTACACCAATGGCCAGTTTATAGTCTTTATTTACATTTCATTTTTTTCCTATTGTGTCAATCAGGATTTCTCACTAACAGCAAACAAAATAAGTGACAGAATGCTTGTTTGATAGACAAAAGCATTCATATGCATGCTTCTTTCACATAGCTGTCCCTAGGGGGCAGCCTTAACAACATATAACAGTGAATCATGATGATACATAGTGTGGTCATACATTAAAAGCTTACGGCGCCAACTATGATCTACCCATCCATCCATTATTTGAACCACTTAGAGTCAATGAAAATTTATAGAAAACAAGGTGAGTAAATGCAAATAAGGAATCCTACTACTTTGAAAAACTTAACTAAAACAACAAACCCATAATTATTTACTCATTCACTGCCATTAAAAATTTATTTTAACGATTTATATTAGTTTAACATTTTTCTCCCACTTTTGTTAACAAGAGTATGAAAACCTAGATTTTTTTTATTGTACATTTAGAACAGATATGAAATTTGTGATTAATCGCGAGTTAACTAGTGAAGTCATAAGATTAATTACAATTAAAATTGTAATCGCCTGACGCCCCTAATTTTTTATCTTTTCTTCTTTTTTTTATTTATTCACTGCCATTGACGGCTATAAATGTCAAAAAATAATTTTAACTATTTCTATTAGTTGAACATTTATTTCCCACTTTTGTTAACAAGAGTATGAAACCTATAATTTTTTTATTGTACATTTAGAACCGATATAACATTTGTGATTAATCGCGAGTTAACTAGTGAAGTCATGCGATTAATTACAATTCAAAAATGTAATTGCTTCTTGCCTCAAATTTTTAATAATCTTTTTTTTAAATGAATTTATGGCAGTGAATGAATTTTTAATAATAAATAAAAATTTATACATTTTTATTTATTCACTGCCATTGACGGCTATAAATGTCAAAAATAATTTTAACTATTTCTATTAGTTTAACATTTATTTCCCACTTTTGTTAACAAGAGTATGAAAACCTATAATTTTTTTATTGTACATTTAGAACCGATATAATATTTGTGATTAATCGTGAGTTAACTAGTGAAGTCATGTGATTAATTACAATTAAAAAATGTAATCGCTTCTTGCCCCTAATTTTTAATAATCTTTTTTTTTAATGAATTTATGGCAGTGAATTAATTTTTAATAATAAATAAAAATGAATACATAAAAAAAAGAAAAAAAAGAAAAGCCACCTCAAAGAATGCTGGGTACTCCTTTCGGCCAACACAAGACTTCAAATAATCTGTTTCGCATAGCAGTTTGCTTGTCGTTATGACATGTGCATTTTTAGCCTCATTAAAACAAGGATTTTTGAGTTTTTCCAAAAAGTGAACGGCGAGGGCATCCCCAAAAGCTACGCTGGGATGTTTACATTACCTACACACGGTTACTCATTACTCAAGTCGAGACAAGATCGGTTCTACTAGCATAGTAACAACCTTCAGTTGGCTAACTGCATATACTGTAAACAGGTTGCGCTTTCGCTCCTAGAGTTTATAATGACAGCCTCCATGGCGGCGTATAAAGGTTGCAAGTACCGACATTCTCACAAAGCGATTATGAGGAGTGATTAACAAGCAAGAAAGACGGAGAAGCCGTGCTAGCTTCTATGCTAACCAGCTAATGCTATTGTGGACGTGGCAATAAGTGCTCGGGTGATCGATTATACTTCACAAAAGCCTCGTTGGAACTGCGTTAAAGTGGAGCGTGTCTAACTTTGAACAGCAAAATAGCAGGCAATTTAAGAGAGAGAAACTAATGATACACATTTAGCAAATTCATGCTACACACTTAGATAAGATGTGATTGTTACGGCGTCATGTACGTCAGCCGGGATAAACGTTTATTAATATTGATAAGCGTGTCCGAAAATTGATGGATATACTAAAGTGAATACATTTAATATCACTAAATGTTATTTGTTTTCACAATGTAGTCCTGAGTTTTGATTTTGGCTTTTGAAATCTACACAATAAACATTCTCAAAATTACCTTACACAGTAGAGCTCATGATTTTGTATTATTTTTAATCAATTTCTGTCTGAACATTTTTAAATCCCTCTTATTTAGATGAATAAATTTTGTTAAAGATATGTCACTGTCCCTCTTCTGTTTGCATTCGATAATTTTATATATAGCAGCACTCCTAATGGATGCATTTCTCATTTGATACATATCTGTTTAATGTCACTTAAACATAAAATGAGAAAACGTAAACAGTCATAGTGTGTTGTAGAATTTTTTAAAGAATAACGGAAAATATATTGTGGCATATCGTTATTGTGATATAAAATAGCCTATATCATCATTGAAAAATTAGTCCATATCGCCCATGCGGCACTACTGTCAACACACGTCTTTCTTTTTTTTTCTTTTCATGTGGGAGGAGCCCAAAGTACTCGCATATAACTTGTGCACCTGGTCCGAGATCTGATATTACAACAGACAGGGACTGTTCAGTTCAGTATGCACACAATTGTTCATGTTGCATTTCTCAAAAGTTGATACCCAGTCCATGCCATACTACTTTTTGCCATCTTTACGATACCGACTTTAAAATGTTCAAGGATCAAAATGTAAACATGGAAACAATGTAATTTGTAGATTGTTCAACAAGAAATAGTCATTTCTGTGCTACCAAAACACGATAAAAATATTCAAAACGACACATAATTTTAAAAATAAGACCTACATATCCTAATATCGTATTTTTCTTTAAACTTGCATGAAAATAATAGCAATTTTCAATTTCCTATTCTACTCATTTCTAATTCCTTATCATACAACAGCCACAAGAATCTCGGCTGCCGTCGCAAGTACCAATACCTTCAAATAAGACCGTTGATACCGATGCCTGCTCTCAGTACTCGCCCATGCATAATAATCATTATAATAGTATAACAATGCAGCGAATGGATGGACTGGTTTCAAACAGGGGGTCTTTTCAAACCTACTGACTGCTTCCCCTCACACTTATAAGATCAATGGCAGGGCAAAATCAAAACAACTGAGCTGCTGACATTCAAGTTGTTATTCCCCTGCTGTACGCCGGCTGGGGCCTCAGTAATGAGAGCCTGGGGGCTTGATTGTGTCTGCTGTGGATGTTGGTCCGCGCCGCCCTTGTGGATTTCTGTACATCCATTGTACATAACATGCACTGAAGTTACTGTGACCATGTGGTTAGTAATTAAACCTGCGCTTGACAAGTCACACACGGAAATATTTTTATCCTCCTCAACCTGCTCCCTCCCTTTCATCCTTGCACGCCTCACTCTATTTTCCATCATCTCCAGTTTCTGCTCCCTCCCTCCTTGGACTCTAATCGTTGAGCTAATTGACTGAGCCAGATTTAGCAACAGGCTTATTAGTGTCATTTCACACAACAAGGGATGACCTATACAGGCAGTGCAACAGTGCTTTTCACACAGAACGCACATGCAATGTTAAGTTCAACACAACCCGGTCAAACACTGACTCATTAACGCTGAATTCTGCTAATGTCAGACAGCTTGACATTGTTTAATGGTAGGTTTATTACTGAGGGTGGACTTTGGACTGGAAGTGTATGTTTTTGGATTTGTTTATTTTTATATAGTGCTTACTATGAGCCAAAAATAAATATTAGACACAATTCTATAATGCAAGGTCACTGCAAACTACAGTACATCCCATGCTAAAAACAAAACAAAAAAAAACATTGTTAAATTAATATCTCATGGTGTCCATCAAGACTGAGCAAACACATTGCAAATTAAACATTTGAAATATATGCCATGTATAGTACCTGTTTTAACCTCACCGCATGATAGTAGCCTACAGGGACACAAAGCAAAATTGCAATTTGCAACACTACTGTAGTTATTTTCATTTCAGTCTGCATCAAACAAACTGTGGGCAAGTCTAACCTTTGAAGTGCATCAACGATTTGGCTGCATGCCGCCTGCCCAGCATGTCAACCGAACGGGGCGTGAGGGGAGTCTACACGCGCGACAACGAACGCCTGATTGACTCTCATGTGCGGAGGTGTGCCGACCGCTCTTACCGCTGTGAGCACTGAACCAGCGGGGAGCGATGTGCAGGGGCAAGGTGTCAGCCAGCGACCCCCGGGACCCCAGATAGAGCACCCCGTCTGTGTGATGCCGTCCACCGCCACTGTCCTGGTAGCCAGTTCCGTGAGATGCGGCGGGGGTGCCCCCAGACCCTCCTCCAGCTCGATCGGAGTCCGTGCCTCTGGGGGTGTAAAAGCCGAAGGGCACCGTGGGGGATTGCTCGATGCCCATCGCGGCCACAGAGCTCACCGAGCGGCTCCGCAGGCCCATGGTGCCGCTCGACCGGTAGTGGCCGAAATGGGCCGATGGTGGTACCGCGCTGTCATCCGTAGAAACGCCGGGGAAAGCACCCCGGGACCGCCCCGCCGTGCTCTGCTTCCCCCCCATCCAACAAACGGGAGGTTGTTGGTCGAAGCGGGAGGGGGCTCGGCTCGAACCGCAAAGGGTCGAGAGAGCCGTAACAGGCTGTCGCCCCCTCCTCTTGCTCCTGTCTGTCTCGGCCCGCCTGTCCGTTTGTCTGCCTGTCTGTCCTGGCGCCTGTGTGTGTCCGACTCCGACGGCTCGTCAGCTAGCTATGACTCTGTGCAGACGCAACAGCTCGTTTCCCCGCTGAGCGGATCATTGGCCAGCCGGGCGTCTGGATTCAGCTCTCCCCGCAGACAACACCGGGAGGAGGCTGACACGCTAAATGACGCAGATATCCCAGGAAGACACGCGCACGCATACACAACGCTGCCGTGGCCGTCCCAGGTGATAAACGAGGTTGCCCCTCAGCAGGCGGGACGCGGCAGCCGAGCAGCAGCGCCGCAATCTTCGCTCCGCCGCTCCCGTCTCATCTCAGCTCAGACATCGTGACAACTGTTGCTGTCTGTCTGGCCGCCGTGACACGACAATATGTCCGCGATGGCCTTTTTCTCTTCGATCTGGCAGCCTCCAAGCATGCAGTAGTACTGTAAATTGGTATCGCTTCCCCCGCGCTCGGCTCGTGCACCTTCCGCCACCGCCACCCGCCAGACAATGGAAGCAAGCGCTCAGTGCGCAAACTCCGATAATAAATATAGATAGGCCTGAATACTAGACTGTCCTAGATGCAAAAAGGCATCACTTCAGGTTATTAAACTACTGGTCAAGATTAGGCAAAATCTGTGATAGGCCAGCCTCTATAGCAAAAATCAACATGCCAGTGAAATTAACTTTCAAGGGGAAAGTAACTTTGAGGAGTAGACTTCTTGTCACTGGGACTGGGTGTCATCCACCTTTGTTTCAAATGGGCATACATTTAGAGCCTACATTAGGCCCTATGCCAACCTTACAGTACAATGAATTGGAATACTTGATTTTGGAGGACATCATCAAGTGGCAATGGTACTCTCTTGCTTCATGCTTCTTATCTCATCTCATATTTCCGCCATTTCCATGATGGCAAATTTCTCACCATGTGCTAAATTATTAGCTTCATAAGGAGGAGACTGAGGTTGGTGCCAGTGCATCAAGAACCACCATGTGGTGTACAGACATGGGTTAGAACTCCATGACTCAAGCCACTCCTGAACTAAAAACAATGTCACAACGCCAAATTGTACTGGTCTGTTGTCTAGTGGTCTCAAGAGCCAGTATTTTGTTCATCACTGCATCATATGCAGGCAACCCCGGTCCTCGAGAGCCGCAGTCCTGCGTGTTTTAGATGTCTCCCTCCTCCAACATAGGTGAGGATCTGATGAGCTGATCATTTGAATCAAGAGCTATTAGCTGAAGTCACTTTTAAAAAAATGTCCGCCACTAGATTTGTTTATTATTATTTTTCTGAGCACCGAGGGACTGACACAGAAACAAGAACGTGATTTTGTTGAAAATGGAAAGTACATTGTCATGGAAGATTACATTTTAAACTGTACAATTCATGTAAAGTTCAAGGCGTTAGGATAGAACGTTGCATGGAATACAAACACCTCAATCATTTGCATGGAGTGGAGAATTTGTATGAAGTCAACTTTCAACACAAACTGCCCAGGGGGCGGGGGGTTATGGGGGTATGGTGTTCTCCTGAATGTATTTTGCCCCTTTTTTTGAAGTGCTGCACAGTATTGTCACCTTAAACCTAAAGGTGAGGTGTTTTTGTCTGAGTCTCATATTTTATTGGTATGCACATTTTGTGCAAACTTCAATTTAAAGATTAAACGGTCTGCTTGCATTGTCAAAAATTAATTGTCATTAGTTACCAGATTAGTAATCAACGTGTTTGGATTACTTGATCTAAATCCAGCAACCAGACTCATTTTACAAATGTTGGAACTTGCTTCCATGTTTATTGAGCATAAGTGTACCTTTAAGTATAATCCTATCACATTTTTTTATGATTTACTTGCAATCAGTTTATAAGACACAATATATGTACTAAATCAAAATAAATCAAACTACAGTCAAGTCTAGTGTGTGAACATTTGTTGTGCTTCATCTAGGTCTGAACGATTATGGAAAATAATCTAATTACAATTTTTCCCTCCAAAATTGTGATTGCGATATCATATGCGATGATTTTGTTCAAGGTCCTTTTAAATCAATTTTTTACCCAACAAAAATGTAATTATAATAAACAATATCAGACCTATTATAGATTACAGGATTTTAAGATAAAGTCAAATGAGGCCTTAAAATCACTATATTTAGTTACAATTTACCACTTCAACATATCCAACTTTTCATAATGAATGAAACATGACATTTAAACACTGCATTTATCAATAAATAAATTCAATATACATATTTAAAAAATAAAACTTAGCGTTGCGGCGTTGTGTGACTGGTTAGCACATCTGCTTCCCAGTGCAGAGGACGTGAGATCGAGTCCGGGTTTCGGCCTTCCTGGGTGGAGTTTGCATGTTCTACCTGTGCTCGCGTGAGCTTTCCCCGGGTGCACCGATTTCCTCCCACATTACAAAGACATGCATGGCAGGTTAACTGAACACTCTAAATTGTCCCTAGGTGTGATTGTGAGTGTGGATGGTTGTTCGTCGCTGTGTGCCCTGGATTGGCTGGCAACCAGTTCAAGGTGTACCCCTCCTACTGCTCGAAGCCAGCTGGGATAGGCTCCAGTGCCCCCCGCGACCCTTGTGAGGACTAAGTGGTTAAGAAAATGGATGGATGGAAAACTTAGCGTTCTCCAGTCAGTAAACTCACACATGCTAAAGCACCCTAGGTGATTTGGTGCCCTAGGCGAAAGTGTAGAGTGTAGACCCCCCCCCCCCCGCCCCCCCAGACAATTACAAGTAATACAAATAAATCGCATAAGTACAGTGCAATTTGTGCTGACATTATAAACTACAAAATGTTTTCAAACTATGTACAATATATTTGTGTAAGATACATATAAAAAGTAATACAAATAATGAGGTCAATGACGGACGCCCATTTTGTTAACAATTGACGGGAAACTTCGAAAAATTAACGAAAATTAATGCTATTTTAATGTTTATTTTTATAGACAATTTTGATCGACTGACATACATGCCTCTACCCTGGGCCCGTTTTTCCTCCTCCTCCTCCTCCTCCTTTCGCCGCTTTCTTAACTCAGTACCTGAGGGCTTGGACCTACTCATTGTAAAGGTTTTTGATGCATAGACAACAACATGAGCGAGCCATCCATCTATCAATAGCGCTAACACTCTGAGATGATCCACCTACATTTCACTGTAAACAGTAGCAGCAGGTCAGAATCAGGGTGCCAGGTCATGATCTCATATTTATTTATTTTATTATGTAGCATCCTCGGTTGAAATAAAGGTGGTCTCTCCAACTGATGGTTCACAACTTTTATTAAACCTTCCTTTGTGTGAACACACTGTAAGAGCTACAATACAAATAAACAAAATTTCCATTAATAACTCAACCTGTATGTTTTGCGTATCCTTTTACTGTATTTAAGCCAGATACTAGGCTGACCATATTCCTATTTCTAAAAAAAGAGGACACTTATCCCGGCCTTGAAATTGTGGGACCAGTCGCAGTTACACAGTGTAGTTCACCTCCTAATAGTCATGTAATACCAAGCGGACATTTTGATGAATTTCTAAAACCCCCAGACGCCCCAACAGAACTTAAGAAAATGGTCTGTTCTGCTAAATGAGGTCACATTTGGTCACCCATATACTATAAATGAATTGTCTTAAATTATTACCTTTTATAGTCTTGACAATCTCTTGAGTACAATTGATATTGTAAATAAACATTTTAATTTTGCCTTTATAAATACCTTAAAACAAAAATAAACCATACAGAAATACAGATTCTTAGGCAATAAAACAGACTCTTAGGCAATAGCATTGCTAAATATTTATCAAAGAGCGTTAGCACACTCCAGTGGACAAAAACGGTAATGTTTTACTATGCAGTAAATTACACAATGAACATAAAATATAGCAACATTAGTTCAACAATGAAACATTGCTCCAATACGAACCTCGTTCCCTTCTCAACCAGGTGCTAAAGAATCGTTCACTGAATTAGTTGTAAACTTCAGTTTTTCTGATTTCCACACGTCTTCTCTGCACTTAGAAAACAGCGCTGCTAAGTACGTCGAATACTTACGTCAGTTCCTACCGGTTTATGAGATCTTTTCCTGTATCCTTCAAAATAAAAGTATCAACTATATTATCATAGCACAATAAAACAACGCAATTCTGCAATACATCTTTTTGCCCTGCAATTTGGCGCCCCCCTCCACTAGATGGCGCCCTAGGCGACCACCTAGTTTGCGCGGGCATAGGCTGTGCTAAAGTGTAGGCAAATTAAAATTATACTTGCTTATATGACGTAACATTTTCGGATTTGATTTCAAAAACCACTAGCATTCTGTAGCAATCCTAGTGGGTGAGTCGTGGGTTGGGCATAGTTTCCGTGGGCCATAAACGCAACACAGATTATTGTTTTGGGAAGTTAAGCGCGTTCTGAGATGCTGTGTTCTGGCGTGGTTATGGCCGACAGTAACTTGCAAATTTTCATTAAAGGATCTTTGTGCAGTTTGTCACTTTCTTACTCACGACTGCCACCTCTGGCCCAGTGTAACTGCAGCATCTGTGTCAGGCTCGTTCATGGTGCACGTGCGAGTACGATCTTAAAGCGACAGCCACAGTTGACAAACAAAGACATGACTTCAAATGAGGTCAGAAAAACTCCGCCCCTCCCCAAAGAAACTATCCGGGTCCGCACACTATAAAAGCTGATAGGTGCAGTCAGAGTAAAACAGTCAGGGCTCTTCGTACTCATCTGGGCATTGGTGGAGCATGCATGATGTAGAAAAAGCTTTAAAATTACCTTTTTAAACGGCACAATGCACCTTTAAAGAGTTGTTGTTTGTTCGCCGCTTGGCCTGATTAGTTCACCAACGCTACAATACATGTACGTTAAAAGAGATTGCGGCAGCGGCGGCACCTAAATGACGAGTAATAATCACTTTGTCCGTCCTAATTTTCATTCATGAATTCGGACAACACAACATATGCCCACATACAGACCTATTTAGCCTCAAAATATAGGAAAACTCAAATTTATCAGCTGCTGCCGGCCGCACACTTGCGTGTACTGTCAGTTTACAAAACGCTAGTGATGGGACGTAATATGCCGGGGCTTCGGAGCGTGTGTCGAGGCGTGATTCATTCCGGGCAAATGACGTCACCGATGGTGTTAGACACTTCATGGGTTCAGGAAGTGGTTCGACTTTTGAAGAGTTTCGCACAGCATATAAAGTGCAACGCTTCTCTGCAAAAGTTGCATGTCAGTGGGTGTTTTGAACGTCGCAAATTTGGCTTATCTTCGGTTTGGCAACACTAATGGAATGACGCGTTACTTTGCAAATTCACATGTCATTTGCATTGCAAGGTGAAGTGCTTGCTGTGCGCTAATGGCGTACACAAACAATCAGATTTGTTAAACATTCATTTATCAAAACTATCTGTACTCATAAACACAATTAATCCCCATCACTTCAGTATCCATAAGCACAGTCCCCATTCAGTTTCCATGCAATCAATGACTCATTATTTGCTATTATAGGCATTTTCCTATAGGATTACTGTACTCTTTTTCATAACATGGCATTTCTCACACAATATTAATGCACTGATTTACTGCATGAGTGTAACACAGTGTTAGCCTACTCTTTTTTTTTTTAACAAACGTACAGTTCAGCAACTTCAGCATGTTAACCCTGGAGAACCCATGAACCCTTTTCTTCTTTGGAAAATTATGAATTATACATTAAATGACTGCTATAAGTTCACTGAACACCAAAATATATGTTTTTTCAATGTTTTTTTAAATTTATTCCCTAATTTAGGATTAGGGTGACATTTGACCCTTTGGTATTTAGGGGTATCATTTCGAAAAATCAGAATAACAAAAACTGTCAGTAAACTATTTAGAAATTAAGAAAATAATCAATCAAATACACAGCTACATTGAACAATGTAATTTTTTTGTTTTGTTTGTTGCATTTTAGCCATCTTGTCACCACCACTCTGGCTCATGTAAGTGCAATATTCATCCACTAGATGGCCCCATGCAGTGGTCAGAAGTGGCACTCTGGACTTTTGAAGTTAAATTTGTAAAAAAAAGAAAAAGGTCTTTGTTATTTGAGTAGCAGAATTTATAGGGGCCAAATTTAACCCCGTGGGTTCTCCAGGGTTAAAACAAACTAATAAAAACAATACCCAAAGTAACAATACACAAAACAAATATTACTCAATTACTGATGAATAAATAAAAAATACAAATTGGCAATATTTATTGTGGGGGGGACGCAAGTGACGGTACCACTTCGCCACCCAGAGCCGGCCCCAAATTGGCAACTAAAGCATGTGTAATTGTTCCTAAACCAACACTTGCAAGCAAAAAGGCAAAGTAGATCAGTAAAACAGTTTTAATTTCGTCCACCAGGGAGGTTTGTGTGCACATGAAGCCTCACAAGCAGAACCTTTTTGTGAACCAATTTGATGGAAAGCTTCGAGTGTCATGTCTGGGAGGATCTGGCTTTGGTTGAGGGCCCTGAGTGGGTTCCCGCCGTTCCGCGGGTTGACCAATCCGGGCCCTCAGCCACTTGTGCCTGGCCCCAGGTGTGGCTAGTTACCCAATTAATGTGGGTGTATTTAGTTCCCGGGTGGTGATCAGTCCGTGTGGGATCATTGCCACTTGTCACGGTCACCCCCGGAGTTCTGTCTGTCATTTTGATTTTGTATATTTTCAGTTCCTTGTTTATTTAATACTAACCAGTACCCTGGTTAGTGTTTGTTGTAAAATAAAGTACGTCAGTCTAACCTGCACTCCTGCCGTGGTTCTCCTGCCTCCCTGCACTTTGGGACCTCTACTCCACACGCCGACAGACACCACTCCGCTCCATGACCACACCGTGACATCGAGTGTTCAAAAAGCTTCATCTGCCCATCACTACAAACGTGCGACATTACGGCAGCCGAAAAGTCATAACTCACAATGGAGAAGTGTTGTTTTAAAACCAAGATTAAACATTAAACACTCGCCTCAATGTCTCATAAGACAAAAAAAATCAGCAAAAATACGTGCACTTATGGCGCCAGGCTTTAGTTACAATGGTGACCCCCCCCCCCACCACCACCACCCACACACACACACACTTCAAATTTGACTTTTTTCATCAAACATATGCAAACTGATATTCCCTTTCTCCAAAGTCTAAATTAACCAAATATACCAGTTACTGTGATTTTGGACCTTGGCTTTGAATGCCTCAAGAGCCATGTAGTTTTATTGTTGACATTTTTCAAAAACGCTGAAAAATTTGGGATATTATGTCCTTGTTTTCATTGTAGCTTCCCAGAAGTTGATGCTATAACATTGAACGTGATACCAAATTAAAGCTAATAAAAGTTTCTTGCATATGGTAGCAAACACATTAACACCTATGTAAACTTTAACAAATTTTAATGCACAAACAATTGGGACACTGCAAAAAAATCAACTTAGTAGTATGATAGCACTACAATGACACATTTATTGCGTGAGAAACATGTAATACATGTATTGTAACTTGTTCAGTGTGGCCTTCTTGGAACTGTCATGTCATTTAACTTTTCAACATACTAAAATAGTTCTCAAATGTGTAAAATACATGTCTGTGAGATGCATTCGTCAAAATTGACTTTGTATCTAATATTTTTGCCGTCCCTAAATCACCCAAAAAACGCTCTGTTCAAAACAGCCTGTGTCACTTTTATGTAAATAGCTGCACCAGGCCACGCCTAGGCCATACCCTTCTCTCTCGAAGGGGCAGTGATTTCGGTCATGGTAGCCATGTGCTAATGTTGTGAATGGAAACGACTGGCCATGGGAGCAGAAAAATACAGACATGTCTTTTACACATTTGACAACTATTTTAATATGTGGATAAGTGGCATAACGTTTTACCATAAGAAAAAGTAGCATAAAGTTACTACAGAGACTATCTTCTAGTGTTAGTTTGTGATTGTTTAGGCAATGGTTATTTTGCCGTAACCAGTAAATCTCCCACAAACATTATTTTTGCCGTGAATGTCTCCAATTTTCCACCAGTAATATGGTAGAAGCTGCACATCTCTTATTAGAAAGGATAGGAAGTCAAGCTAAATCAAAAATATTAAACTTACATCATTCCCGTTTGCCGTAGTGTCACACTGTTGAGACCGATCCATTATGTTTAACCCCCGAGCGTTATTTGTCCATTTTCTGGCATTTTTATGTTTTTCTGTGTTTCATCAAAGAAAAAGCATTTGAAAAAAATACACTCGGGACCTGACATTTTACCAGGATTGTTAAAAAATGTAGAAGTTCAAATTGGCGCCATGCTGTAATTTATAATTACTACCAAACAGGAGGGAGAGATTTACATGAAATTCTTGTAATAATGCCCGATTTTGGCTCATTGACTCCCATTATAAATCACAGTTTTCGATATGCTGTAAACCTGATGTGTTATAATGCATTTTCCGTGATTACTGATGCAATCGCTTCTTTGATGAGTCATAAACATGAAAATAGAGGAATTTGTCTGTTGAGTGTTAACACAAAAATCCACTAAGTGGCGCCAAAGGCTAATAAATGAATACAAAATGCATGCATAAAAAAATCTATTGTTATGACTTATGGACTTGTTTGAGCCTCTAACTATGTCATATGAAATATTCAAAATATTATTTTATTTTATATATATATATATATATATATATATATATATATATATATATATATATATATATATATATATATATATATATACAGCATAGTTAGTCTTGGTATTAGCATAATACTGCTATTGTTGTCCATAGGGGGAATTTAAAAAAAATAAAAAACTATATATGTGTAGATAGGTCTGATACCACTGAACATTTTGAGCGGTTGAAAGTGAAAAAAATATTCATAAATGACTAAGTTATCTCACTTCAAAGGAAATGCCTGATTTTGGCAAAATTACAAGAGTTTTGTGCTATTCGGAAAACTGCCATTGTGTGAAAACTGGGCATGCAGAAAAAATTATATTGTTATGACTTATGGACTTATTCAAGCCTCTAAATATGTCATATGAAATATTCAAATTAGTCTTTTATTTTATATATATATATACAGCATAGTTAGTCTTGCGATTAGCATAATACCGCTATTATTGTCCATAGGGGGCATTAAAAAAATTCAATTAAATAAAAACTATATATGTATAGATAAGTCTGATGCCAGTGAACATTTTGAGCGGTCGAAAGTGAAAAAAATATTCATAAATGACTAAGTTATCTCACTTCAAAGGAAATGCCTGATTTTGGCAAAAATTACAAGAATTTAATCAAAATAAAATAACGGCCACGGGTTTTAAACGTGTTGCAAATCCAGCTCTGAATAGGCTTTCACTGACAGAACAGTCCTTTGAGAAATTATGTCGGTACACGTCCTTCAAAAATAAAACTAATCCACTGTCTTCTCAAAGACTAGAGACAAAGAAAGCAACCACTTTTTCCTGATCATTTTTTCCCCTCTCCACGGAGCATTTGCGAGCACGGGGAGAAAAAGAAAGGAGCAGCCAGCTTCTCGAATTTCAGTGGGCGTGACAAAGCTTTAGCAGAGGTGGTGCCACTAACCCGAGGAGGCTGGGTCGTCTTTTTGATGTCACTAAATCACGAAAGTTTAATCTGCCCGTTTGAAGCACACATTTTAGAAAGGAGGAGAAAGCTAAAGAAGTCATGGATGGACTTTTTTCATACCTGGTTGGATTGTAGACAGGGCGGAGATGCATATTATTGATAGAAAACCCCACTAAAGTACATTTTCATACTATGGGACCTTTAAATCAACTTCAATCACAATATGACTTTTGATTTGTGTCATATTTATTATATCTGGTCACAATGCTTTAAATTCATACATTTATAACTGTCAAAAAGAACATTGTTGGCGCAGCCATAGATAGATGGAGGAAAAACATGACACACAGCTTTTGCGTTTCCCCTGCATGCAACTCAATTTGTGAATGAGCGCGCAGCCATTCATTGAATGAACACCGGTGTGTAACCTCGCCCACGCTCCCAGAAGTAGGTCACGTCAATTAAGAACACCTGACAACAATTCAACAATAATAATAAACAGACATATCACACATATGAGTATTTCCAAAAATCAGGAAGAACATTTCCCACTATCTTTGCTGGAAAAGCCATCAGCTGGGTGATACTGACCTCTAACGAATTATCCCTGCAATGCATGTGTCAGATCATATACATCAAGGTTTTAATGGGGCAAAACATATTATACTCATGAAATAGAGGGCTCAAAATGTCTTGTATTTAATATGATACATTTGGCCTTATAGGATTAGGCTGCCTAGTGGTCTACTAAAAAATCTGATGGCATGGTGACAAGAAAAACAGTTTGCGAGCATAAGACCCGTTTGTGTGTGTCATGTTGGCAACGTTTTCGCAATCTTGAAAAAAACCCTAACAAAAACAAAACAACTCTTTCTACATGCGCACACCCTCGCTAGCCTTCACCGCTCAGTGAGATACTGGCTTTCAGTACATTCCCAGGATTCCCTGGGCACCATACAAATGCTTCAAATAAACCATTGGAATGTTACGTCACTGACTTTTTGGTGTCAGATCACTAAAACAGCAGTTGAAGGGAAGTAACTTACAAAACCATAGCTAATGTATATCATCATATATATCACGTCTAACATATTATGGGGCAACATGAATGGTACCACATCCTTCTTTATTTTAGGGTGCAGACCAGTGTTATATATTATTATCGTCTTTCATTAGCAAAGTGTTACATTTTCTTTATTGTTCTGAGTTTTCTCTCTTTGTTTTGCAATTGTTATTTCATGTATGCTTTAGCATTCATTTGCAAAACTACATAAAAAAATGAAATGTTACAAATGCAATCAAACAAAGCTTTAAACAAACGTAATCCAAATGAATAACTGAATGAATAATGATATACTTGTCAAACGCTTTGAGGGCGGAACCAGTGGCGTGCACAAACATTTTGGGGGGCAAGCGCTTTTGCATATATGGAATACCTTATTTAAGTGTGAATTGAAAAAATATATTCTGCACACATGTTGAATCAATATTAAAATGGGAGCTTTAAAAGGTGCTAAACAGTTAACATGACTCTCTCTGGCCTTGACTCTGACCTTACATCTTCATTTGGCTTTGCTTTCATCCAAGAGAGGAGAGATCTGCTTCCCTTGGCTGCCAGCTCCTTTGCTCTTTCCTTTTTCAGCCTCTCCTTTCTAGGTTTATTGCTACAATTAGTAAATAAATAGATAAATTGGTAGCCAAACAGACCAAGGGTATGAGAGTGAATAACATTGACTGTTGTTCATTACAAGAAGGCAAACGGGTATTTTTTACAGGCAATGCAAACACTTCCTCTACTCTGTGAAAACAAACGACCGACGATATAATCAACTCCACACAAGTAAGTATAAGCTCTATGTTGTACTATATTCAGCAGGAATAAACAGACCATATTAATGTGCTAATCAATAATATATAATCATCACAATAATTAAATTTTCCTCAGTCGATGATAGCAGGCAAGTGTGTAAAATAAGTATTTGCATCAAATACCATAATGGAGAAAGACATCATACCGCCCAAATTGAGTTAGCAGGTACCTGTATAATGCTGGTAACAGCACAATAATAATGCACTCCAAGCAATATTATAAGCCTTATAAACATTATACATACTGACAAAAATGGCACCTTAATAAGGCATATGAGAGAATTGACATGGATACAGTTCACTCCAGAAAGATCTATCAAATGATTGATGATTTTGGCCGATGTTTGAAGGAACATAATCGGCTGATTTTATCGGCAGGCTGATTAATCTACTCGGTTGGGCCCAAATCATACCGCGCCCAACATTTCAGTTTGGGATGTAATATCACAATAGCCTAAAGGGTCTATATGGAGGCCTTGCTCTACAAACCCAATTCCCAAAAAGTTGGGACACTATACAAATTGTGAATAAAAACTGAATGCAATTATGTGGAAGTGCCATATTTTGTTCAGAATAGAACATAGATGGACAGGTCAAAAGTTTAAACTGAGAAAATGTATCATTTTAAGGGAAAACTATGTTGATTGTAAATTTCATGGTGCCAACAAATCTCAAAAAAGTTGAGACAGGTAGCAATAAGAGGCTGGAAAAGTCAATTGCACAACAGCTGGAAGACCAGTTACCACTAATCAGGTCCATTGGCAACTTGATTGGAGTCCCGTCCAGACGGAAGCAAAGACGACTTTGTTCCTCAAACAAATCTTGTACACACATTTCAAGACTTGCGTGTGTCCAAAAGAAGAGGCTTAGGACGTTTAACGGCTGTAATGCATATGCCAAGTCGGGAGTGGTGCTGTAGCGCAGCCACAGTGAGTTAACGGAAAGCTTAGAAGAAGAATCAGCGAAGAAGACAAACACTTTTTTTTCTAACTTTATTGCAATCTACAGAACAAACATGGCTTTGCATGTATCAAAACAACATGAAAAAGACGAACACAAGCAAAATATTTTGCTGCAAAAGCATAAGCAAGCTAAGGAGGTTGAACAAAACGACTACGACACGGCTATCCGCCATTGTTGTTGACAAACTGAAGGCTCCTGCAGTGGAGACGTGCACATATGGGGCTGGCCCCGTAAATTTACCCCAAAGTTCCTGTGGTGGAAACGTGGCTAATGTCATCCCACAGACCCCCGGCCCAGATTGACTGCGGCGCACCCCACACAGAGTGAAGCGTGCCACAGTCCCTCGGGGCCAAGGAGCCCCCAGGACAACCGTCCGGTCGCAAGAGAAGACCAGCCACTCCTCCCAGTGCGGAGGCCTTCCTATGAGGAAACACTGGAGCTAAGAACTAAGTGACAACCAAATAAGAACAGTTAAACGCTAGAAGAAAACAGTTAAACACTAAAATAAAACAGAATAAAAGGTAAAAACAAAGCTAAAAGACCTAATGATAAAAGGAACTCAAAAGAAATGAAACGGGTAAAAAAACAAAAAACATTTAATTGCCAAACTAAAAAGGTGTGTCTTAAAAAGATAAAAGACCAAAAAAATAATAACAGAATCTGTGAAAAGGGCAACCTTGACTGAGTCCAACACCCACTGGGATCGAATCCGACTTACTGCCAGCAATGCGGACCAAACTGTCACCGAACGCGTCCAAACAGCCCGTATCAGGGGGCTCGGTAGACCGTACTTCCGGAGCACCCACCTCAGGACTTCCCGAGGGACAAAGACATTTTGAACCTGTTAAAAATTTGATAGCATGGCGACAAGGAAAACGGTTTGCGAGCATAAAAACTGTCTGCGTGTCTGGTGAACGTCTTTGCAACGTTTGCTGCTCAGCGAGTTACTGGCTTAAAGTGCATTCCCAGGATGTTCAAATCTCCTGGGCACCATACAAATGCTTCAAATAAGCCTTTGGAATGTTAGGTCACTGACTTTTTTGGTGTCAGATCACTGAAACAATAGTTGAACGGAAGTAACTTACGAAATCATACACTCTGGAAAATGATTCATAGTGAGTAAAGCTTCAAATCAAGGGCTTTAAATGCTTTAAAAAATTTGCTTGTTCCATGAAGACGTTATAATCAATTGAAAATAAAATTTAAAAAAAGTTAATTTTAATAAGCTACTCTGAATTAACACAAAGAAAGCAGTCTTAACTCAATAATATATTGATTCTGAACAGACATTTTTTGCTTTGAAGGATCTTTGTGCAGTTTGTCACTTTTTTACTCATGACTGCCACCGCTGGCCCAAAGCGCAACTGCTGCATCTGTGTCAGGCTCATTCATGGTGTGCGTGCGAGTACATGCACGATCTTAAAGCGAAAGTTGACAAACGAAGACACGACTTCAAATGAGGTAAGAAAAACTCCGCCCCTCCCCTCTCCAAAGTAACTGTAGAGTGTGAGGGTCCGCACACTCTACTATAAAGGGAAGATAAAAGCTGATAGATGCAGTCAGAGTAAAACAGTCAGGGCTCTTCATACTCATCTGGGCATTGGTGGAACATGCATGACGCAGAAAAAGCTTTAATATTACCTTTTTAAATGGCACAATGCACCTTTAACTTAGTATATCATATGAAGTATATTAAGTTATTACTACTATAAAATCAAAGACTCATCCTTTAAAAGCTAAGTACAAGACGGACAGACGGACCTGGACAGCAGGACAAAATGCTTTTTAATTATGGATAAAAAGACAGGAAATGGGACTTTTGTAATGAGGTGAAATCTGTAATATTGGAATGTAAAATATATGAGAATGAACGTATTGTATGAATAATATAATGAATATAAGAGTAGTGTTTGATAGCAGATGATATACAACATTGATAGCTGATTTGAGCTCAAAAGTATTCTAAGTGAAGACATGTTCCACATAGACACTTGCTGTCTGGCCAACCTGATTATAATTACAATTCGCGGATGCTGTTACTGTGCAAAATTTGAATATTTTGGAGTGAAGCCCCGCCTGGCCCCAATTATTGCCCATACTTAGTTTCACCCATCTACTGCCTACCTACTGCCTAACTGGGGCCCAACAACGAAGCCCATGCCCAGCCAACAGCCCATCTTGGCCAATTGGTTAGGTACGCCCAGGATTCTCGCCACTCTGCTCGCCCAGGGCGGCGGCCATCTTGTCCAATTGATAAGGTACGCCAAGCACTCTCTCCCACCTGGGTCGGCGGCCATCTTGGCCATTTGACTACTACTAAAATTACTACAACTACAAGTACTACTAATACTACTACATCTACGAGTACAAGTACTACTACTACTACTACTTACTGCTACTACTACTTACTGCTACTACTACAAGAACTTGCTACTACTATACTACTACTACTATTGCTACAAGTACTACATGCGTCTTTCCACCTTGCAAGAGTCAGCAGTCCCATTCAAAATTTCCGCGGGAATTTTTTTAGTTATACTTATTATATATATATATATATATATATATATATATATATATATATATACACTGCTGCTCAAACGTTTGTGAACCCTGCAGGCATGGTCAGATTTTTTGTATAAAATATTAAAATAACCTTATTAGATGTTTAGTCACACTCTAATCTAAAATACTGACATTGAAAATATTGGACTTGAACAAAAAGAATGATAATTAATCGGAAATTGCACCTCCTTTTGCAATGAGAACTTCATCCAAACACTTTCTTTAGTGATTTATCAGTCTTTCACATCTACTTTTTGCAAGGATTTTTGCCACTCATCCTTGCAAAATGCAGCCAATTGAGAGAGGTTGGATGGGCGTCTAGCCTAAACTGCCCACTTCAGGTCCCGCCACAGTATTTTGAAAGAAAGTCAGGATTTTAACTGGGCACATCCAGAATATTAATCTTTGCTGTTCTTAAGACATTCCTTGGTTGTATTGCTGGAATGCTTTGGATTATTAGCATGATCCATCGTCTACCAGGCTGTAACTTCACGAAGGACGGCTTCAGGTTATGTTCCAGGATTTCACAATATTCCTCTGAATTCATGATTCCTTGGATTATCCAGGTCCCAATGATAAAAAGCCAGCCCAGAATTTAACATTCTCACCCCCATGCCTCACTGTAGGGTGAAGATTCTTTTGCTGGTATGTAGTGTTGACTTTTCACCAAACATGACTGTTTTAGTTGTGACCAAACAGTTTAATTTTGAACTCATCTGTCCACAGAAGGGACTTCCAAAAAGCTTCAGGTTTGTCCAGGTACTCGCTGGCAAAGTTGAGATGGGCAGCTTTGATTTTTTTTTTGTAAGCAGAGGCTTCTACTTAGCAAGCCTTCCATGAAAGCCTTGTCGATGGACTTTTCTTCTGATTGTTGAAACATGCACACGTGTCCCCGATGCAGCAAAAAAAGGTCTGCAAATCCCTTGATGTGATCCATGTGTTGGCTTTTTACCTGAACTATCATTTTTCTTGTGGTTTTTGCTGATATTTTAGGAGGTTGTCCACTTCTAGGCAGGATTGTAGTAATTTTCAGTGTTCTCTAGTTGCAGATGATCTGCTTCACAGTGGAATGATGAAGCTCAATTTTTTTTTTAGATGACTTCATAGCTTTCCCCAGACAGAGAAGTTGCTGTCACTATCCACTTCCTGAGGTCCCCTGAGATTTCTCTTGCTCTCAGCATGACTGACCTGTATGGGTTCACATGGGTAGGACTAAAGTGACGTGGTTTTGTCTCTGTTTCAGTCAGTGATGCACAAATTATTTGCTAAACCTCTCATTTCATTGGTTAGCATAGTTTAGCTACCAATTTGTCCTACCTGATCCTACTTGACTGCTTGTTTTAAGCAATGCAGCTCAGGGTTCACTTACTATTGCACCTAGATGAATTGACCAAAAACGTTTTGAATTTAAACCTGTACAGGTGAAATTAATGTGAACTTCTCTAAGCTTTTGAATGCACAATGTCCAACTGTTAAATGTTTCAGTACTTTTTGCACAAGTTGCTGTTCTCTAACAAGGAGCTTAACGGCAAAATTCACAAACGACAATGCTCCAGCTCATCGAGGTCGCATCATCAGGGAATGTCTGTAATTGAAGCTCAAGGGTATATGACGAGTTATTGAGACGTTGACATGTTGTTGTTGTGGTGTAACCACCATTATTTTGTATTCCACCAGAAAAACGTCAAGTGAAAACAAAGCAAAAATAAAAGTTAAAGTGCAATTGTTTCCCAAATGAAGACAAAACAGATCCAAGATTAGTCAGACTGTCGTGCATGTTCACAGATCCAACAAAAAATGATGAGTGGTTGCTTATATATATATATGACAATGATATAGTCAGGTTCTATTCAAATTGTGTATCTGATCCAGATGTAAGCAGCTGGAAATAATCTGAAATGTTGATCCCCTCTGTTACTTCATCTGTTGATGTCAAATAAAGAAAAAACATCTTTATTCCTTCGAAAGGAATTAGCTTCACAGTTTCAATATTTTTTGGGAGGGGAGTGCACATATACACAATTTTGTTGCTTTGTTCACTGAACTCTTCAAGGCTCTCTTGGCAATAGGACCTTCCCTGGATTCATTAAGTTGTTTGCTCGCCTCAAGGTCTCATAAGACAAAAAAAATCACCAAAAATACGTGCACTTATGGCGCCAGGCTTTAGTCACAGTGGTGGTTGTTCATTTTGTGGAGAACTGAGGTTGCCAGTTCATAGGGTATGACCAAGAGTTCTGGGCCTAGTTGAACAAGACTTGAAACAGAAGATGACAAGCACAATTGCAGTCGTAAGCAATTTCCTCGAGGAAGCAAGTTTATATTATGAATTTAGTTTTATTTATATTTAATGATAACTAATTGTCACAAACATCCAAGTACGCTACGTGTATTTCTTGCAAGTTTCTGAATTTTTTTCTGCAAGTTTATTTCTTGTAAATTTACAAAAAAAAATCTCTTGCAAATTTGACACTTTATAATGTCGCAAATGTGTTAGATTATTTCTCATAAATTTGTGAGTTTTTTCTCTGAATATTACCCCCCTAAAAAAAATATGTTTATACATGGCCCTAATACTGGCTTAAGTGCATTCCCAGGAAGTTAAAATCCGCTGGGCACCATAGAAATGCTTTAAATAAGCCACTGGAATGTTAGGTCACTAACTTTTTGGTGTCAGATCACTGAAACAACAGATGAACAGAAGTAACATGAAATCATAGTTACATATATATATATATATATATATATATATATATATACACACACAACAGAAAAAATGGAGCATAGGACGGTCATTTTTTTACACCTCAGACAGATCATCCAATCATCATGTAGTAGCCAAATGTCTGAGCGTCAGAGAGGCGGGAAAAAGCCCAGCATTTATCCAATAACTGTCCACATTTCGCACAGTGGAACAATCCACTCTTCAAGCAATGTCATATTGTGTAAATAAATCATTAAAGTGCCGTGGCACTGCAGGGATGAATGAGAAGGAAGTCGATCTGTGATAAGTAGCTGATTCTTAACAAAAGATGAAGGTACTCTAGCGCATAATGAATTGTACACACAGCAGTGCATATTTCATCACTTTCTTTATTTATGGGTCCAATCGCCACTGGTGGGAAGAGGTGTTGTGAAAAGAGGCGGGGGGCTACTGGGAGGGTTCTCGGCACAGAGGGTTGCCTTGCATATGAGGCCACAGATTAGATGAGCAGCAATACACTCCGCCACTAGCCTTGAAGAGAAAAGCCATGGAGCCTACAGAGAGCCCTCCCGATTACTACTTCTCCGACAAGGAGACGGCGTACGACAGATTTTGCGACCTCTCCGAGCCTGCGACATACCAAACGCTCTTCCCGGTGCTCTACATGCTCATCTTCATCTTGGGCCTGTTTGGCAACGGTGCAGTCATTTTCACAGTTTGGCGGACGCAGGGGAAGCGGCGGGTAGCCCTAGTCTACATCGGTAACCTGGCCTTCGCCGACCTGACCTTTGTGTCCTTCCTGCCCTTGTGGGTGGTCTACACTAGCTTGGGTTTCCACTGGCCCTTTGGATGGTTCCTGTGCAAGATCAGCAGCTACGTGGTGTTCTTCAACATGTATGCCAGCGTCTTCCTCCTCACCAGCATGACCTGTGACCGCTACATTGCCATAGTGCACCCGCTGTCCAGCCTGCAGGTGCGCACCCGCAGCTGCATGTACGCCTCCCTCGCTGCCGTCTGGACGCTATCGGGTTTTCTGGCTTTGCCCTTCCTCGTTTTCCAGAAAACCTGGCACAGCAAGATCAACAACCACACTGCGTGTGCTTTGAACTTCCGCCTAGCGGGGAGCAGCGAGCATCTGCAGGGCCTTTGGAGCGCCGGGATAAGCTTGTCATTTTCCGTCCTGTCGTTTCTGCTCCCCTTCCTGGTCATGATGGTGTGCTACGGGCTCATTGTCTGTACCTTGTTCAGGCACTTCAACATCCGCCGCAAGATGCACCAACGCAAGCGGCGACTCTTTAAGATCATCATCGCGCTAGTGGTGGTCTTCGCCACCTGCTTGATCCCCTTCCATGCTCTGGGAAGTGCCATCGCCTTCTCAAACTTGGACCTGTTTCCAATCACCTGCGCTTTCCTGCGCTTCCTGCAGCTGGCCTATCCATACGCCACCTGCCTGGTCTATGCCAACAGCTGCCTCAATCCATTCCTCTATGCCTTCTTAGACCTGAATTTCAGGTCGCAGTGCCTGCGTCTGCTTCACCTCAAGAAGTCCCGCCAGATACCCACCAAGGTGCCTCGAGAACTCAATCAACACTAGGTCTTTACTTCCAGATTCTGGATTCTGTGGCCGAGTGACTGTTGGGACCAAAAGTGAAGTAAGCTTTGAATGCAGGGACGTGGACTTTTATTAAATCTGTCTTACTCACTGACTTACTACGCACTTTTTGGAGTGGGAAGGAAATGAACAGTACTTTCCCTTCCCGCTCCAAAAAGTGCGTAGTAAGTCAGTGAGTAAGACAAATCTAATAAAAGTTATTCAAAGGAGAAAAGGACTGTAATAATAAAATATAAACATGTCCTAGCCCTTATTTTTGGGGGAAGGGTACTCTTTTTGATACATCAGCTCCTCAAAATACGCATTTACAGTATGCATGTTTCTGCAGTAAACCAACCCCCCACACGTTACAGTGAGTACAAAAATGTGCCTTGGACTTGTTTTTGGACTTTTCTTTGAAATGAAAAACATGTAAAACATATGAACAGACATTAACTTAATACAGAATGTTTGTTTTCTGACTTTCTGACTATTGTGTGTCTTTGTCTACTCTGTGTCTGGCTCTCTATGTACCATCAACCAAAGGGCAGATAACCACACACGTGCGTGCACACACACACACGTTAGTGAGCTAGCCAATAGCAGCACAATAGGCATTAAAATAAACGAAATGCACATGTCGGCAGCGTGGTGTGTTGTGCGTAGACTGGCTAGTAGCCTACTACCAACTTTTCATTGAAAACTAATGGAGTCTGTCTAACGGGAAGCTCTGATTTGGACCGTTCAACGAAAAGAAGGTTTTTTATTTAATCTATTTTAAACATGCATAGCATGTCATTACTGAATGCCCTCTGTTGGGACACAGTTAAGCTTATTTAAGTGTTTAATATTTGGCTGAATGTGTGCACTTTACCTGGAGTCGGGCCGAGGAGGGACACCGGGACGCAAAGGAAGAGACGGGTAGGATCTTTCTTCACTGAGGGGTAAATTGGGGCTAGAAGCAGGTTCTTAAATAACCGTCAGTCCATTAGTTTTGTTACACGTACACGTACTGCTGCTTGTGATGCTTCCGTCTGTTCCCTTGGTTTCAGGATATTGACAAAATAAATGTGTCAAAGACATTTTCTATTTTAGCCTCTTTTATATCTGTTTGGATCTTTCTTTTCTGTCTGGAAATTGGGAAGAGTTATTGAGACGTTGACATTTTTTTGTTGTGGTGTAACTAACCACCATTGTTGTTAACTTTTGTTTCAATGAATTGTTTGGGATGAGGAAATCACTAGTGCATCCTTCTACTTAAATGTCCTACTTTCATGATATGATATTACTGTAGCGTGAACTTTTTACATTTTCCATAAATGTCACCTGAAAGCCAAATATTGTAAACCAATATGTGTACTTTTCTGTCTTGGTGGTGCCTAGCGGGTGGCTCTTTCTCACTCACTTCAACTCATTATGCAGTAGCTTGACACACATTTATTTTGTATTCCACCAGAAAAATGTCAAGTGAAAACAAAGCAAAGAGGGGAGTGCACATATACACAATTTTGTTACTTTGTTCACTGAACTCTTCAAGGCTCTCTTGGCAATAGGACCTTCCCTGGATTCATTAAGTTGTTTGGGTCAAGGGCATCCTTGATGTCCTGCATGACTCGCAAAGTCTTGGATCCCATCTCTTCCTGGAGCAATGCTCGCTTGCCCAAACCAACTCCGTGCTCCCCTGTGCATGTACCATTCATAGCCAGGGCCCGTCTGGGAGAAAACAAAGCGATGTTTTTTTGTTTTTTTTCCCCACTCAGAAAAAACATACACAAAGTAAAGAAAAATTATGCGAACATTTGGAATGACCTGGATATTTCCTTTAGCAACTATAACGCCGCTTGTCTGGCCCTTTCCAGCTTTATGCAAGCTAAAAAAATAATAATTGTAGGTATTCTCAAATCCCTTTTGTGTGAGGCATAGCGCACATTGGACATTAGAGCTTGAACAAAGAAAACTCAATCTAGGGATTTCAATACCACTTTTTTTGAGTACTCAAATCTTCAGTACTCACCAATACCGATACCAAGTGCTGATACCATTACTTATGATACATAACATTTCTCAGTAAAAAAAAATGACAGATTACCAATATAGTATATCCCAATTATAGCTAGAAATTAATCGCAGTTATATGGTTTTCAATTTGCTCATGAAAGTCATTTTGCATCGAGCACACAATAAAATGAATAATACAAAAAAAAAGCTAAATAAAAATGAAACAAATAATTTAGTGGTCAGAAAAAAGTCCCAATCAAAATATGTGGTTGTACAACTTCTTTTTAAGGAATACAGTGAAGTAAAAATAATTCAATTCAATACAATAGTGTTCCAAGTAATTTAGTAATATATATCATGTTAAAACGGTCTATGAGATGAATGAAGGAAACGGAAATGCAGAGCAGCCTTCCAAATTAAAAGCATGTAGTGACATGAAAAGGCGGCTGGCTCTCTGCCGAGCAATGTGAAACGCCTATTTGGAAAGCAAGTTAAGCCTCGTAGCGTTCCTAAACAAACAACATGCGATTGGGAGAGTCACACTCCCCCACGCCGTGCTCTCGTCATTCAACAGGCACATTCAAGAGTTTTGATCAGCTCTTTTTCTCAGAAAAAAATTCCAACACTTCGGGGTACGCTCCAACCGCCTGTTTTAGCTAAAGATATTAACAAGCTTTCTCCGACAACAACAAAAAAACTTTCAAAAATATATAAGTTACTTTCATATACTGATAAAATGTCTTTACCCATCTCGAAATGGGAGACAGACTTGTCTATAGCACCGGAACCTGACTTTTGGATTCAAGTTTGTGAAAACGCATTTAAAATGACAAAACACACAAATTTACAACTTATCCAATATAAAATTATTCACAGAACATACATTACTCAATATATGATGAAGAAAATGGGACTCTCAGACTCCGACATTTGTCTCCAATGCTTACAAAACACTACAGACACTTATGTTCATGCTTTATGGTTATGTACTCCGGTTATGTATTTCTGGACTAAAGTCTTAGAAAAACTTTCCGCTATTTTGGACTGTAGGATACCTTTATCTCCAAACTTGTGTTTGCTAGGTGACCTAACAACAACTGACTTACCACATAAACAATTTCAATCTACACTTGTAGCCCTTACTATCGCTAAAAAAACAATTCTTGTTAACTGGAAAAATAAACAAACTCTGAATATCGACCAATGGTCTAACCTCCTCATAAATCACATTTTAATGGAAAAAATATCTGCCTCAAATAAAAACCAAATATCAAAATTTATAGAAACATGGTCTACGTATATAGAATTTTTTAACCTAATTCTGGTTACTTAATTCTGTCTGTTAGCGAGAGCCACTACATCGTGATAACTTACATTGATGTTTCTGCATTTGGCAATTTATTATTATATTATATTATTAGTATGGGATTTTTTTTAATGGGCTTTAGGTGAACTGATGAATACACACACGCTCGCACGCACGCACGCACACACACACGCACATACACATACTCACCCACATACAAAAGAAAATGTATATATATATATATATATATGTATATATATTTAAAAAATTAAAAAAAATTGTTTATTTTATTTTATTTATTTTTTTAAAAAAGGAGAGCAATGATGATGTCAAATCGAATGAACAATACTGAGCTCTCCTTAAAAAAACAAAACAAAAAAAAAACCTCTTTAGGAACATAACGGAGGCTTACCTTGCTTTCTTTATAGGCGTTTCACATTGCTTGTCAGAGAGCCAGCCGCCATTCTACGACACTACGCACTGAATTTATTGTGACATGAATAACAATGGCGGCGTACGTTCAAATAAAGTTTCTACAAAATTTATTAAACTGGAAATTATTTTTGAAAAATAAATCTCTGGAAAGACACCGATGTGAGTTGCAGGTTTTGTCTTGATTCTCCTAAAACTGTGGTACATCTATAAAAAAATATCTTGTGTAATCTTGTGTGTATATAGTAAATCATATTTAATATATATTAATATATATTATAAATCGCAGTTGTTAAACTAAGTTGTGTAAAAAAAAAGTTCTAGATTTAATAAAGTTTTACTTAACACGTTAAATATTTATTCTTATTTACGCCCATAAAACGGGAGGAATACTTAAAAACGTGATGCTGGTGGGGGGCAGCAATGCGCATGCAAATCACATTTAAAATCATCCCCACAGGCTCATGCATTAAATTTATTACCAAAGACTAAAATGATTTTTTTTTTGCTATCATTATAGTTAGTTCAGGTTAGTTTTGTAAACATAAAATGTAGTTTCAATTAGTTTTCGTTTTTTAAAAAGCATTTTTGTTTTCATTTTATTTCGTTAAGGGAATTGTTTCTTGAATTTTTGTTTTAGTTTTTTTGTTAGTTTTAGTTAACTAAAATAACCTTGGTAACGATACCTTGAAATATGGTCTAGTGTCGACCTGATACCGATATCTGGTATCTGTACTCATCCATCCTCAAATAGGGCAAGGCAGCTTTAATCAATATCTCGTCACATTGATTGGACTTGAGGTTGGCTGGTTCGTTACTGATTAGCTCTTGGAGATGTCATTAGCCTTGGGGGTTGTATGTTTGCATGCATGTTGTTTACATGGTGTGTCCAATACAAACATTTACAGACGCTCCCCTACTTACGAACATTCGAGTTACGAACAACGGTACATACAAACATTTCTGCGCGTACAGTATGTCGAAAAATGTTCGGAAAGAAATGCTGTAAGTTAGATTTTGTATTGCGCGTAGTGCTTCTTTCCGCCGCTAATACCGACGATTGGCGCTGTGAGAGCTCATTGGAGGCTGAGCAACGTGTCGAGGAAGAGGAGGAAGAAACGCCGGTCCCCATGAAGCAGGAAATAACTTTTGAAGCCGATTCCAGCGACGACGAAGAATCTCTCATGATATAAAATCCTCCTCTTCCTCCTCCTCCATCATCTCCTTAAGCATCGAGTACATTTTCCAAAAGTAAGTTAAACTTCATTTTATTTATCTTATTACGTACATGTACATGCTGTGTGTGTCTCTCGCTCTCTCTCTCTAACATACGTACTACAGTACAGTACTGTATGTATTCTCTCCATTTTATTAAAAGTTGTTTTCAGTACAAACCAATGCAGGTTACTTGTACAAGCCTTAAACATACTTATATAAACCTTCAATATACTTATATAGGCTTTAAACATAAATTATAATACAAAATATAGCACTGAAGCAACTTACGAACAAATTCACCTTACGAACGATCGTCAACTCGTTCGTAAGGTGGGGAGCGTCTGTACTGTAATTGCTGGTGTGGTATTAGTTTAAACAGACCATGTTTTCTTATTGTTGTGACTTACAAGATCAGATCAGATTTTCTGAACAATTTATGCAGAAATCCAATTAATTCCAAAGGCTCCAGACATTGTTTCTTGCAAACGAATAATCATCCCAATGTCAAAGGAGAAACAGCCATGCAAAAAAATAAAAAATAGACATTTAAAAAGTTCATATGCTTGATAAAAAACAAACAATCTCACTTGAAGAGATGGTGGTTAGTACGATAATTGTATTAAGCTTATATTGATACAACCTCCTACTGGATTTAGTAAATACAGAGGTGTAAAATGGGTTTCAAATTTTGGATTTGGAGAAAGTAGTGTCGTACAATAGCCTTAGGGCATCACTAGCTTTGTTGCTTTATTTACCTTTTCAACAACAGTCATTTTGGTATAACAAAGTGGTAAATAAAAGGACGGATACAGTTAGAGATTATGCATACAATATAAAACCAATTACCACTCACTTTGTCTCTTTATTCTGGAATTTCAATTAACATCAGACGAATGGACTGCTGATAAAAGTAACTTTCAGCTAATTTGGGTGCGTTTATATTTATTAAATGTAACACATATACACTGTGCCATCAAAAATAAAATTTTGTTTGAACATTTGAGTCACTAAACACTTGGATGGTTTCACCCCGAAATTCAGAATGTCGCCACCCGTCTGTTCGTCATCATCCATGAACTAGGAAGTAGCCTACTAACAGATGGACAATCAAACAAATGTACGGCACTCCGTAATTGTAAATAAAAAAAGTTCACCTAAAACTATTATAAATTCATGAGAAGATGCATGCTTAGAAAAGCAGGCAACAAAGTGTGGGACTGAGAAGATCAAGAACAGAAGAGAAAAGGATGCGGTCAGTAAAATTAGTTTGGGAGTCTCGCTTTAAGCCGGATTTTTCTAAAAGACGATAATAATACAAAGAAATAAAAGAACTTTACCTTGCCAGTCTCTCACTGAACAGATGGACCCTATGCAGTTCTTCTGGGTCATTTGGATCAACTACCATCAGACAGTGAAAGTTTCCATCACCAACATGACCCGCGATAGGACCTGTATGAGCATTGCATTGCATGGAATGTTGGGGGGAACCTCTTAATTGCAAAAAATAATATTACAATACAGATAGTGAGATTCATCCATGTTAGATCGCAATCATGTCCACACTGTCGAGACTAAGACTTAACTTTCCGCTTTCAGAATGACTTTTGCATTTTGTGTATGAATATCGAAGGGCAGACAGATGTTCAGTAGGAGCAACACTTTAGGATGCTTGCTTCAACTTTGCCATACACAAAACAAGGACAACGGTTTATCATAAAAGTGCACCTTGTAGTGTGTTACTGAAATCTCTCAAATCACACAATTAGGACAAAATGGTATTTTGGAGACACCGATTGTTTATTTATTTGCTTTCTTCTTAGCTTTAAATATTGGGTAAAAGTTATTGTAATATTTTATTTAGTTATTAGTTTGTGTGGCTGTAATGGTGTGAAGAAGAGAGGCCTCACTTCTGCAGTGTGCTCACCTGTAAGTTTGTTCTTAATCAGGTCCGCTTTCGTCTCCACAATGATATGAGGCAGGTGGGAAATAGGAACGCAGACATCTGTGGAATAGGCCTACAAGCAGACACACTGGCTTACCCACTTTGAACTGCATTAAAATGCTGTCGTAACAAAATAAAAATGTATAAAAGGGCCTAAACCACACTGTTATAATGCTTTTCCATTCAAAAATAGCAAATAGCTTCTTTTTTTTAACTCACCAAAGCATACAAGCATTTTTCGTTCACATCAAGGGTTCACATAAAATAAAAATGCCATGGTCGTCTTATATCGTCAAAATATTTTTTGGTTTTCATGTTGCACCAACAGTTATTTGGCAATTAGAAATGCATACTGCATGTTTTTCTTCTTTTTTTTTCTTGGAGATTTACACTTTACCAATGTGCCAATTTGTTTCAATGTGTTTCACAAAATAGTAGAGAGCCACAATACCTTACCTTGCAACCAGGCCTGAGAGCCTGAGCAGCATACCAGGCGTCATGGCGAGCTTTCCACAATCGGTTTCGTGTTTCTGCATCTCTGGCCCATTGAAAATCAGACCCACCATTAATCTGTGTGATTTCCTCTGTGGAAATGTGACAAAAATCCAACATAATTCCAATTAAGCACAAGTTACATAGGTGTGTAGAGCAGTGGTTTTCAACCTTTTTTCAGTGACGTACCCCCTGTGAAATATTTTTTCAGCCAAGTACCCCCGAACCAGCGTAAAGCATTTCTGATTGAAAAAAATACAACTTAAAACAGAGTGCTGTGCCATCGTTTTCTGAATTATTAACTCATTCAAACCCAAAAACGTATACTGTAGATACATTTTTTAATACTTTGTCCTTCACTCCCAAAAACATATTTATACATTTTTTATGTTTTTTTTATTATGCTAGAGCATACAGAAGGCTTTGATGCAGCTTCTGACATGAAGAGGTTGCTTAAAGCAATGATAGTTATTACAAAAAACGTCCAGCAGGTGGCAGAAGAATATAAGAGCTCAGCCAGGGCCATGTTGCAACAAGCTCTTTTTGACAGTGTTTTCAACAGGTTTGTAAATAATGATGAAACTTAGATATATTCTAATGCCAATTGTTGCAAAATGGAAACAGATTTAAATATACTTTTTTTCTTGATGAAAGAAGAGACTCTAATCTTTCTTATGGTAGGTTCCATGTTTATATAGAAATAGAACACGATATTCTGTGGGCCTTGCAAAATCTATCAAAATCCAGTAAAACAGCCGGGAGCACTGGTGTAGATAGTACACAATCACAATACTAGCTCTATGGAGTTCAGTAAAGATTAACTTTATTAACAGATTCAGAGCATTTGTGTAGTGGTTCTTTAACCATTTTTTAAGGTGGATGCTATCAAACAGTTTCTCTGGTGATGTGAAAATCCTGGTGGTGTGTGGAAAGAGGTCAACTAACTTGTCTTCATTTGTGAGGTCGGTCGACAAAAACAATTGCAGGCTCACTCAAAGCTTGTGATATACATTCAGAATCAAGAGCCCAATAGACTTGTGAAAAACTTGTGAAAAAGTGAGGTACATCCCAAGATAACGTATGAATTTTGGACCCAAATACAAATCCGCGATAAGTGAACCGCGAAGTAGTGAGGGACCGCTGTATATTAATAAATATAATTTACCGACTCACCACTAGTGTTGACTTGTTGTGCTAGGCTCTGTTCAGAACCATGGAACTCCAGAAATAGGGTTGGGGTAACGGGATACGACAGAGAGCTGAACTTGTTGCATGCATTGATCATCACATCATCTAGAAATTCTTGAACACACAAACACACACAGTTATATCATCAGTATTTACAGTATGTGTTAAATTGTCAAAATTATCTTGATCTAATTCATTTAAATAAGTGGCTAGTATTTTACAGGCAAATTGTGATGATGTTAGCCTCTGCCTGTGATGTAGTGTGTGTTTTATTAGCGCAGGCGACTTGTGCTCACCAATGCGAGCGATGGCCACCCCAGCTTGTAGAATCTGCACAGTGCTATCCACAGCAGCCTGCACAGAAGGAAACGAACAGACTGCTGACACCATGGCTTCTGGAATACCGTAGAGGCGCAGCGTTGTCTTAGTGATAATTCCCAGAGTGCCCTCTGATCCAACAAACAGGTTTGTCAAGTTGTAGCCTGCCGATGTCTTCCTATGGTTGATTTAAAATGAAGATGAAGAAACTTACATAAGCGCAGCAATGTGTCATTATTGTTACGAATGACTTTGAACTCTTTTGTCTTACCTGGGACGTCGGCCCTTGCCTGCCGTGTGAATAACAGTCCCGTCTGCAAGTACCACCTCCAGGTTTATAACATTTTCTCTCATGGTTCCATATCGCACTGCATTGGTACCAGATGCACTACAGGCTGCCATCCCACACAGTGAAGCATCAGCTCCAGGATCTAAGAGGAAGTTGCAGCTCAGTGTTGTTTTCCAAATCAAAATAAAAACGCGTTATAAAACTAAATACATAAAATGTGTCCTCCTGTAAGTCTTTATAATAGTCAACATTAAATGACTGGACTGCATAAACCCTATGGTCACTTTGTCAGAGGTCCAGTGTTCTTCTGTGGAAAGAGAATAACTTTCCAGAAGGACGTCCATCTCTGTAGAAAATTCCACCTGACAGAAATCATTCCTTAGTAAAAGGGACATAGATAGCAGCCTGCCTGGAGTTTTCCTAAAGGCACCCGAAGGACTTTCACAGAGTAAATAATATCAGACATTGGCGCCTTGAGTTACAAGTCTGACTCATTCCATGACCACGCTTGTGCATCAAAACACTCATATCTCAAATCATCTTTACACATCGAAATGAATGGAAATGCAATTGATCTGTTCCAGCGTCCCCCACAAAAAAAGTTGTGAAAAATGTGAAAAAAGCTAAAATTTTATATGTTTTACTTTATAAAAACATATAATCATTACATAATTAAATCATAAAGAAATTAACTCATTTTTGCCACTTCTTTTTTTAAATTCAATGTGTTGAACATTGTGCTGCTCCTTCAAATGCCATTTGGAGGCAGTATTATGCAGGCATACAGATATATGGAGATAGTCTTGGCTCGTTATTAAGCCACAGTAATGTTAGTTCTATACAGAGGATAGGTTTAAAGGGTTATGACACCATGTGAAGAATTGTTCACTATGTGCCTTTTATCTAAAATCTTTGCTCGCAAGTCAACGCAAAAAAACAACAACAATGTGTGGTTATTCAGACCGAAACATTTGCATATGGTTGTCACTGTATCATTTGTGATTCTGCACTCAAGACTTCCGTTAATTCAGGGTTGGGGTTTGACTGACCAACAGGAAACCACAGTCCAGTGTCTCGAAGGTAGGCATTGAGGTTTTTTCGGGTCACACCGGGCTCTACCGTCACATCAAAATCCTCCTGGTGGAGATCCAAAATCTGGTTCATATTTCTCAGGCTGAAGCACACACCACCCTAAGAAAAGAGGGATAAACAGGCTCCATCCAGTATTCTTTCTACCAGTGTATCCACTTGTGCTAGTTCTAAGGGGATGCTGAATGCAACCAGCTCTAATGGCAACTTTAAATTTGACGTCAAATTTGGATAGTAATCTGTGAAGGGGTTTTGTTTTCCGCTGTTTGAGACACATCACAAAACAGTGATGCGCATAATCTGAGTACTTAGCTTTTACTTGGCCTTTTTAAGTACGGGTAGACTACTTCACATAAGCGTGGTCTTCTAGGCAATATTAATACACTGTGCATGAACACAATGGTGAGTAGTTGTATGTAAGCATACGAATTAGCAATGTTATTTATGTTTTGTATAGTGCAGACCATATCCCAAGGTGACGTTAACAACTAGGAGAAAAGTGAAATTATTCCAATGTTGTCGCAAGAAATAAGATCTCTGTATTGTATTTTTGCTCACCTTCACTGCTCCTACCCCTCCCTCCAAGCCAGTTCCGGTACCAAATGGGATCATGGGAAGTTGTTTGTTATGGCAGACATTCGCCAGAGCGCTGACCTCCTTTACACAGCGTGGAAAAACAACCACATCCGGTGGACGGCATCTAAAAAAGACATTGACATGGGAGTTCATTGTGAATCGGCTTATCACGGTCTGTAAATTGCATTGCGAGGTTAGAAAAGGCACATAATTAACTAACACAATGCCATTTGATGTCATAAAAAAAATACTGTTTAGACCCGGCACAACCGGTGTCAGAGTTTGGTCCGCATTAGTGGCAGTAAGTCGGATACGTTCCCAGTGAGGGTTGGACACCGCCAAGGCTGCCCTTGTCACCGATTCTATTTATAGGTGCAGCCAAGGGGTTGAGGTGATACGGTTTGGTGACCACAGTATGACATCTCGGGTTTTAGCAGATGATGTGGTGCTGATGGCTTCAGCAAGCCGGGGCACGGCCCACTGGTAGGATGTCTCGCGGACGATTCAGGACAGGACACGCTAGAGAGACATGTCTCCTTTTTGGCTTGGAAACGAGCTGGCCAAAGTGGCTGGGGAGAAGGAAGTCTGAAAAAAGATTTCCCTTAAAAAATAATATGTACTTAGTATTTTGTGCCAACTAAAAGTAACATGCAATTATTTTGCATTTAATCTTCCCCGCAGTTGATTAAGCAAATGCCAATCCACAATGCACCATTCCAAAGAAAATAGTGTTACAGTGACCTATGTACTGATTCATCTTTGCCGTGTTGCTCTCTGACGGCGGTTCCCAGTGACACCCCATCCTCGCCGCATATTGACTTGAATGATGAAAGCGCACTGTCCAAAGCAGCACTCTGTGTAGACACACAAAAGGCACACGTTAAATAATTTTCTGTTACTTAGACCAGCAGTTCTCAAATTAGATTAAACAAAACTAAAATACTGTAGTTGTAGTACTTGTAATACATAAAAAAAAATTCCATCAAGGCATTTACAGATCATTTTAAATAAATACCTATATCCCAATATATAATTTTCCTTAAAATTTAGGAATAGACCGTTATCGGCCAGGCCAATTATATGTAGGTTGTTGGAGCTTGTTGATGAGCTGAATAAGGTGTGTTGGTGTTGGAAAAATTGTATAATAAGTTATCACATGAATGAGCACTTTAGTATTTGCTGTAATTGAAATGCTACACCCACACACACACCAGATGCATGTTTTTTTTTAGTTTAGTACCGCCTTCTAAAACTTGTGAATAAATGCACAGAGCAGGGAGGTGGAGGCAGGAAGTCCTTTGGTGCTGAAGGCATCCACTTCCTTCTTTCTGCAGAAAAACAAACTCGGGTGTGGTACTTGATTCCTGTCTCACGGAGTTGCATCATTTGAGAAGATTTAAATGTAAACCCTAACAGTTGGAGAAGGGAAATATCTAGAACTTGCAGGACTCCGGCCTTCAAGGACTGGGATTGCCCACCCGTGAATTGTAGGACATTACACAGATCTGATTGGCTGGATTTTGCATCTTATGCAAAAAAAAATTGATTAGCTGTAATGCCTTTAATTAGCCTATCAGACGTCATTGATCGGCGCCGTGAAAGTTCTGAAAGTAAGAGTGGGCCAAAATATCTTCTGAGGATGGCACAACCAGTTTTTAAGTTTAGGGGGCAATCACTTTTTTCACACAAGGCCATGTAGGTTTAAATAATCACATTTTTCACACCATAGGTACAAGTTAGATAAATTGAGCAGTAATATAATTATTTGTCCTTTTGGGCTCTCTTTATCTAGACCAGGTAGTGCAGATGAGATTGCATTATTAAAATCACTTGACTTTATTTGAGAAAACTGCGACTTGACTTGCTCAATTAAAAAGAAAGGAATTAAGACATGCTTGAGACTAGACTACGACTTGAGACTTGCACTTGTGACCTTAACCATGACTTGGTCCCATGTCTGTCCTAAACTTTCCTCAAAAGCAACTCAGGACTTGTGAAGACAAAGGAATTGAGTATACGTCAATTAAGCCACCTGAAAAGGCAACTTCTTACTTTCTATCTATCATCTATCACTGCTCCTGCGTTGGGGTTGGTGTTCCGTCCCGTTGCGTGGAGCCAACCAGGTGAGCCAGGCCCCTCCAATACTGGCGGTCTTGTGCCAGCAGATCAGTATCCTTCATGGTAACTCCGTGTTGTTGGAGGTCGTCCGCTGTGATGTCTAGTCATCGGGTGCGGTGCTTTCCTCGTGGTCGTCTCCAGCCTGATGCCTTTGGGTCAAACTTCAGAATGGCTCTTGTTGGGTGGTCAGGGGGAAGGCAAAGAACACAGCCGAACCAGCGGATGCTGCGTTGTGCAACCAGGCGGGAGGCTCTAGACTGGTTTGTGCGGGCTCTAAGCGCTTCGTTAGAGATTCGCTGGGGCCACCTGATGTTCTCGATGGTTCTGAGAGCCCTAATGTCAAAGTCATCTATTCTTGCGGCCAAGGTCTTGCTTAAGGGCCATGTTTCGGAGCCATAAAGGAGAATTGAGAGTATGGGAGTGTTATAGATTCGGAGCTTTGTCGTGCGTGAGATGGTTTGGTGCCACGAGAGTGGTTTCCAAAGGGACTGCTGCCAGGGCTCTCCTGCGGAGAATCTCTGGTTTAAGAACCCCGTTATCAATCACCGTGGACCTTAGGTACACAAAATTCTTCTCAGGCTCTACGGTGTCATTACCAAGCAGGATGGGGGTGGATCAGGTCCCTCACCAACATGCATGAACTTGGTCTTGGCCCAGTTCACATGGATGGAGACCAAGCTTTTCTGCCTCTTCACTGTATACACTCAAGGCGTCCCTCAGCTGGCTGTAGGAGATGCTGAGCAGGATGGTGTCATCAGCGTATTCCAGGTCAGTCAGTTGGTATTTGCCAAGGAACACTCCGGGTACTCGCTCACAGACCCTGCACATCAGGTGGTCTAGTATGCAATTAAAAAGGTCTGGAGCAGCTACGCAGCCCTGGCGAACACCGCTGAAGATGGAAAACCAGTCGGAGACTCACAGCTTGAAGAGGCTGGTGATCTTTGGAGGTGTGCCGAGGGCTTGTAGGATACTCCACAGTGATGAGTGGTGGACTGTATCAAATGCGGCCTTGAGGTCTAGGAATCCAATGTAGAGATGCTGGTTTCTCCGTAATTCATAGACCTTATCAATGAGCAGACGGACGGCGGAGACGTGATCGGATGTTGGGCGGTTTGGCATGAAGCCCGCCCTCTGGGCCTTGGCCTTGATGCGGCGAGGGGGGTTGTGCGTTCCAGTGACCCTGGAGAGCGATACCGTCTGGAGCTAGCTCCTGGTAGGGTCACCCTTGACGGGACGGTCTCCAGGTCGGTTCCAGACAAACAAGACCCCAGCGTGTCGGTACGCTGTGAGGTGGCAGCCCCACCAACCGACTAGCCTGCGGAGGGCTAACAACCCACTCAGGAGAACCCCCTTTTTGTTATGAAACTAACCTCTTACTTTAGCGAAAAGAAAACTAAAGACCACAAACAGAACAAAACCAAAAGGACCAAGTTTTTGTTAAACCTCTTGACATTTAAGATCTGTCTACATTGTAAACAGATCCTGTTTTGTTGTTGTTGATGTTAGTTGTGTGCGAGCGTGCGTGCGTGTGTGTGTGTGTGCCCCAAATTGGTGTACAATGCCCAAATTCATCTGGACATTTACCCTACACTATAGTGTACTAACTGTACTATCAGTTATACCTTTTATATAATCAGTCAAATATTAACTGTTTCAAGCACGTCAGAAGCCAGGGAAATAGCCACGCTGTGACAGCATAATACTAAACGGAGCGGGAGTTCCATACATTAATTTATATTAAGATGCATTTCTGCACAATTAACGCTACAAACAGAAACCTCCTTCCAATGGTGTTAGTGTGTTACCAACAATATATTGACATTTTGGCGCACATATGATCTCGACCTAGTGAAACTATCAAAACTGGCGTATACTTTACTGGGGGGGGGGGGGGGACTTACTTACTCTGGCGAAGTTGATTGTTTGAATGCTGCGACGCTGACAAAAAAGTCGCTGACTTGCTGTCAGCAGAAGCGACATGTTTTTACGTTTACAGTATCATTTTAGTCTGTTTACTATCACAACAAACAAACACTTCCGTTTAAATATTCAGAATAAGTTACAAGCACACAACCACGTCTTGTCTTTCTTTTTCAGTCGTTTACCGAATTTTATTTGGAAAGGATTCTATTTCCGGTAATTTTCCCTCTCGTATCTGTAACTTGCTTTTTGAGAGATTGACGTAACAGCTTCCTCGCTAAGCCGTGGCGTTGCAAGACAGATGACCGCTGTCAAGTGTGCGGCGTGTGACATGAAAAGGAAGAACAGGGCATGACAGAATGTGTTGCGAGCTGTTGTGATCGTGTGCGTCTTTGACCAAAAGTGAGTACACTAAGTAGTGTTTTAGTTTATGTGTATGGTGTTTATTTGTCGCACTACGGTGTGTCTTGCTTGCCTTATTAAGCTCCGACGCCCATTTGATTGACAGCTCGTTGAGTACCTCATTGAAGTTCGCTATGTAACTAATTAAGTGTCTTAAACACCATTTAACTACATAAATGTGTTCTCTTCTGTGTGTTAGACATTAGTAGAGAAGTTCACTAAAGTTTTGTGCGCTTATTTGCATGTTGTGTCCCACTTTGCACGTAATGTCTGCGGTCAGTTTGGGACATTATGCTCTCACTGCGCGGCGCCATTACGCGACGTCCACGGCCGTGGTCGGCCACAATAATATTTAGTGATTCGTTACGTGCGTCATACTTTTGAGTAATTAGCTCATGTTTAGTATGTTGTACAACTTTTGTGTGTGTTTATAGCCATTCATGTGCACAGCTTACATAGTGCTTATTCATGTAAAATTAGTAATGTTGCAGCCCAGTTATTTAGCCAATCATTGTGTGCTGTTAAGTAATGCAATACTGTATTTGTGTTTATTAGGAGTCAAGTATTTACACTCATACGCTGTATTGTTTTTCTGTTTACCAAAAAAAAAAAACACATTGAACTATACATACATTCACACACACATAGATGATCAGACCATGCATACACAGGACTTCAGTATTACAAGCATCCATAGTTAGCCACAGTGGCTGCATCATAGCAGCCCATGCCTGTATGCCTGTACACTTAAATGCAACTACTGTAACCGCCTCTTGCTGATGTTCCTGGATTAAAGTTGCCAATCCACATCTCCGCTCCACTGTTCATTTGTTTTCTGACCGACACCCCGAGGGCGAAAAGAGATACTCTATTTGAATCAAACCTATACAGGCCAAACCTAGCCTCTCCAACAAAGGTAGTTCTTTGTTTTTGTCACAACTGAACAGTGGAATGGTATGTCACCTTTTATTTGCTTCATTGCTTCTTTTCTTTGAGAAAAGGTTTCAAATTGTTTAGCATCAAATCGGTGCGCTCGCCGTTTAAATAGTGCTACTTTGCAATACAATGTTCACAAGAGTGGCGTATAAGGTCGTTTCACCTAAAGCGCAAATGCATTTGATTGGATTGAAAAGTTAATATTTAATTTTCAAATGTTTCTCTGTCAGTTTTAAATTGAGTAATTGAAATGAACATTGACTGTTGGTTGGACGTAATTTATTCTAATGTGCACATCAATTTAAAAGTTTTGTGCAGGAAGATGTTCCCTGTCGACCTTCCACCTGTGGATGACTCTGACCTGAGGTCAGCATCTGAACAATATATTTTGTCGCTGGAATCCAGACCTGAAGATAATGAGTGGTTTCAATCATCCAAAACGTCGAAGGTATGCAGGTCCATTTTAAAACCCCAGGTTGTATGACTAAATGACGATTTACCATTATCGTTATCATTATATTAATACAATGTCTATGTTGTTCCCATGATTTCAAGGAATGTTTACTCTGTGTTTCCAATTAGTTTGAAATAACAGCAAATAACATTAAATGGCTGCAGCTCTTTGAGGACGACCAAACTGGTTGTTCATTGTTGGCACTTCATCCATCTGACAATCCAACTCAAGGTGTGATCACGCATCCGCACAGGCAAACAAAAATGCACACACACACCTTCTGACACTCCCTGCTCTCCATTTCCCTTCTAGTGGTGGCCTTGTACTTGCATGGAAGTTGGTGGTGTGTGAATGATGTTATACGGACGTCCTGCAAAACCAGAACTGGCTTGCTTCCAGTAATCCCACTTTCAGATTTTATTTATTATATGAGGTTACACCATAGTATTGAAGGTATAGTGCAATATTGAGGAATCTTCTGTGTGGAAAGTATTAACATAAACGTTGATCCTGGTCTTGAACAGTTTGGAAAATCTAGCAGCTTTTATTATGTTATCATTTCTATCAATTTCCTGTGAAGAAAATATAGACAGTTGGGAAATTTATAAATTTTACATGTAGATGATACTCTTAATCTCGCAATGCTCAAAATATACATGACTTGAATGTAACCAATAGTCTTGAGAATTTGAAGGTTCAAATTTACTAAATAGAGCTGGCAAGAAATAATGATGAGATGAAGTTTCTCACACAAGAACCTTGCTGCAACGTGATCAGACTAATCTAGAATAGGTTTAAAGTCAGAGTTGAGTTGTAGATTAAATCGGTTTTATTTGACTTCAAAGTGCCTGCCACACTGCGTCGTATTATTCAGTGAATGTATTAGTCTATCATAACATAGGCCACCTATCTTGTTGAATCAGGTAAATGGTGACCTCGCGGGAAGTCCTGATTGAAAACATCCTAAAATTATATCAGAATTGAGTGACCTTGGCATTCATATCATTAAATTCTAAATTAATTTGTAATTAAATTTCAAACTCAAACATGCTGTCATGCTAACAAAGAAACACACAGTATCATTTTACGATTGGATGACAGGTTGTTGTTGTTTTTAGGTGCAGTCACTTATGGAGAGGCTGATTATGTTCCTGCTGAGTCAGATCGTGGACAGGCCTTCGCAGGAGGAAGCACTCTTCTCCCTGCACCCCCCCACAGAGAGCGCCAAATTGCTGTGGCGAGAAGGCCAAGCAGTAGGCTTCTACACTGTCAAGAACAAAGGTAAAAAAAATAAAACATTGTACTATATGTGATTTGCTGTGTCTTACTAACTAACTAACTGACTCACCGTCAATCCATCCGTCTAATATTAAGTGCTCCAGATGTGGTTCGGATGAATTCAGCTTTTTACTCATTCTGGATTTGTGTACTAGCATTGGCATTCAGTATGAACATTTCATGTACTGTTGTAAGTCACACTTCTTTTTATATTTGGCTGGTCCACGACTTGTATATATTCAAATTAGAGCTTAGACTGGCGCCCAAAATCTCCATTCCCAAATCGTGTTCGACTTTGTTTTGGCAGTTGGCAAATACTTTTGGTGCATTACTGCTAGTGGCCAGGTGGTGGTGGTATTGCACCACTGGGGTACTCTGAATAATAGTCCGAGCTTTACTGTTCTTTGTCGTGGTTATCGTAAAATTTCCCCCAAAAATGTGGCTTATTGTGACTTGTTTTGTTTTATTTGACTGGTGCAATTTATACTCCAGAGCGACTTTAAATACAGTACATATGTTATTTTGTCAACATGCATTGCAGTATCACTCGTGCTGTACACACCCGACTCCCATCTGTGTGGCGTTTCAGGCACACTGTGTGACAGCTGGAGCAGCCGCTGCTACCTGCTGCCTGTTCTGGATACTGTGTTGGTGAGGACAAGCTGGAGGAGGAGAGGGCTGGGACTTAAGATGCTGACTGACTTCTGCTCGTCCTTTCCCAACGAGGAGGTGCTGGGAATCAGTGTGCCGCTTTCAGCCAGCATGGTTGCAGGTTAGAACAGTTTCCAGGGTTACGCACAACAATTTAAATGCCGACAATATACAGTAAACCAAAACTGATTTCAGATAGTTATTTTAACAGTAATTTATTTTAAAGATATAATCCAGTGTGTAATATAAGTAATGTACAGTAATACATTTTCACCTCATGATGCCATAAGTAACCTCTGTTTTTAGTGTGTAGGCACTTCCTACAGCTGAATGAAGATCACAGAGACCGTCTGTATGAAGTCGAGGCTCCAGGGGCATGGACTCAACGGCGTAACATTTGGCTCAACATCCAAATATCCTGCTATTTGATCAGTGGACAAGAAGTTGGCTGAATGGAAAACCTCGTTTGATCCAAGAGTCATCTTGTACAAGTCATAACTGTTATGTTTGTGGTTTCTTGCATCTATCCTTTTTCTGTCACGGGTGAGCTGGAGCCTAACCTAGCTGACCCTGGGTGAGAGATGGGGCACTCTCCGGACGGTTTGCCAGCCCATGCATGTGGCGAGTTATTTGGGAGTTATTTTACACACCTAGCAGAAGATCGCTTAGGACAATTTTTCTTTTCTTTTTTCTTCTCTGAAAGGGCATTAAAATTCTTCCCAATGATTTATTGTTTGTGAAAATCAGGTGAAATTTGGTGAAGACATGCCAATTTACACATCAGGCTAGAGAATGAATATGAATGTTTACACCACAAGGGATTGTATTATGGCCTCTTGTTGCTCAATTGTAGAGATTTAGAGATTTAAATTCAAGAAAAACAAGGAAGCAAGTTAAGAAATAACTATCAATTCCAACTGGGAAGAGACTTCTACTTATTTTTCTGGTGTTTGTATCAAAAATCTGAAAATGGATCATTCTCACAAAGTTGATCCTCAAAATATGGCCGTGCAACGTCCAATCAGATGCATGCTGGAGGGACACTGTTGTAGAAAATATTACATTGACATTACAATGCCCCTACGTGTGATCACAGCGTACTTTTGCGCATACTACCGCAAATCCTATAAAGGGGCAAACAGAAAAGGCAAACTTGAAATGAAGAGCGGCTGGCTTGACCGCAGTGTGTGATCAAGGATGCACACAGTTGCGGATTCAGTCTGATCACTTTTAATCAAAAATAACAGCAGAAACAAAAACAATCTACACGAGCTGCCGCAACTCACGCTCATGCATTCCTCAAGGCTCAAACAGACTGACTAACCGCCCAACTTTTTTTCTTTATTAACCATATTCAAAAGAACAAGTATACAAAGAAAGTTGTATACAATTGAACAAACACATGCCAGGGGGTACATACATAGGTTACGTGCGCTCAAAGAGTTTATAAGTTGTACAAATACTGATCGTTTTTAAAGCCTTTTTGTTAAGTGAGCTCCTAATCAATTTTATATAAGACATAGTATAATTATGAAAGTGTTTAAAGTTTGGTTTTTGGTTGCTGTATTTACATTTGTGGAGATAGAATTTAGCTAAGACGATCAACAAGTTTATAATAAAATATACATCCTTTGTTTGCTTTTCATAATAAAATAAAATATTCTCCCATTTTAAACTAAAGTGTTTGTGTAACTGTGAAGTAATAAATCCACAAAAGTCTTTCCAAAAAGTTGTAGAATGTAAGCAGATTCAAAAGAGGTGCTGGACGGTTTCAGGATGACTTCCGCAGAAAGAACAGTTCACATCAATGTCCCTTTTGAATTTGGTCATATACTGATTTGCAGGATAACATTTGTGAATAATTTTATATGAGACTTTTACCCTATTTGTTACAAAATATTTGTTTGGGATTGTCCATACTTTTTTCCAGTCAATATCATTTACAAAAGAATTCCAAAAAGAAATTACAAGAGGACTGGATACAGTCTTTTTGAAATAATGCACGGATATTCCTATTACTATTCGTGTAATGTGTCAGACAGATTCTCCCAATATATGTTTCCATAGGATTGGGGAGAGAAACAGATATAATATTTGATTGAACATCTTTAAATAACATTATTACACCAGTCGGAATGGCATACTCTTTTGGGGTAGCTGGAAACTCGTAAGTACCTAAAAATTCAGCGTAGGACATAAATTGTCCATTATTATTAAACAGCTGTTTCACAAAAATGATCTGTTTCTCAACCCAATTAGAGAAAAACAAAGATTTAGTTTTATAGAATATATTTTTATTATTCCAAATCTGATATTTATGGGGTGAGAAGTTGTGCTTATAAATAAGGGACCATGCAAAACGAACTTGTTTGTGAAACAGAGAGAGCTTTACCGGAAGTTTATCTATATTGTAGTCACATTTTAAAATAAAACTTAATCCACCAAACCCAGCGCCCAACTTCCTCAACTGCCACCGCCCCTCTCCCTGACGTCACGTCCCACTTAACTGGCCCCACCCTCAAACACACACAACAATAACCAACATTACAATACGTTAACAATTAAATATAGTGAAGTTCATTTTATTTATTTATTTTGGTTAGCTGTGTTTGTGGATATTCTTATTCACCATGTCATCTCATCCGTACAAGAACAGATGAAGCCTACTCGGATGAGATGCAAAAATTCTTATACAACCAGAGCAGTCCAGTTGTGATCGATTCAATGTCCGAAGAATTTGGTTAGCTGTCTCGTTCGCCTAAGGTTTTGTATATGTTTATTATATACTGTACACTGTACTGTTTTTACGTCTTAAAAAAGGCAATATGGAATTGAATTGCTTGTGTAGTTTTAAAGTGTTAAGTAATTAATTATCTTTGGGATATTATGTCACAGGCATGTTACTTGAATTTTTTGTTTTAAAAAAACATGTTGGTACCCTTTTAATAAAAACAAACAAACCCATAAATAAACGCAAATTTATTTCACCACACTGTCAATTTTCTAGTTTGACTTGTCTGCCTCACATTTGAGAGGTCCTGGGTTCTATCGACTCCTGTATGGATTTAAAGATTATGCATGTTGACCTTTTTCACCCCCAAAATGTTCGTTGGTTAAAAAAAAAATAAAGAAAAAAAGGCAGCACTAGTCATGCCCTCCGGTACGTAAAGTGTCAAAACCAAGCGCACCGTTAATGTGGGTGGAACCGGAAATGTCAGTTTCAGGAAAATTACTGACGGGATTTTTTGGAATACTGTATAGAATAATTTGCGGAAAATGAGCCGAATCTATCATAACACATCTTTAGAAAACAAACCAGTACACAATGAGAAGTATGGCAGTGAGTGGTCACCCGGCTCACATGAAAGGTAGGGGAAACCTGTTATAATTAAGTAAATCCGACACATTAATTTTAGTATGGACTAACGATTGCCATTTGCTACAGTATTTCGGCTGATCTAATTGCTTTCCTCTTCTAATGTTCTTGCCGTCGTATCGGCGCAATCCTAGGGGAAAAAAATGTTTTAAAAAACATATATTCGAATCATTAAGGACAGGAAGATCATACGGCATTTGATCTTGGTTGTGATGTGACTGTAGTGTTCACGTCCTCCAGGGGGCATGCGAGCATCCATCCATCCATTTTCTTAACCGCTTAGTCCTCACAAGGGTCGCGGGGAGGCGCTGGAACCTATCCCAGCTGGCTTCGGGCAGTAGCCGGGGTACACCCTGAACTGGTTGCCAGCCAATCCAGGGCACACAGCGACGAACAACCTTCCACACTCACAATCACACCTAGGGACAATTTAGAGTGTTGCATGCGAGCACAATTTGTAGATTGCAATGATTTGACATAATCATTTCCAGGTATGTTGCAAAAACAGCATAATTTAGTGAGATGGTTGACCTGTTATACTGTGAATTTTTATTTTATTATCTTGTTTATTTTTTTTCTACTCATCTAATTTATATTCAGGGAGTTGTTAAGGAGTTTTGCATATGAATGCTTTTAAAATGTAATATTTATTGGTTGATTAAATAAATTTAAAAACAGCACATCTTAAGGAACTGTAATTTATATTAGCTATTGATCTTATCTTTTTATTTAAGTGTCAAAAAAAATTCACTCAAAATGCTGTTTGTATTGAATAAACTTGTGGGTTTTTTCGGGTTTTTTTCTGCAGTGGTCCTGGAGTGATTACTGAAGGAATGCTTGTAGATGTTTCAAGACATGCACTGACTGATGTCAACAATCAGAAGGTACTGCATGTGGACTTAATTGATCACAATACAAAAAACGAGGTTTCCCTTCATCAAGTGCTCAATCAATGCAAACATAGGAAATTTATTTACAGTAGTTGATTCTCTGAAGTGCCTCCTCGACCTTCAAGTGTGAAAATACTCAACTAACAATATCTTTTTGGGGGCTGCCAACATATTTTTCTGTTCTGAATTTTCCCAGATTGTGTCATTACGTAAAAGTAAGGCTAATTTACATACGACCAACCCCACACAGTTTCTCCACCCATGATTTGGCAGCTATGATGGTATTTGTCTCTGGTGATATTTCTTGTGCATGTGTTATATATGCAGAGTCTGGACACTGGTTTGTGTGTAATTCTACAGTCAACAGACCCCTGCCTGTTTTTTTTCTAGTCTGCAAACAAACTTATTGCAAAAATAGTACTCATTGAACCATTTAACACTGTTCAACAAAAATCCCAAAATGTTTTTTATTTTATTTGGCAGGTTCGTTACTATGTGCTGTACATCAAACCTCGACGCATCCATCGGAGGAAGTACGACCCGAGTGGGAACGAGATTGAACCAAACTTCAGTGACACTAGAAAAGTCAACACAGGCTTCCTCATGTCCTCCTACAGTAAGTGAAAACCAACTTTTATTTACTTGATCAAATTCCATCCTGCATTTGTATCGGTCTGCTTTTCCTCATAATGGAATATTTGATTAAATATTTAGTAAATGTGAGGTCTTAAATATAATCTTGAGTGCATCTTAAAAAAGTTTTTTAAAGATTCCTTAAATCTGTAGATACACTGGCAAGTGTACTGTGATACAAAATGTAAGCAGCCTCCTGCAAGCTATTTTCACTTGTAAGAAGGACAGAAATGGAGCGAAGAGCTAAGACTCCAACCCAATTTAAAAAAAAAAGTTAACTTCCTCTAATGTCTACATGTGTGCCTGTGTTTCCGTAAATTTCCATGTAGAGGTGGAAGTTAAAGGGGAGTCAGACATCCTGTCCGGGGAGCAGCTGTCAGCACTGATACGCAAAGCCGATCTGGTGAAAATCACCGACAAGCACAGACCTGCCGGGACGTGGGCCTTCTGGTATCCTGAATGCGAGATGGACAAAACAGAGCTGGAGACAGAAACAGACGTTAGACTCAAGACCAGAGGGAACAGCCCCTTTATATGTGAGTCTGGATTATAATGATGTCATGATGTTCCAATCGGGGTCCAAAGAGAATTTGGGATTGGTTTAGTTGAGGTGACACTGTATGTTAAAAAAAAAACAAAAAAAAAAACAGATGGTGGACAACAGTATAGGGGAAGTCAACCTTAAACAATTCTTGACAATAATATGTTATAAGTGACCTCACCAGTCTAAACGTGACATTCCGATTAATATGACATTTTTGGAATATGAGTTATGCAGCAAAATCCAGCCGTTTTCATCCATCTCAGGGGCCGGCCATTTTGTCACTTGCTGTCCACTGAAGATGACATCACAGTTGCTCAGGGCTCAGGCAACGACCGATCGCAGCTCACCGAAGCTGAACTGTGATTGTTTTTTACCTGGGACCTGAGCAATTGTGATGTCATTTTCACTCGACAGCAAGTGGCAAAATGATATTAATAAAAACTGCTGGATTTTGCTGCTTAACTCATATTCCAATAACGTAATATTAACCAGAATACCATATTTAGACTAGTGGGGCTGCATAGAACATATTATTGTCAATCATTTTTTGGGTTGGGGTTGACTTGACTTCCCCTTTAATGAGCTTTCATTAAAGTGTAAATGAACTCAGGTTATTTTTTATTTTTTTATACTACTTGGGGAGGGTTAAAAGATCGGACTTGATTAGATTAAAACATTCTGTGGTTATTTCTAATTTCAGTAGGATTATGTTCATGGGTTTGCTTTGGATAAAATGATGTATTTAATAAATTATTATTATTTTTTTTAATTTAGTAAAGAAATAAGCCTTAATTATAGATCATTTTGGACTATGTTTGGCCTGGTGGGTATTTTCACCTTTTTCGTTGTTTTTTTTTTTGCTCTTTATAGTCTCCTTAGCCAAAGTAGATGGTGGCACAGTGTCCAAGTGTAACTTTGCTGGAGATCAGAATGCTGGAGCATCGTGGACAGACAAGATTATGGCCAACAAAGCTGGAGCACATGACACCCAGAAGCCTGCGGGTGAAGGAGAGGGATCGCAGGAGGATGAATGGGTGAGGGCAGCATTGGAAATTCAACCTAGTTCAGACGTACGTACGGTGTACATTGCAAGAACAATGTACTGTATATAAGAGGGTAAAAATGTGACATTCTGCATGATTAATATTAAAAAGCTCACTATGTTGTTTCTTTCTCAGGATGACTAAAGAGAAGGCGACATCAGTATTGAGCTCTTGGACCATCTCCAGATTGAACCACCTCAACTTCAGCTTGATGCCATGGATCCGATTTCCTCGGTACCCCCCAGAACACCAAACTTGTTGCACATGTGGCCTTGCCTTGAACTGTTTCTTCAAGCATACGAAATGAGACTGAACTCTTCTTTCGCCTTAGTAAAACTGACAGCGTTATGCTCTGGTTATGATTTGGTCACCGACACGCGCTCTATTATTTCACTTGCTTTGCTACTTTCATGCATATTTGCATCAGTCATGTTGCATTAGAAAGAAAGCTCAAACTCCCAATATACTACATAGGATTGAATTTCTTCCAATAGCGGTTGAGGTAATATATTATGCAACAATAACAAAGATATGACCAAAGAAGGATAGTCATTATCCCGACAATAGCATTTGGCCTGGAATGGGCATGGGAATTCAACCGAAAATTCCCGATGGCCACCTTACCCTGTAAATAATTATTCTGAAAGTAAACTATATTATATAGCTTCAGAATTGGCCTTCACATACCAGAGAACTAAAATTGAAAAGAATGTTATTTTATCTTTATTTTGATTTTTTTTTTAACCTCATGGCTCCATTGACCGCGTGTGCCTGCTGTAATGTATACAACAATTGATAATGCAATGGTTATTAGACTTTACGGTAGATGGTAGAACATTGAGAGCAAATTATTCCCATCCTACGCCAGCTGTGTCTCAGTCAGCTATGTGAAACGTTACACTCCCGAAATCCCCTACTAAAGTAGCTATGCAAATTTACATCCATTTGAAAATCTCAAACAAAAACTCTTGACACTATTAAAAAATATAAAATGCATTAGAGTATGTACAATGAAAATAGTGGGGGGAAAATAGAACAATTACAGATTTAGTTATACAATGACTCCTTTTCAGAACAATAAGACATAAACGTGTATATCAACTTAGTTGGTGATTTATTGCTTTAAAACGAATGGTGTAAAAATAAATGGACATACTGTACTCATTTTTTCCATTTACGGTAATTCAATTATTATTATTTTTTTAACAATTCTTTAATATACCATACATCACTTGTCGGTGAGTAGTCCCAACTTTTCTTGTCATCTTTGACTACATACATACATATTACAAATACACTTTATCCATAAGTGTTTCCCATTTCCAAAATACCATCTATAGCTTTTTTTCCTAATAAAATAATGTAATAAATCTAATAATGTAAACAATAAACATAAACAACAAAACCTGCCATCATTCTTTACATTTCTTTTCTTAACTCAGTGGGTGTTATATGGAATAGATGGCTAAATAAAGACTGATGGTTTGTTTGATGGCTTGTTGGTGTTTTGGAATTGGGCCTTGCCACAACTGTACATTAGAACCCACCACTAGCCATTACTTCCAATATCTTCTGATGCCACTCCATTGTACAGAAGGACTACATTTCAGACATCTACACCAATTAATTGGTCATATGATTACAAAAAACATCTCAGTTATCTCAAATATGTTATGTATTATATAAAACGGTTAAGATTCTGTTCTTCGGCTCTGATATATGTCGAAGCTAGACATGGACTTTGGCAGCGTTCATCTTCCACTTGATTTGGAAGGATATATTATAAATAAATATTGATTACTGTTTTCTGCAGAAAAGAGTACGGCAATCGGCATTTTGCTTACATTCCGTATTGATCTCAGGAAATTGGGTTTTAGAAAAGTGCATCAGTCAGTTTTTGGTCCATTTTGTTGGACTTGTCTTCTGGATTTAGTAGCAGATGAAGGCCTTTCAAAATTGCCTTCAACATCGAATGGGCTAAACAAACGCTACATGTAGTAATCAGTTCTGCTTAGAAACCAGTCCAGTACGGTCTCCTTGTTCTCGCTGACCCACTGGATGTTGACTTTGATCTGCTCAATTGCGTTGTCCACAGTCCCAGAAGCAGCACCAATATCATTCTTTGTGGCAAAAGCCTCCAACTGCAGAGATACACAGGTAAAACATTTTAAATGTAAAAGAGTTACGGCTTTCTAGTCATCAATTTGTGCAAAAGCTTGAACCAAACTGAATATGTAGCAACTGGTGACCGCCAGGAACGTAGTGTAAATTAGTGAAAGGGAAAATGAAGCTTCATGAACCACTTGCGATATATTTTACTCCTCTAGATGGTGCTCTTGGTTTAAAGATAAAAGCTAGTGCAATTGAAATTGATTACATTTCCACTCCATCTTTAAACCAAGTGCAAAAAAACATCACAAGAGATTCATGAAGCTTCATTTTCACATCACTACTGTAAACGTAAAATATTATATATATATATATATATATATATATATATATATATATATATTTTTTTTTAATACCCTTCAGTCCCTTGATGACTTGTTGGTGAGACCCAAAATGAACATGGTTGTTTAATAGTTTGTCACACCATCCAGATTAAAAGAAAAAAAAATAGCTCAATGGAACATCGATAAAAACCATGATGGGAATGACAGCTTCGATTGCGTGACTTATCTTATGATCGAATGTGTTATGATATGTTTGCTTTGACATCACTGCTATAAGGATAAAATACCTGTTCCAGTTCAAACTGTGTCGAGAACCTCCTGCTCACTACCTCGATCAGCTTGGCTCCATCGCTGGGAACAGATAAAATAGAATTGTACCATTGAAACTAATTGTTCTGAAAATGGTCAAGCTTGAATAAACCTTCTCCTGACGTCATTAAGACCACATTACATACATATAAACTGTAATGAATCAGCGCCACTTCCTTGTGGCCGTTATGAAAAAAATAAGTCAAGATAAGCACTGATTACAATTGAAGACCTTTGTACTCGATGACAACTAATTTAAACAAGCCACTGTGGATCATAATCTTTATGGGTTTGTTCAAAGAATGTGCTCACTTCAATGTCTGATGCAAACAGACAACAGCAGGACTAAACTTGTTCCCATCTGTGGCCTTGGACCACCAGATGAACACAGTTTAATGTCTACATTTGGAATCACAGATCCTCAGATGTATTTAAGAATGAAACAAGAACCAACCTCTGACTAACATAGTCCCAATGTGCTTGAATAAAATTCCAGGCTAATCCATGTCCTGCCACATTTGTGGCAATGTAGTTAATAGTCGAAGCAACATCCATCAGTCGTATCTTCTCAGGGTCCAAAGTATACTTCAGGTATCTGCAAGATAAACAAGTCTGTCTTTATTTATTTATTCATCTAGTTGGAATTTACCTTATCTGAAGGCGTAGCCATAATAAAATAATGTTATTAAACCTTTTATCGTTTTTAATAATATGAAACATCAAGTTTGAACATCAGCGCTACTCGTTAGCGTCACCTGCTTAGAAGCCAGGTCTCCTTGGTGCACGACAGCGCTTTACGAAGCTGATCTTTCTCTGAGGTTTTACTGGTGGTCTGGAACTTATTCCAAGCAAACTCCCACTCTTTTGATCCCCCAGCGGCCACAGCTTGGCAGTAGATGACTGACCGCAAGTTGGGGTGAATGCTACGTCACACAAACACACACGTCAAACATGATCACAGTTTCTGAGATGCATTGTTTTCTCATTTCTTCCTACAGATGTTCCGTGAACCCAATACAAGTCAATGGCTGTGATCTGGTTGAGCCTTGAAATGAAAGCCAGTGTTACTTATTTTGTAAAGTCACCAGTAGACCTTGTTTGTTATATTGTTTAGAAAGCAAAAACAACATGTGAATGATAGGTTTTTTGTGTTTTGTTTGTTTGTTTGTTTTTACCCAGTTTTGTCCTATTACACTAAATTCTCAAACGATAAATTGCGCTGACTGTCTACTTACCTACTGGGATGGGCTCAGTTATCTCTTTTAAGTGGAATCATAAATTATACCCCGTAAAGTTGATCTCATGGTTAGGAACACAAAACATATTTCAGAAAAATATGCATCAAAAGCTATGCTAAGCACACTTAGCTTGGGAGATTTTAGCTCCAGAATTGCCTACGAAAGTGTGTTTCACTATTTCTGTGGAAACATTTACAACTTACCAACTTTCTTCATAAGAGAAGAACTATATCTTCTGTTCTCAAAGGTCTGGGATTTATTAGAAAAACTAAAAGTGAATGGCAAGATACATGAAATAGCCTCATAACGGGAGGACTGGCCATCGGGAATTTCAGGGGTTTCCTGAACGGCTAATCCATTTTTGGGGTAGCTTTCAATAGTTTTTCTGATAGCCACAACTTGATATAAACTGAAACTGACATAGTTGAGTTTTCACTGCTCATTATCAATGGTGACAAAAAAAAATTTTGTTTCAAAGCTGTCAGAGTGTGTGATATTAATCTACATGGGTTTATACTGTATGCCAGAACATCCTTATGGCCAGGCTCGATTTTTGTTCATTTTTAGGTTTGAGATGGATAACAAAATGTATCAATTTAACAATGTTTTGCAGTAAAATACACCATTTTGAAGATGGGAGAATTATAGAGAAGGAAAAACATTGTTATTTTTTGTCTGCCTAAAGTAGAGGGTGTCTCAAAAACAAAAGCTTTTTTTGACAGTGAAGCACTGGCCTAAAACTGACATTTACCTTTGCTAAACCTTTGCCGTAGATTAAAGCCAAGAATAACAATTTACATGATTAAGATCACCATGCTGTTAGAGTGTCCTAATCAATCAAATCAATCAAAGAAATAAGTGGGTTGATTTGATAACACATTTTACTGAGCCTAGTGTGTCCATACCTGTTTATGTTGGTATCATTGCTATTCATCCATTTGTCAAACATCCGTGTAGCCATATCTATGCATTCTTGGAGTCCATTGGAACAAGCCAAGTCAATGGCTGTGATCTGGTTGAGCCTTGAAATGAAAGCCAGTGTTACTTCTTTTGTAAAGTCACCAGTAGACCTTGTTTGTTATATTGTTTGGAAAGCAAAAACAACATGTGAATGATAGGTTGTTTTGTTTTGTTTTGTGTTTTGTTTGTTTTTTACCCAGTTTTGTCCTATTACACTAAATTCTCAAATGATAAATTGCGCTGACTGTCTACCTACCTACTGGGATGGGCTCAGTTATCGCTGATGTAATACATTATGTCATTAGCAAAATCAATTCTAAAGTGTACAGAAACATTTTGTCTGCCAATGTAAAGAAAGATAAAAACAAAAATGATTATGGCTCTTTTGTGATGCAGCAAGATAAAGAGCCTAAACACAAACAATTTCAAGGGGGAAAGAAATGGCGAGACTGGAATAATCCATTTCCAGACTTAAACCCAATAGATTATGAATTTTATCTGCCAAAGAGAAGACTCAAAGGAGTAACGTCCAAAATAATAACTAAAAGAGGCCACAGTGAAAGCCTAACGAGCACAGATCTGCTCCATCAAATGAAAAGTGAATGATATGTTATGTATGAAGTACTACCTTCATGAGCGAAAACGCTTTTTTTGTCTTTGCATTACGCAAGCATGGAATTGCCATTGTGGAGGAAACATTTTTGACTGGCGATCACATGCGAACGTACTCGCAAATGTGTTCAAACTCTAGAGGTGGCATTTCCAGGTCCAGAAAGTAAAAACCCTGACACTGTTTGACCTTAGCCCCTGGTGCTTGCTAGCTAGCTAGCTCCCTAGCAGGTAAATGAACACCATGGGAGCTAGCTAACTAGCACCTGAGGCTAAAGCAGAGTTTTTACTTTCTGGACCTTGTTTTGGTACCTCTGTCAAATATACTCATAAGTACATTTGAACACACTGGCGAGTATGTTCAAACGTACTTGTAGGCTAAATGCTACAAACAGCAGATTTTCCCATAATGCCCCGGGTTATTGGCTTGCGCATGCGCCGTTGCGTTACTCGGAAAAAAAATCAAAACCTACATCATGCACTGCAGGCATAACAATAAATCATAAAAGTTACAAATAAACAATTTTTTTTTTAATTAACTTTTCGAACATATTGGGTGAAATGCCCAATTTTTTTTTCACTTGCCCAGGCCCAAATAATACTAATATGCTGTTTGTAGCATTTACCTTACAAGTATACATTCAAACGTACTCGCGAGTATGTTCAAACACATTTGCGAGTATATTTGAACGTACTTGCGAGTATGTTTGAACGTATTTGAGAGTTTGTTTGAATGTACTCGCAAATATGTTCGAATGTACTCGCCAGTCAAAAATCTTTACTCGACATTGGCAGTTCCACGATTCCGTTATTGCATGTCTTTATGGGCTCTTGCTTTTTTTTTTTTTTTTTTTTTTTACACAGAAAGGGTAAGGAAAATCCTTGAGTTACTTATATAACCCTATAAAGCAAAAACGTATCATATTAAATACAAGACATTTTGAAACCTCTATTTCATGAGTATATTATATCCCCCCCATTAAAACCCTGATGTATATGATCTGACACATGCATTGCACGGATAATCCATTAGAGGGCAGTATCACCCAGCTGATAGCTTTTCCAGCGACCTTGCAAGATCATCCCAATTGAGAAAGGAGAGACATGAGAAATGTTCTTTCTGATGTTGGGAAATATTAATATGTTTGATATCACTGTTTATTATGATATATTTTTTTACAGTTATAAATGTACCAATTTAAAGCATTGTGACCGGATGTATCAAAATTACACAAATCAAAAGTCATATGTGGATTCTAAAGGACCAATAAATATTTCATTTACAAAGAATCTGAATTTTCTCTCATATATTTCATGGTTCGGGCTTTATAGGAATAAATATGTATATTCTTGCTAAACTATATACATCAAACAGCAATACAAACAGAAAGTGCAAGGGAAGCATTTGTTCCTTACTGTAAGGAGTGGTCCATTGGAATTTCAGAGCTGAATGTGAAGTCGCTGGAGCTGTATGTGGAGTTGCTGGAGCAATCTGTGGAATTGCTGGAGCAGTCTGTTGAGTTGCTGGAGCAATCTGTGGAATTGCTGGAGCAGTCTGTGGAATTGTTAGAGCTGTCTGTGGAGTTGTTGGAGCTGCCTGTGGAGTTGTAGAAGTAACTGTACAAGTTTTCAACTTGATCCCGAAGATAGGCCTGAGAAAGAAAACAAAAGTCTTACAGAGTGCATGCATGGAAAGGTTCTCAAGCACATTGTTGTACATTTAGTTTGATGTTCATAACCAGCAGAGATTTTTATGTCCTTGGTGAACATATCAGTTACAAAGTCAACATTCTCAAAAACATGACAAATAGTAGTGTCAAGCATAATTAATCTGCTCATAATGTTGTAATGGAACATGCCTGCATGGGTCCATACACCTCGGAGCGGTCAAACATGAGGATAAAGTAGTCAAGATTTCGAACTGCAGATTCCCAGGGTATGTAAGCTTTCTCATTGCGAAGGAACCATGTTGTATTTAGAGCCAGAGTCACATCAACAAGTTCGGCCCTGAAAGAAAAAAATAGCAAAGTGAGTGACTATTTAATTGTGTTGATCTACAGAAAATTCCTCTGTGGAGTCCAATTATGTCAATGTTCTGATTAAAAGATTGAAGAATAATAATAAAATCAGCAATACCTTGCCAAATGAAATGCATCATCAATGAGCTGCCCTCTGTTCATCACTGGAATGTGCTAGACAACAATAAATAAATAAAATAAAAAATATGAGACTGATGTTCAAAACCCTATTGGGTTTTAGTGACAAATGCAATTCAGGCTAAAGTGTCAAATTTTTGGGCAACCATTGTGAGGTCAAAGAGGGACATAAGTAGAAGTTAGTGAACTTGACAGCAGCTACATCAGCTTTGGTATGGTGCCTTGCTCAAGGGTGTTCCAACCAACACTCAATCTATTCATAATATTCCATTTGAAAAGAAAAAGACCTACTGCCCTTTCTGCTCTACAAACTTAATCTAACTCATAACTTTCAAAACAAATTCTAAAGTATGCATGCTACAACAATGCTTACTGGTAGTTCTATTACTGTATTTGGCAGGTTGGCCTCAAACTCACTTCTGGCTTTGATTCCAGCTGGATGAGGAGTTGCTCCCAATTCTCTGGGTTGTAATTGACTCTGTAATATCCAGTGCAATTGACATTTGCAAGGATCCACTCTCCATGCTTAGAAGTGAATATGTCTTGAACTGCTCCAAAGGAGATATTAGTTAATGTTGTATACAGAATATTTAAAAATAAATAAAAAAAAGAGGAAATCATTAAAAATACAAAATATAGTAGAAAGAGGCCAGAAGATAGAATATGCCATATTCTACAACTGACTGCTAAATAAGGTATGCTCAGATTCAAATGGAGAAGATATTTGTTTGTGACTCCGATTGCAGAACAACTATAATTGTTTCTTTCTGAGCGTCACCGTTTTGATTAGGAAAAAGTAAGAAAAAAAAGTGGTTAATTTAAAATGTGTAACAAGTTGCTATTCTCTTACTTGCGCTTCTGCCCTTCAACCAGATGAGAGTAGTTCCTGATGTATTTGACATCACTCGGATTGGGATATGCCACAAAAGACTGAAGAGTGAAAATAACAGACAGTAATCAGTTGAAGTCTTTTCGGGTAGTTAAGTGAGTCAGCTGAACTCGGGCTGTCATGATGTCATTTGCAGATAGAACAATGCAACATTAGAGCTGTGTTTAAAATGTTGCCTTGACAAAGGTTATATGGTTGATCGACACCAACTAAAGTGGTTATACATTTACTATATACATATATCATATACATTTGGCTGAAGAAAATTTTGAAAACCCCATATAATTTTCATTCCACTTCACAATTATGTGCTACTTTATATTGGTCTATTATATAAAATCTCAACAAAATACACTCAAGTCACAAAATGTGGAAAAAAACTTTTAAAGCAGAATGAATACTTTCAACACTGGCTTACTACTTTTCATTGCCATAGTTTTCCATTTTTGCACTGTAAAAAAAAATCATAACATAATTTAAATGTTTATTTTATTGTATTTTACTGATTTTTTTCATTTAATTTAAAAAAATTGACTGATCTTATATAGTGAATGTAAAATAACATGACAACCAACACTGTAATTGTGAAAACACAAAATATTTCTGTTATTTTTGTTTTAACATGTTTTGAAAGATGAATCACATTATTTTTTGTCATATAATGTTATATTACATCAAACACAAATTATTATAAAACCTCTTTTCATAGTTTTTTTTTTTTAAACATGTTTTCTTTTCTTTTTTTACAGCGTGTTAATGAATTTTTTGTACTTCAAGTTAACACGCACTTTCGGTTGAATAAATTCTACCGAGTTGCACGATGTTGGTGGCGTCTGCTCTGTTGTTTGCTAACCATAAGAGTTACAAATGAAGTAATAATCATTTTGCTTGAAAATGTAACACACGACATACCGGGAGTCGAAAGAACTGTTGAAAAGAAAGTGCTTCTGGTAGATCCTGCCATTTGTAGTGTTGATGGTAATGACAGGATATCCAACTTGATTGGTCCATGTGCCCATCACCCTGGCAACATCGGTGTGACCCCCATCCTCAACAACAGCCTGAATGTATGGAACATAAGCGTGTAATATAGATGCTTTTCTTTTGTGTAGGCCTGCTAATGTGAGTTTAAAAACATTTGGGGTTTTGGATGATTTTGTTAACTTACCTTTCGTATCTCACCCCAAAGGTCATACTGGTCAGTGGTTCCAAATTTAAAGTCACTGAGGTAGTTCTGGAAAGATTAAAAAGGGAGGGAAAAAATGGATTAGGTGTTCTTTTTTGTTGGAAGAAAGGTGGAAAATACAAAATATCTGCCAAATATCACCTTTCAGTTTTTATGTGAGGATCAGTAAAAGATGTGCACCGAGCTGACTTCATTAATATATATTTTTTTATATAATCTGTAATTCAGATGCATTCATGAAAGCATTATTCATAAATTACACTTACCTATACCGTAGCATCTCACTTCCAATTGTTCTAGTGACAAACCCTACACTGAAATTTGTTACACTTTTTTTCTTTTGACATTTTTTTGACCCTCACAACCTCCTCAAGTAGGACTAATGTTGTTTCCTTGGTCTGTCGAATTGACTTGACGGAAGTCATTTTAAATAATACAACACTTGAGTCACAGAGGGGAGAAAAAATGAAAGGAGGAAGAAAACAGAGACCTCAGAAGGGATGGATTTCAGAGAACTCTGACAATGAAAATGTTTCTTTTATTATAAATGAAGACAAAAACGCAAAACAGATGTTAGGACATAAAGTGATTATGTTGCTGCCAATGGGCTTACTCATCCTACTATAATTCACTGGACCTGGTGGGCGGACTGGGCAGTATACAGCAAAGCCTACATTTGTCACACCGCGGTGAGGTTGTCTTGTCATTTCCTGTTTTATTTTGAAAATTCTGACTCCTCTCGTTTCAGGTAACTTGTAACTTTGAATAGCCACAGTATTGTTTTAGTTAATGAGTGATTTTCGATTGTAGTTTAGACTTCCTCCCTTTTGGAGCGCCTTTAGTTTAACTTTGAATAGCTTTTGTTTTCTCCCTCTCAACGAGGAACTTTTGTTTTGTTTAATAAAAGCTGCTTTAGCCTCAACCTCTATCTCTGTGTATGGGTTCTAAAACTGCCACGTTGTGTCAACATTTGAAGGATACGCGCTCATAATATTTTGAATTTCCTATATGACTGTATTGCTCATTTGTTACTGTCCTAAACCTGCACTGAAATATTATATAATGTGTCATATTTTCCTAAATTATTGTTATTATTTGTGTTATATTTTCCAATAAAAGTACTTTGCAACAAATATGGTACATGAATATAATATGTCATATTGCATCTCTTTCAGATCCAATTAGTTAATTATTTATTATTTGTAATATTTTTGATACATTAGTCTTATAGTGGTTGCACAGTACAACATTGCTAATAATGAATGTATACAAAAAGGGGAGTACTGTTAATGTCTAAACTTCAGGAAAACTACTAATTTATGACAAAACAAGGCATTTTTTGTAAAGAAACAAGTAAAGAATGTTAAATGTTACTTAACACAGTTCACAAAGTGTTATTGAAAGTGCAAGTAAACTCTAGAATGGATTATTTTCATTAGTGAAAAATTGTTTTGAAATTGGAATTGACTCGTCGACCAGCAACACAGAATTAATGAGGTCATTTTCTTTGTCGAGCCTGAGTGAGTGGAACTTCTTTCTGGCAGGCTAATGGGTCGCGCCACAGAATACAACAATGAAAATGCAATTTATGCTGATTCACGCAAGGGTACATCAACACTTACGTTAATCCCTTTGTCGAAATTTCTTTGCTCCACAGCATCCGCCAGCATCCTCAGCACATTTGCTCCCTACAGCATAAACAAACATACCCAAAGTTCACTTCGTCTTATCAATACATGAGAACATTACTACAGTATTTTCCACATTTGAGTATACCTTGTAGTAGGATATAACATCAAACTTCTCAGTGATCTGTGAAGTGGACTGGATGTTGCTTTGTGGGACACTCAGAGGATGTGAAGAAGCCAATGCGTCGTGCTCAAGTGCTACATGGAGTTCATGCATGATGTACATTTCTCTCTGGGGGAGACAGACAACACAGCACACAATAATGCCTATAAACAAGACTAGTAAGAGGTATCAACTTCTCAAATCAATATAGCACCTTCCATACATCAGAAATGCAACGCAAAGTGCTTTATAGAGATAAAAACAGACAATGGAAATGACTACAAGCATATAAAAATCCATCCCCACATACAAGCTCATCTTACCACTTTAAACGTTGGTTCAACGCCGTCCATTGCCAAGGTTGCCATGTAGGTGGCTAAGCCCTCATTTAGCCAAACTTCACTCCACCATTTCATAGTCACAAGATTTCCAAACCACTGCAAGCACAAGGAGACAGAATTGAACACATACCTAAAGAGAATGAGTTATTACACATGACATGTGCCCATAGTAATTATTACTTGTTATTTTATTTTTATTTCAGAGACTGAAGCGAGCAATAACATAGACCACTGGTGCAAATTGTTTAATAGTACAGAATTTGATTTGTTATTTCATGGTCAAAATTAATGGATTTCATCTGTCAAACTATTATAACTGACAAGACGGCGATCTGCGGGATGAATAGTAGTTTGTGTCACTCATATAGCATCTCCAGTGCTTAGAGCCCAGGCTGACCAGGCACTATAGCTACTTCTGTCAAAGTGTCACTAGGATAACTAGCAGCTTGATTAGAATGAAAAATTACTCATGTGTTTCTTTTTCTTTTCTTTTTTACGAACCTGGTGTGCCAATTCATGTGCAATGAGGTAGGAGATTGTTTCCTTGTGCAATTGGGATGACACTCCCTCTTCATACAGCAAGGCTCCCTCGTCATACGTGATCAGTCCCCAGTTTTCCATCGCTACCGCAGACAAATCTGGCAGTGCAACTTGATCTGAAGGAATGATTAAGCATAATTAACTCATTGACCGCCATTGACGGGTATAGACGTCAAAAATTAATTTGAACTATTTTTATTAGTTTTAATTTTTTCTCTCCACTTTTGTTAACAAGAGTATGAAAACCTAAAACAAAAATATTGTACATTTACAACAGATATAACATGTGATATAACGTGATTAATCGTGAGTTAACTATTGAAATCAAGCGATTAATTAAAAAATATATATAATTATCGCCTGACGCGTTTTAAAAAAAAAAAGAAAGAAAAAATTATAAAAAATCATCAGCATCAGTCGGTTCAAATTTTGAATCGCAATTAATCGCATGACTTCAGTAGTTAACTCACGATTAATCACAAATGTTATATCAATTCTAAATGTACAAGAAACAATTCTAGGTTTTCATACTCTAGTTAACAAAAGTGGGGAAAAAAATTTAAACTAGTAGAAATAGTTCAAATTAATTTTTGACGTTTATAGCCGTCAATGGCAGTGAATGAGTTAACTATCCACAAAGCAATAGTGAGGTTCTTCTTCCAGAAATCCTGTCAAGGCACATACATCGGGGGAAACAAGTTGGGGACATGTGAGTGATGTTTCGAATCTGCATTCTGACCAAATTATATTATTCGGTTTCCTACTTTGTTAAAACACTGTCAGCAATTAATTAATTATTAGGAATAACTAACATGAATGATGCATTCACATAGATGAATATCATGAATTATTAATTACATACAACTAAAGGTGCACTAATTTGAGTAAACGTGTTATTTTAGAAGTGTGCATCAAACTGGTAGCCATTTAACCCCTTTAGACACGCATTTTTTTCTGCTGGGCAAAATTTCTTTCTTTTTTATGTGCGCTGATTTTGATAATTTTCCCCACATAAGAACAACATAGAAATTATTTTTTGAGGTTATCTCATGATTTTAGTTGTTAGAGTGGACGCCAGGATAATATGGCTGTAACGTGTTGTAAACTTACCAAGCTTATATTTTTAACATGAACATCATGCAAATCAACTTGTGATTGTGATTGGTTAGTTAAGATCCAATCATGAGTGTTGACATCATCCAAATGATCAGTTTTATTGGTTTAGGAACGCACATATGTCATGTTCACTGCAACCATCTCTGGGTCTGAAGGGGTTTAAATGAATCAGCATGCAATAAGTAGGAGTAGCTTTCAGTTTCAAAACGGATGGTGATCCCTTGTTTAGAGGCACAAGTGTACAGTATTATAATTTCCGAATAAGAAAAGTGCTTCTTGGATTTTGAAGATTTGATTTGAAGATCTCGAGTTAAGAAAGCTCTTACCAGTAATATTTGTAGTGCTACTGAGATGAAAAGAATTTCAATATGCTAATTGTACAATAAGATAATTGAGAATGAGCTCCAAGGACGAACAGTTTTATAATAACATTTAGATAACATCTTTTACCGCTCCCTCTCTATCAATAAGGATTTTATGATATCGGAAAAAGAAAAACAGAGGCAGGAGTCATCATTGGTTGTTGAGACAGCGGAGCTACATCGCCATGGTTACACGTACTGTATATGCGCAATGTTAAGGCTCAATAAACAGTGAGGGCTCTATTGTGGCATGAAACAAAGCGTTTTCCTGGCCAATCGTAGCGGCCTCCCTCACTCGTTTGCAGATGGAGGCGGGCTCGGGGCACAATACGCCCGATTTCCTCGGGCTTGACATTGCGGAAACAGAAAGAGAATGTTATCCATCAAGACATTGAATACATTCTTACCAAGCTTTTTCAAGTGGTATTTCATTTCAAAGTGTTTCTCATAGAACGTGAGAATCTTTCCGGTAACATTTGCTGCATATTGAGTGTGTCTAGCAGCAGTAGCCTCTGGCCGAGCAAATGTCTGCAAGAGAAATTCATAGAGGGAACAATACGTAAGGTCCAGTTTTGTTTTTATTTTCATCTGAAACATTTGCACACATGGACAAAATTGTTATTGTTGAAGAAAGAAAAGTCAACTTAGTAAAATTCGCTTTGCTTAATTTGTTGAAAATTAACAAAAGAAAACAAGGCACTTTATTTTTGTGGTCCAGCAAAATTAGGCCTATTTGGATTAACCGATTTCCCGTAACTGAACAATGAGTCATAAGCACTAGTGGCACCTATGTTTTTATTTCTTTATGGGAATGGTGCCAACAATTTTGGCCATAAAAGTCACAACAAATGAGTGTAAAGGGCAGCAAAAGATGCTGCCAGTCAGGGCTGGACTGGCACAAAAAAATCGGCCCAGGCATTTTGACTTAGGCCTGCCAGGCTGGCCCAGCCCAGCCTGACTCTTGCCTAACATGTAGTTCTGCCACTGATGTTTATTGATGATGTTTCAGTTTGCTATCCATATTCGAAATTGATTAATGGACTGGTCCTTCTAAATTGCGGGCCAGTAGTAAAATGAAGAAAATAATCATTAAAAAGCACTGCATCTGCCCCAAAAGAGATCGGCCCACCGGGCATCTGCCCTGTATACTAGATGGCCAATCCTGCCCCGCTGCCAGTCAACATAGCAAACATGAACTCAATGTGTCTTACTTTGGTTTGGTTGAATATATAAACACAAAGAAAACACATTACAAGTCTAAACTATAAATTGAAGCAAAAAAGAAAACAAAAACACCGTGCCGCTTTCATGCACTCTTTCTATTTCAATTGAATTTACCATAATTTTGACCTGTTGTGTGGTTTGTTTGTCTAGTAGCAAAAACTATCATCTTGGTTTAATGATAATTTGTTGAAGTCAAACCAGTTTTTTAATGTGTTCAATGTATTCTGCACCGTAGTCAGAAGCTGCTTCAGGTTCTCTCCTGAACAGTAGAGAGTTGTGTCATTGGCGAATAAGACATTTTTTTTATATTTTTGAGACACAACAGATATCATTTATATACAATATAAATAATTTGGGGCCTAGCACAGACCCTTGGGGAACTCCATGAGTGATCTTCAAGTGTTTTGATTGCATATTGTTAAACTGTAAGTACTGATATCTATTATCCAAATAACTTTTCATTCATTTATATGCCACTTAAAATAAAAGCACACTTACTCGGATATACACACGGTCGTGCTCCGATGTGATGGACGTGAACTCTGAAACGGTGAATGCCAACAAGTATGTGGACATTTTTGGTGTGGGATGAAAACGAGTGAATTCCCAGTCGTCGTCAAGTTTTTGATTTTCTGAAAGGGGATAGTGGATGGAAAGTAGATTGCATGAAAATATACATTTAGCCTTGTTTCAAAAACATATTTACCATAGTTACATCAATGCATTCTAAATCTTATTTATTCACCTGCCAGAGCTTCATTTCCAAGTGCATCCATGCTTTTTCTATGAATGATTGTCACATCAAACACAGCTTTCATTTCCGGCTCATCAAAACAAGGAAACACTCTTCTGGCGTCTGTTGGCTGCAGATGTGTACTAGCAAGAAATCTATGAATAAAAAGTTGAGTATTTTCACCATTAAGTACGTCGGGAGTTTGGAGTACAGTAGTGAGTCACATATGTGCAAGTCATGAGCAAGTCTCGAGTCAAGTTTCAAGCAAGTCCCAAGTTACTGTGCACAAAGAAAAAGAAAAAAGAGGCAAGCAAGTAAAGTTATTACTTGGTTCAAGCAAGTCTTAAGTCAAGTCAATTTTGATCAGTTACAACATATATTGCAGTGAAATATTTTTTCACTGATCATGACACAAAAAAAGTACATTGACAGCTCTAGAAATGCAATGAAAGCAAAAAGTATATTTTCAACTCTAAAAATTTAACAACTTAAGAGTATGAAATATAAACATTATATGTACTTATATCATTTAGAAGAATGAAGTGAAGGAGAGAGATTATTTTGTGAATTTTGTAGGATGTTACTTGAAATGAAGTCGAGTAGACATGTATTAGTTGACCGGACCCTGCCAAATCCAATATGGAGTCTGATATCTATGCTGAAATCATATTAAAAATATATTTATATGGTTTCAAAATTATAGTCTCTGTAATGTCTAATATGTATCACTTTATTGTCTTTTCTATTAAATGCATAACTGGCAAGAAGATTAATGAATATTTGACTTTGGTGAAATGGCGGTCAACTCTGTGAAATGATACTCCACGCTCATTGGAAAGCATTGGCCTTTGGATGGTTGCAATTTCATTTGTGAGGAATATTTTTGGGGAAAATGTGATCAAATATTGTTTGACGACTATAAGAATTTGCCTGGTTTGTATGATAAACACAAGCAAAAGCAATACAATACATACAATACAAAAATGAAGCATTGCATTGCCAAAATAAAAGAAATGCCAGGATGTTCGCCGGTGACCATCAAATTATTATACATGTGCTGCTGCATCACTTCGGTGTATAGGATGGCATAGCTTTTAAGATGAAGTTTAGCGTCCAGCATAGCATCAGGTGCTAATTTCGAGATGTGTACCATGGATTTATTATTATATATTTTTTTAAAAAGTACAAGTAAGCATTTTCAGATGTGCAAGTAAAAGCAAGCATGACTAGAATGATGGACACAATGTTTGGAGTCAAACAAAAACAGGAAATAACCATTCAAATCAAGCAAATCCCCCTTTCGGTTTAATTCAACTATTTAGTTTTAGTTGTCAAACTGGAATTGAAATTTTACATTTGTTTGTATTTTTGTCACTTTGAAAAAAAAGAATTTTTGTTTTAAACATATTGGGGGCATCCACTTGCCGTTTTGTATCAAAGCCTGAAATTGAAGCTCGAAAAATCTGTCATTTTTGTTGTAGTGGAAAGAAATAATAAACAAAATGTTTAACACAATGAAGTACCAAGTCCTAATTCTGATGATTCAAATTAATTTACTTGGCTTGAATCCCTCACCTGTAGTTATCTTTTTCTTCTTTTTTTTTTTTCTAATAACCAGAGCAAGGGGCAACCATGCATGTAGCCGCCAAGTACCACATTAGTAACCCACTGCCGTGTTATAAAAATAGGTGACTAATGATGGGACATTATGATTTTCTCACAATCTTAGAGAAGTCATCATTTGAAGAGCTAAAGACTGGCTGAAATTGATTTAAAAAATGCTGCAATTTAATATTGATCCCTAATTATTTTGAGAAATCATGAATATGATAAGTCTATTCACATAAATGAATATCATTACTCATGAATAATAAGGTCACTTGTATTGTATACAGCAACCAAGTGTTCAACATAATGTTTCAAAAAAAAAAAAGTTACATTGAAAGTAATAACTCAACAGATTTATCAATCAAATTCTCTCCCTTACCTCTCTGTGTTTGTATTATCCTCAGAATGGGGAACGCCTTCATCATATGTGCTTACATACAAGGCTTGAAGATTTTGTGATATCTCTCCCTCGAATGCCAGAAACAAGCTGTAGTTCTTTCCAACCTCCAATGCATTCTTTAACTGAATCTCCAAGAAATCACTTTCATCTGTATGATGTATCATGTCAGAGATCTCCATCTTCTTTTTTGTCATTTCGTTCTTCACCAATGGATTATAAACCCTCAAGTCTCGGCTATGGAGGTAAATGCTCCTTGTCTTCTCAACGCAATGAAAACGTACCGATGAGTTACCAGTGAAGAGCATCGTCTGGTTGGGAGTGGTGACATTAACTTCCTCGATGATTTGGGAGTAGAGATGAAGATGGAGAAAAATCTTGTACTTCTCAGGCACAAGATTTGTCGGCAACCGCATGACAGGCGGAGGTGCTAAAGTGGTGGTTGGCACGGTCGGACGTGGCGTCGGGTTCATTGTCGCAATCTGAGTTTTGTAAAAAATGATCATCGTGAGAACGCTGCCAATGACAGACACAGTCAGGATGCCAAAAACAGCGGCGAAGACCATGGACGTGGAGGTCTTCAGCATGGTGGCTGCTGTACCGGGGGTCGGTCCGTTTTGCTTGCCTGGCTGAGTTTAGTATGACAGATCTCTGCAAGTTCGGATCTGCAAAAACTTATCTGCGTCCAAGTAACCGCCCTCTCATAAACAGGGCTTGGCCCTGCTATCCCAAGTCTTGTGTTTGGATTAAGCATTAACCTGGACATTGCATAGGGAGCAAAGAGTAAGTGATTCAGTAGGGATGGTTGTAAATTACACGTCATCGAGAGTGCGCAAACATCTGGAAGTGGTTATTGTGGTCCAGCCACAAACTCCAAGATAATTCTCATCAAGCGCAAGGCAGCCCATGTCTCCGCCTCACTTCATCACCTTCCATTTCTCAGCTTGATCGTTACGGTGGATTTAAAAAGTCTACACACCCGTGTTTAAATGCTAGGTGATATAAAAAATACGTGACAAAGTTCATTTCAAAAACTTTGCCACTATTAATTACCCAATTAAATATTATAAGAAAAAAAATTGAGATGTGCCCATTTTTACGCCTGCCTATGAAAATAGAGCCCAATCAAGGCAGATGTGTGAATACTTTTGGCAGAACATTGTTTCAGTCAAAAGCAGGAATTTCCAGCAATTACAAGCCGTTAAGTAAATGTGACATTTTCCCATCTTTTTCGTATATCTGATATGATAGGGTGGCAACTGGCAATATGGAAGACTGACTGATTACTTTAATAAAAATCAAAGGTGCTACAGCAAAGTATTATTCTTGATAGTGTGCATATGTATTAGGGATGTAACGATATCCAAACGCAATATGATATCATCACGATATGAAGGTCACAATACGATAGCTGACAGGTACCGGCTGGCTAAGCGGTACACAGGTTCGGTGGTCGCTTAGGCAAAAACTCGGACATGGGAGGAGTTCGGTGAGGCCATGTAAAACGACTTCCGGACAGCTTCGGGGAAATTCGGGTCCACATCCGGCGTCTCAGGAGAGTAAAGCAGTGCACCATTAACACTGTGTATAGTGGAGATGGGGTGCTGCTGACCTCAACTCGGGACATCGTGAGTCAGTTGGGAGAATAAATCGAAGTCCTCCTTAATTCCACCGACACGTCTTCCTTAGAGGAAGCAGAGTCTGGAGACTCTGAGGTGGGCTTTCCTATCTCTAGGGTCGAAGTCACTGAGGTGGTTGGAAAGCTCCTCAGTGGATGAGAGTGTTCTCCGGAGTTCCTAAAGGCTCTGGATGTTGTGGGGCTGTCGTGGTTGACACGCCTCTACAACATCACGTGGGCATCGGGGACATTGCCTCTGGATTGGCAAACCGGGGTGGTGGTCTCCCTTTTTAAGAAGGGGGACTGGAGGATGTGTTCCAACTATAGAGGGATCACACTCTTCAGCCTCCCTGGTAAGGTTTTCAGGGGCGCTGGAGAGGAGGGTCCATCTGGAAGTCGAATCTTGGATTCAGGAGGAGCAGTGTAGTTTTCGTCCCGACTGTGGAACACTGGACCGGCTCTACACCCTCGGCAGGGTCCTCGAGGGTGCATGGGAGTTCGCCCAACCAGTCTACATGTGTTTTGTAGATTTGGAGAAAGCGTTCGACCATGTCCCTCGAGGAGTCCTGTGGCCGGCCAGTAGTGGCCGGAAACGGCGCTGATGTGTAAAACCCAGAAGTCGGAAGTCCGTGGCATCTACCCCATTAGCTCAAGAAAATTATGGCTCTCGGGTAAAAAAAAAGAAAAGAAAAAAGGAAGCAGATTATTATTATTGCGGAGCTCAGAATCTCTGCCTGCACCTCGAGCAAATCCGCCAAGATCGCATTAGACCACCTACACAGTACATTCTGTAAATTTGACTCTATTAACTCTTTGACTGCCAAAAACGTTAAATAACGTTAAGTAAAATCCTATGGAGTGCCAAAGACGTTAAAAGACGTTTGTTTAAAAACAGAGGTGAAACTAACCATTTTCTATTGTTGATTACTGAAAAACGGAATAAGGTAGAAACAAACTTTTTTTTTCTGATGAAAGATGAGAGTCCAATCTTTCATTTGGTAGTATGTGTGTTTCCATAGTCCAAACACATAATTTTCTGTGGACCTTGAAAGATCAGTCAAAATGCTTAAATCGGCTGGCACTGGCGACATCCCGTTCCTGAAAACGTCTGGCAGTCAGAGTTAAGAGTGGGACCAAATTGACTCAGTTTTAGAGTAAGAGTTACACTTTGAAGAGAGTAAAATAAATCACTTGAGGGTTGAGGAACGAACTCACTACCTTAAGCTTGGGAGAATGCCACACTACCAGATCAGTGGCTTGTGGTAGAGTGTCTGCCCTGTGACTAGGAAGTTGTGGGTTCCGTCCCCAGCCGGGTCATACCAAAGACTATAAAAATGGGACCCATTGCCGCCCTGCTTGACACGCATTTAAGGGTTGGAATTGGGGGGGTTAGATCACCAAATGATTCCCGAGCGCGGCCCCGGTTGCTCCCTCACCGCTCCCTCGGGGGGATGGGTCAAATGCGGAGAACAAATTTCACCCCACTTAGGTGGGTGTAACATCCAGTGGTACTTTAACTTTACCACCTGACTTATGCCACCCCTACTGTTTGCGTAAATCCAATAGGGGATATATTTTCCAAAACGGAGAGGTGACCTGTTGTTTCGACATCAATCTTAAGCTTGGGGCCTCCAACTTAACACAGATCATACCATTGTTTCGTAAATTGTACATGTGGTTATTAAGTCTTTGCAAAGCAGGTTTGGAATGACTTGGTTTAATCATCTGTGCTGAGCTCCGTACACAGAGAAGCTTACAGTATATGAATGCAATACAGATGAAAGTAACTTGAAAACACTTCTTTCTTTGAGGGAATGTAAGGAAGCAAGAAAAGTACTCGAGTTAGTCCTTTGCAGCAAATAACCCTTAAAATACATGATCCAGTGAAATGATCACAATCCACTAGTTGAGAGAACAATGTTTTTCTATAAATGTGCAAAAAGATCTCCAGTAAATGTTCAGAAGCAAAAGATTGACAATAAGGGCCTCTGCTGAACAGCGTGTGTAATTGCAAAAGCACTGCTTGTGTTTCTCAGATAGAGAAGCCAAACAGTTGAGAATCTTGTTCAGGATCGAATCAATACCTTTTTCACAAACTTTCATCATTTGCAAACACACTCGCTCTACTTCAGGAATATTACACATCTACAACAGCAATGGAAATTCTGAAGCAGCACACATCTATATTGACAACTTCTGAAATCTTTTGGTCAATAATTGCATTGAATGCAGGCTGAAATGTGTTGCATTCCTTATAGACTTCATCAGAATTACAACGCATCTCTCTTAAAGGCGAAGCCAAGTCAAGAATTTTCTTTAATGTGTTGTATGCATAATAGAACTAGACTAGTTGGGGTGCACTATCGAATGTTTTTTTAATCGATTAATCTATTGATTATTCAATCGATTAATCAGATTCAGGTTGTACTTTTTAATCCAGATTACTGTTTATTAACCAGTGATTAGTGTTTATTTCGTACTTTGTATTCGTATAGTGATGAAGGTGGATTGATGTACTATGTTACCGTTTCTGTCATTGTTTTCCAAAGTATAAAAAGATGTTTGCAAATGTCTTATTTTTATACAGAAGATAATCAGTCTTCTTTCATACAGAAATCAGTAAACAATTACTGTTGATATGCTGAAATCAGAAGATTTGGACAGGTTTAAATTAAAAATTGGCTCCAAATAATTACTCGATTATTAGAATAGTTGTCGATTAATTTGATAATCGATTACTTGTTGATTAATCAATTCACTTTGACAGCTCTACATTGAAGATATTACTGTAAAGATTTTTTTTTTTTACTTTAATAGCAACCAGCTGCTAAATAAAGCTTAAAGGGGTTTAAGCTTGCTGCTACAGAATGTGGCCATTATTGAACACATCACCTTGAATACAGTTTTATTTTATTATAAATAATTTATAATCCACAAAGTAAAAAATATACACCTTATCATTTGCACCTTAGCACTAATTTTTGATACTACTGAGAGTTCAATCATTTTCATATATTACCTATTCCAAGAATTTATTATTTTTCTTTCACCCTTTATGGTCTGATCCAATTTATTTTCCAATATCGGGACCAAAACTTGATACAAGAATCAGATTGGAGCGTCCTTAAAAATGACCAACAGTCTTATGTGACATGAGCCCTCTGAGTAGAAGGTGAGTAAAATAAAACAAGAATTGAGAAATAAAATTACATTCACAAATGGTTGGTTACCAGAGCCAGCTGTCGAGATGCTGAACACAGTAACAGGACTCTTCCAAGATGGCCGAAAGTTCCCCGTAGCTATTCTCTCTCCACGTAGGAAGTAGCCTCTCGTTGTTGAGCGCCTGCAGTCTTGGCGTCCCTTCCTGAAGGACATGATACAAGCACGGCCATCGACTCTGAATCCTCAGCCTGGTGCGTCTGTCCAATGTGATGCCGCGAACGATCTTCTTGGCTCGAAACTCACGCAGAGCGGGCAACTTTAAACAAGAGAAGACCAGTCCTCTGCTGGGTGACACGTCCAAGAACTCCAAAGAAAGTGACTCCAGAGTGTAGGAAATGCCGAGGTTCCTCAGCGGAACAAGGATGTGCAAGGTCAGAGATTTTAAATTGGGAAGGGATGTTGTTAGGGTCTGCAGCGTGGATGGAGTCACTCCTTTGAAGACCCAGAAGTACTTAAGCTCAAGAACTTTCAGCTGCTGGAACTGGGTGAGCAGAGACACTGACAAATCTGACCAGTCAAAGTGTAACCTCATTTTGGTGATACGAGGACAGCTCTGGGTGAGTTTGCTCAGCAGCTCCTGGAAGTTGTTCACCTGTCAAAACAAATTGAATTGGTTCATGAAAAAGGGAAAAACAAGCTGCGAATATAACATGAGGAAAAAATTTGGACAGTGTCTTGACATTCGGGGAAGAAGACACTATGGTAGAACTAAACAGTTCCACAACTCATTAATTCATGCACTCCCAACCATTTTCGCGAAAGCAATCCCCTTTGCTCCAGGCTGTTTTACTGGATTTTGACTGATTTTGCAAATCTCACAGAATATTGTGTTCTATTGCTATATAAACATGGAACCTACCAAAAGAAAGATTAGAGTCTCTTATTTCATCAGAAAAAAAAATGTATATTTGTATCTGTTTTGCAGCAATTAGCATTAGAACATAGCTAAATTTCATCATTATTCACAAAACTGTTGAAAACACTGTCAAAAAGAGATTGTTGCATCATGGCTCTCTTGGAACATGGATCTCTTATACTCTGCTGCCACCTGCTGGCCGTTTTTGTAATAACTACCATTACTTTAAGCATTCTCTTTAAGTCAGAGGCTGCATCAAAGCCCTCTGTATGCGGTAGCATTAAAAAAACAACAACATAAAAAACATATAAATACGCTTTTGGGAGCAAATATGTTAAAAGGAACCCTGACTGTCATTTTATCTATTTGGTTGTTACTAACATAACTATCAGATTCATTTTTCAAAATACGTTTTGTAGGAACTTTATTTGGCCATTGTTATTTATGTCGCAACGCATTCCGTACGCAGTGACGTGGAATGACGGCAGGCTCTCTGCCGAGCAATGTGAAACGCCTTTAAAGAAAGCAAGGTAAGCCTGGTAGCATTTTCAATTACAGGAGTAAAATGATTGTCCTGGCTAAAACTAGAGTAAAACGTTCACAGTTTTTGTTGACAAAAAATAGACAAATAAAATGATGTTTCTTGGAATAAAATAAAGACTAAAATGCTAGATTTATAGTTGACTAGCTATAACGGGACGAGGCTGACTAAATGTGATAAAAACTAACGAGTGTGATTGAAACTGGACTACTGATACTTAATTTAAAAATGGCGGATACAATTAACACTACTTGCGTGTCTCATGCTAGTGTGTGTAGTCTTTGCCTGAAAACAGACAACGGTGAAAATGGAGTTCCCCTTGATGGCAGGGATGACATAGATCCATTCATTTTTTGACAATAAACTGTGACTGAGCTGTTGAAAGACGTTATAAGACCTTGCTCATCAGAGCCTCCAACCACAAGGTTGGAGTTCATCAGAGGAGAGTGTGTCCTGGCATATCGCCAGGACCCCGCATTAGGTCAAGTCTGTCAGGTCAAATAGGAAGCAGATTATATGTTTAAAGTACCACTGATTGTCACGCCCATCTAAGTGGGGTGAAATTCGCTCTCCGCATTTGACCCATCCACTAGGCGAGCGGTGAGCAGCAGCAGGGGCTTGCGCTCGGGATCATTGGGTGATCCAACCCCCCAATTCCAACTTGTAATGCTGAGTGTCAAGCAGGAAGGCAAACGGGTCCCATTTTTACAGTCTTTGTTATGACCCGGCCGGGGATTGAACCCACCACCTTCCAGTCTCAGGGCGGACACTCAACCACTAGGCCACTGAGCTAATATCAATTCAAATCTATCTGCCTAGTTTGCTTAGAGACACTTGTCACCCATGAAATATTTCAACCGAAGTCACCACAACACCACCAATCTCAAAACTACACAAACAGATTTTTTTTTTCAAGTGACTAGGAAATTTGTATCCTCCAAAAATATGGATCTATTCAACACTTAATAGTGTTACAAACACATTTCAACAACTTCTTAAAATAATTGCCTAAATAAACTAAGGAAACACATTTTTTTTAACCATTTGCAGCATGAGGAGATGATTTATGCAAAAAAATATTTTTTGCCCCAAAAAGGATTTGGGCAAGTATTTTAACCCTGGAGAACCCACCGGTAAAAATTTGGCACCTATAAATTCTGCTACTCAAATAACACAATAATTTTTTTTATAAATTTAACTTCAAAAGTCCAGAGTGCCACTTCTGACCCCTGCATGGGGGCATCTAGTGGATGAATATTGCACTTACATGAGCCAGAATGGTGGTGACAAGATGGCTGGCAACATGCTGTTTTGTTGAGCTGGAAATCAATCCAAACAAAACCATCTTCTCAGCAAACCATCAGATGGTAAAATTGTGTTTTTTTTGTTAATCTATTTCATATCATGTTGCAGAATGCCTAGGAGTATGTTTTATATATATATTTTGATAAATTAGCAACTCTGAGCTAGTTAAAAAAAAGGGTTAAAGTTGAAAAAAACATATATTTTGGTGTTCAGTGAACTTATAGCAGTCATTTAATGTCTAATTCATAATTTTCCAAAGAAGAAAGGGGTTCTTGGGTTCTCCAGGGTTAAGGGTGACAATGTGCAGGTCCCCGCGTTTTATTAGCTCGAAAAGCCCACCAGGCTTTCCTTACTGTCTGTGGTTGTCTGACTGCCCATCTGTTTAATATGGAGTCAATAAATACAATCCGGATTAATAGTTACCTGGTCCATTTTAGTGATGCTGTCCTGGTGGGAACTAGAGCTGGAGTGAACTCTGAGATCCAGAGGTTCAAGAAGTGTAAACGTCCAGTTGAGGTCTAGGTGACTGAGGTCCCTGCAGTGAACATTATCCAACAGGTGGCTTAGCAGTTCACCCCACTTATTACAGCGATCCCCCAAATCAAAGCTGGCCTTCAGTGTGAGAAGGCTGGACCGCCGCGAGATGAGATGGTGCGTGTAGAGGTGAACCCAGGATTTCCATCTCTCAAACTCACGATTAGACACGAGCAGTCCCACTTGCCCCAGGTGGAAAACGCCTCGACGGGAATAGTCGGCAACCCGCCACAGCTTCCCTGAGCGAACGAGGCAACTCCAGCTCAAGCAAACCAGAGCACAGCTACATTTATCCACCTCGTTTAGGAAAGACAACACATGCAGCTGGCACTCCACCGGTAGGAGGTTGAAAGGGAAGTAGTCGTCCACTGCTTTGCGACGGTTGCTTACAGGAACCAAGGGTCTTTTACGTGGTGACATGTTGATAGGACAGAATGGTAGCCAATGCAGGACTGTAAGATTCTCCACCGGGAGGTCGTGGTCTGGCTTTGCCATAAATCTTCCTCTTCAGCTTAAAGATAAGTGAAAAAAGACACATTTTGGTTAGATAATTTGATTTGCTGCTGAATATCACCCACTGTTCTATTGAAAGACCCATCTACGTTTTAACAAAGGCGTTAAATGTCTATCATATGGACATCTCTTTTATAGAACGCTGGACTACACGCATTTGAGGTCAAATAAATTTTGAACGGACATGACAACACAGACTACAATCATGTTTTTTGTAGTTTTGTGTGCTATCTTTATGTGATGCTTTCCACATATAACACATCTGTACAACATGACTAGATAGTGAACACGAGTTCTTATTGTAGAGAGGATAAACAAACCATTCAAAGGCACGCAATGACGCAAGGGGTCCTACTTCGGATTCAGAAAACTTTATTCATCCTCATGGGTATAGTGGAACACATGTCACAGACTAATTGGCATATGTTAGGATTTTCACCAACAGATGTCACATTAATAAAAACATCCACATTTTACCAAGACATTAATCACCGGTTTATATACTGCATGTTGTTTGTTGACACCAGGTTTGGTTGATAACGTTACTGCTATTAATTTAAGTCAACATGTAGAGACTGTACTTTTACAACAATCCTGTTTATAGGTCATCATAACGGAGACAAACTACGTGTATTTACCTTTTGGTCGAACAGGCTGGGCTCCCCCGATCATCCAGTTTGTGAAGCTAACCTGCTAATGGCTAACGCAAAAAAAGAAACAAAGAAGTTTCCGATTGAAGCTATTTATTTCCACGTCGTGTCAGTAGTTGAATAGAGACGCTGCAATCGTTATGGGTAGTACAGAAGACCTAAAGCAATTTAAAAAAGCTAGATTTTGCGAATTCCGCTTGTAGCAACTTGAGCCAGACAGCTGACTGTTGTTTTTGTGTGCTGAGGGCTGAGCTGCACGTGACGTCATCAAAAGCCGCCGATTTGTATTATTTAAATTGAAAGCCTAGAGGGCGCGAGCCTGTCATTATTGCACGTTAAAGCGTTGGCGGCGTTGTTAAATCAGCCTATCTCAGATGGTAAACTACAGTCGAAGTGCAAAGCAAAATGAATGCGTCGGAAACAATCGTGATTATGATGGATGGAAGAAATGCGATTTTGTACCAGTAAGTATTGAACACAGTAACACACTAATCAGCACACATTGCTCCTCTTCCACGTGTATCCACAGTATACATACATGCATAAAATTTCACACAAATTAAGTCTAGTTACGTGCTATTTTTTAAAGAAAACAAATTAAAATAAAAAATAGAACATTGGTGCTCACAGTAGTGGTTTTGTTGCAGTAAAACCAGCGCCTTATTTATTTGTTTGTTTGTTTTAAATTCTCAAACGTTTGCCGTTAGACAGGGCAGTTTTATGTTTATATTACATTTAATGTTACATTTTTTAAATACATTTACATGAGTTAAAAGGCGACTGCGCATATCTGCATTACAGGATATGCAGTACTCTTATTATTTGTGATCGTAAATTATTTTCCTGTCAACCAAAAGATGTTGGAAAAGCTTATGAAACAAGAAAACAATGAAAACATGTGTTTAAGTTCCTTCTTATTTAAAAGGAGAATCATACTAAACTAACAAGAGCAGCAGCCAGGCATAATTAATTATTTACATCTGCCAAATTAATTTCTGGTGGTCACTTATAATTACAAAGAAATGTTTACACGTGCTAATGCAATAGACTCACTTAATGATATAATTCATGTTTGAAAAGACAATAATACACTTTTAAAATTAATGGCAGATACGAGCAGATTATTGTCATTAGATCATGACAGTACTCAATAGAGCAAATAGAGCGGTTTTAGGATGTCAGTATTGACAACCACATTACAAGGGATTATTGTCTCCATATATGATGTTGGAAACCAACGTGACTGTTCACGGAAACAACCGTGTAATGTCGACGCGGTACGTGTTACGCGGTGCACGTTTCAAGTGGACGAAGGAAGTCCGGTTTGTTTTGGTCCAGCCTACAAAGAGCCATCCCCGCCGGGCTGTGTCTGGGCCAACCAATCAGGAGAGGAAATTGGCGTATGCGAGTCACGTGACCACAAACTCCCCGCCCTTCCATCTTCGCAGTAAACCCACACGACCCGTAGCATCTTACTCATTCCCAAGCAGTAATTTTCCGCGTGCAGCAACTGCCTCGTTTACAAAGCTTGAACGTCACATTGCTATTTGTTGTAATTTTCCAAGTTGAAATTGACGGACGCGAGAAAACAACTGCTTGAAAATAAATATAGAGCGAGTGAACGAATCTGATCATTTTGAGAAGAAACTGGTGAACTGTTGCTTTAGGGTTCGGCGTAGATTTTTGATTGTTTTGTTTTAAAAAGCAAAAATGAAGACTAAATTTATCAACGGGGTCTCTTCCCCCTCCATGTCTCTGGGTTTGCTGGTGACCGAGAACGCCCTGCAGGTTCAGCCCGGTGCTCAAGAGGACTGCAAGGAGCTGATCCGCCCTGAGACTCCCGACCAGGACACACGGTTAAATGCTTACCTCTGGTGCAAGGAATTCCTCAATGGGTCATGGAAAACCCTGGCCGAGGACGACTTCGAGATCACCATTATAAGGTACGTCGTGTTTGTGTGTGTGTGTTTTTAGTGGGTGATTATAAATGTTACTCAAAGCAATGGCGCATCCTTGTTATTGTGTTCAGCTGGCACAGGTGGAGCAAATCTTCTGCTTTTAAAATGAAATAAATTTATTGTGGCACACACGTTTACTAAAAATCAATGATAATTGTGTTATACGCTACACCCACACGTCAAACTCATGGGTCATATTTGTAATTTAAGTGTCTTTATGACTTCGATAGCCATATGTATAAGGTCATTCGAGAACAATTTTGGAGGCCCACCCCCTCAACCATCACTGGTACACTTTTTTTTAAGGGATATTTTGTCATTTAATATTTTTGTTATAATGTGTGGAATCTTCTTACAGGTGATCAGACACTTCAAAAAACATTTTTAAATATTGTCAAATGCATCATTATTAAATGCTGCATTCAATAATGTTACTCTAATTTGAATATTAATTAATATTGCTCTAATTACTTTAACAGGGTTGAAAATAAATGCTCAATGTTTGCTCAAGAGTACATGCTAGCTGTGTTAGCACCTATGCTGACTGGCCAAGAACAACCATAGCTATAAAAAAAAAATATATATATATTTTTTTTTCCTGATATGAGTAGCATGATTGCATTATTTTGAATGGCAAAACTCTTGTTCCTTCCAGTTGAAGAAAAAATTAAGAATACGAAAATAAAAGAGGACATCTTCCTCTAGATCAGGGGTCACCAACATGGTGACCACATGAGCAGCCCACAGGCTTGTTCTAAAAATAGCTCACAAGTGATGAGGCATTGTGATTTTCCTGTAAATTGGAAAATGTAAGCAATGGAAAAGATTTGTACGAATAAAGTGTTGCATATTGATATTCATCTGTTGCCCAATTATTCTGTGAAACCAATAACATGACCAGATTAATAATAATGATGAATAATAACTAGCATTGCTAATCCTATTGATTACTTCATCGATTACTTGGGTAATCACCCTGCCACTGTTTCGATGCAGAAATGTGTGTGTATTGTACTTAATCTAATTGGAAGGAATAAAAGAGAGTGTATACTGCTGGATCTGGTTTGGCAATCACGATGTCCTAGTCAATTTATCATACTGACTTATTTATGTGCCTTCCAGGGGTGGGCTGAGTAACAAGCTCTTCCTGTGCAGCCTCCCAGACAGTGTGGACACTGTTGGAGACGAGCCAAGGAGCATTCTGCTGCGCCTTTATGGGGCCATCCTGCAGGTGGGAGTCTTCTCTATTATTGTAATTTCTCTAACAGCCCATGGCTGTCTTTTCCCTACACCAAATCAAAAACGAGATAAACACTTCACAAGTATGCGTTATGAGCCTGCGTACACGGTAGAATATTTTCTGGCTGAGCAGTCAATCAGAAATGTAAAGTAATACACAGATTTGAAACCAAATTGACATGAATGTCAATGAGTCTTTAGGGCAGATACTGTATTTGTATCCCCTTGATCAATAATTTGTTGCTTAAGATAGTAAAGAAACAAACAAGCTGATCACTGTATCTACAGTATGTGATGGGACACATAGAGAAAGGTTGTGTCGTAGTGTGTGCGTGTGTCCGCGCGCGCGCAAAGTTCATAGGCTGATGATAATGTATGCACGCATGCGCAGTGATGCCTTCACTCCTGTTGTGTCTGTGTGGTTGCGCACGTGTTAGCCATTGTCGTACATAGTGATGTACCCCCATGGCTGTACATGCATGTGTTCTTTGCCGTAGGCTTCCCAAAGGAGCGTGCCTTGGGCACTCTTGTTCCCTGTTGAACCCACCAAAAAACACGGTACAGTATGAGATCTGTGAAATCTCAGACTAATACAAAGTCGTATTACACACACGTAGCACAACCCACTAATAAGTTAGAGTGTGGCAAGAGAACAAAGTGTGAAACTCCACCCAAGTGATTGTACTCAGGCAGTCACCTGGAACAACTTTTCCTGGAGCAACTTTTGAAACCGTTTCAAAGCTAGCGGGGGCTTTGGTTGAATCCATGATTGCAATTGCCCAGCTGAAAAAACAATTCAACAAAACATTATTTTTAGAGTACTTTAAAAATAACCGCAGCTACATAGAACATTAAAGACAATACTGACAATTCTAATAATACAATATGAAACATCTTATTTGACATTAGAATTTTCCAAACTGGAAGAATAGACTTGTATTCCTTGTTGTTGCACATAAATGAGGGAGAGAAGAGCCAGATTGAAGTCCCCAAAGACCAATATGAGGGCAACGTGATTATAGAAGTCTTTGGCCAAAACACTGAAACTGTAATGTCACAATCATAGCGCGTCAATGTCACACACGAATGCTACAAACTGAATTTGAATGTAAATAAAGAACTGCAGTTTTCCAACAGACAATAATTTGGTCAATTGGCGAGTAACACACACATAGTCATAGCTCCTCAAAGTTGTCACATTGTAGTCGAGCGACTATAATCTTCACTCAGTAAAAATGAAGGCACACAACAGGAGTCGTCTGCTTGAGTGCAGTTTGGCCTGGTGTTATTCCTTTTAACTGCTCAGAAGCTATTAGTTAATGATTTATTTTATTTTTTTTAACAAACCTACACAGTTACTGACAACTCAAAGAGAAAGACATCTTTATCTCAAGATGACGTGGCTGTTGTGCCTGGAATTCATGACTGCAGCTCTCGTTAGATGGATAACCCGTTTCGCTATCACATCAACATTTCAATTGAATGTCGTCACAATTATCTTGACCATAACGTTATCTTAAGTCGACAACAAGTGGCAAAATGGCCGCCCCCTGAGATGGATAAAAATGGCTGGCTTTTGCTGCATAACTGATATTCCACAAATGTAATATTAGTGAGAATGTCATGTTTAGACGAGTGAGGTCACATATAACATATAACTGTCAAGACAATTCCCCTTCAAGATTTCAAATGGCCATACTTACCTGTCCTTACTCTAATAATGTTTCAATGACATGTGTTAAAATGTGTTGGTACTTCTTTGAGGCACTGACAAATTGTAAACAAAAATGTGTCCCTTCTGTCCTGAAGCCATTTATTGTGGTTGTGCCTAATAGCTTCAGGCTACATGAGACCCGAACTAGTTAATAACTGCTGGCTACGGACGTGCTAATGGGTCTAATCTAAGCGTGGCTTTTATTGCTCGAGATGTCTAAGAGCAGAGACACTGTGTCCTTCACCAAGGTAACTGCAGCCATCTTCTGCAATACAGTGTCCCATTTTAGTAGTTAGTGATGTTTAATCAAAAAGCTAATACGATTAAGGAAGTTTGATTTCACTGCCACAGTGCACAGCTTCTAATGATTAAACAAACCTTACTTTGGCTAGAGATGTCGTTTCTCAGCAATGAAAATATGTGAGTGGAATATTGTACCATGAGTAAATTCATAAAATAGATGCAGATATTTTTAGCGCAGCTTTAGTAAATTCTTGGTTGGGTCAGGAAAAAAACGTGATAGTACCTTTTGTTTTATTTCTCCTGACTATTGCATCATGCATGAAAGCAGCCGACAAGCGTGTGTGTGTGTGTTTATTTGCATGGCTCGGTGTGGATGCTCATGGATGGCTTCTCATGTATTCATGGATAGTTTTTCCTTTTTCTTTTGTTGATAGATGTCCTGTAATAAAGGGGAATCCCAACAGTCAAACAAAGAGAATCCCTTTCAAGTAAGTAATGGATGACGGTGCCAAAATGTACAGCATGTTCCTGTGTCTATTGACAACCCAATCAACACTCATCGTGTCTGAAAGTGGCGGTATTTTCGGTATGGTACTCTTCAGGAAGTCATTGAGATGGCTACAGTACATCTTTGTAACTCTGTGGGTAATTTAACACCTCTACCCTATTGAATATCTGCACAGCCTGACTGTAAACTGCTGCAAAATGTGACAGTGATGGCCTATATTAACCCCTGGGCGTTATTTGACCATTTTTTGGCTTTTTGTTGGTTCTGACCAAGCCATTTCAAAATAAAATAACGCCCAGGGGTTAAACGACCCATAGTATGAAAATTTATTTTAGTGGGGTTTTCTATCAATAATATGCAAACATGTCCTGTCTACATCCCAACCAGGTATGAAAAAAGTCCGCCCGTGACTTCTTTAGCTTTATTCTCCTTTCTAAAATGTGTGCTTCAAACGGGCAGATTAAACTTCCGTGATTTAGTGATGTAAAAAAAGACACGGAAGCGCACTCAATCCAGCCCCCTCGGCTTAGTGGCACCACCTCTGCTAAAGGTTTGTCACGTGCACTGAAATTCAAGAAGCTGGCTGCACCATTCTTTTTCTCTCCCTGCTTGCAAATGCTCCGTGGAGAGGGGAAACGATGATCAGGAAAAAGTGGTTGCTTCCTTCGTTCCAAGTCTTTGAGAAGACAGTGGTTTAATTTTATTTTTGAAGAACGTGTACCGACATAATTTCTCAAAAGACTGTTTTGTCAGTGAAAGCCTATTCAGAGCTTGATTTGCAACATGTTTAAACATAATGGATCGGTCCCAACAGTGTGACACGACTGCAAACGGGAAAGATGTAACTTTAACATTTTTGATTTAGCCTTCCTTCCTATCCTTTCTAATAAGAGATGTGCACCTTCTACTATATTACTGGTGTATTTTTATTGCCTAAAGTGGGAGCTACATTTGTCGTGTGGAGGCTGTTTGGCTACAAGAGGTCAAATATGAAAAAGTAGACGGTGGTTGGATAATATGAAGCGGTTGCGTTTTGTTTTGTCAAGATACAATCTACGGTGGTTAATTTGCCGCGACTGGCAACTCGCCACCTACTTGTCATGACATTGTGATGCTAACCGGCCGCTAAGTGGTCTCGGCGAGATTGCTTGCACGTTGCGACCGCGCAGTGGCCTAAATGTGCACATTTGTGTAATTTATAACCGCTTGTAAATGTCTACAAGTAAGCAAGCAAATCAGAGACATTCACAGCAAAATAACATTGGCGGGAGATTTGCTGTTTCCGGCAAAATAACCATTGCGTAAACAATCACAAACTAACGCTACAATATCGTCTCTGTAGTAACTTTATGCTACTTTTTCTTATAGTAAAACGTTATGCCACTTATCCACATATTAAAATAGTTGTCAAATGTGTAAAAGACATGTCTGTATTTTTCATTTTTTCTGCTCCCATGGCCAGTCGTTTCCATTCACAACATTAGCACATGGCCTAGGCGTGGCCTGGTGCAGCTATTTACATAAAAGGGACACACCCCTAAAACAGGCTGTTTTTGACAGAGCGTTTTTTGGCTGATTTAGGGACAGCAAAAATATTAGGTCCAAAGTCAATTTTGACAAATGCATGTCACAGACATGTCTTTTACACATTTGAGAACTATTTTAGTATGTTGAAAAGTTGAATAATACGAGACCTTTAAAGCCCAGTTCATAGGGCGTGAAATAAATAAATGAGAAAAATATTTGTCAGGGAACTATTTGTAACACAACAGAAGCTACATGAATGAGCTCAGTTTAAGATAGCAGCTTGAGGCACCCGCAAGCCTCACAATGACCTCTCACACAGACCTCTCACATTGTGAGGGTGAATCACATCATGTGATTGAGATGAAGTCATTAGATTGTAGCCCCTCCAAGCGCTGTATTGCTAGAAAGGGGACATTGCTGTCTTCTGTTATGTTTGCCGTTCACTGAAATCCAAACAGTGGTGTTCATTTTATCAGCCATTTTTAAATTTAGTCTCAGTTTCAGTGCAGTTTTAATCACGCTTGTTAGTTTTTATCATACTTGGTCGACCTCATCCCGTTTTTATTTTGTCCATTTTTAGTCAACTAAAAATCTAGCAATTTAATCTTTATTTTAATCCAAGAAAACATAATTTTATTCAAGTTTTAGTAAACAAAAACTCTCAATGTTTTAGTCTAGTTTTAGTCAGTACAATCATTTTACCCAAGTATATTTTTGTCATCAGATAATGTTGAACATTACAGATCTAAAACTATTTCACATAAAATTTTCTCTCATCTTTTTGATGAAAAACAACTTCACACACAATTACAATATATCAAAAGTGGCTACTAAGGCTCTATGCTATGAGCTAGCTAAGTTAGCCAGCATTAGTTAGTTGTTGGATTAACATTATTGCTGAAAGGTTATAGCCTTTGGATTAATGTTGCGTTATAACAATTTATTTATTTTAACTGTTCACCGTGAATCTACCTCCTCTCTGTCCCATGTGTTTGTTCATGTTGCACTCGCTAGCTGCAGATTTGAGTGTCACTGTGTGTCACATGACAGTATCACAGTGACAGATTAGTAGAGACTTTACAAAATCATAGAATTTTCCTCCCGCCACCCTTGTGGGGATAAGCAATTAAGAAAATGGATGGATGGATAGAATTTTCCTCTCGTTCTTGAACTAAAATGTCCATTGATTTTAGTCTAGTTTTTGTTAAGTGAAGTACATTTTCGTCTCGTCCTCATTAATTGATGAAAATGCATACTGATTTAGTCTCAATATTGTTTATTAATTAGGGGTTTCGGTGCCTTGCTCAAGGGCACATGGACTAGCATCTCTAACATTTCACTATTTCCCGTGGCCTTATTTTGGTCTGCAGGGGCAAAGTCTTGAAAAGACTGAGCCGCAGCTGCCCCCTGTTCCCGAGATAAATTACCCTTGATCGTCTGTAGTGTCTGGTTCAGGTAAATCCTATTTAGCTTAAAAGCAATGACACTGCATTAATCCCTTTGTGGTTATATCAGGCTGCTCTGAAGCATAGTGCAATATCAGCTTCCACTTGTTGGCAATGTATTACTTGGACATACTGTAGACAAATGTAGACCATGGCCAGTGTTGCATAACGCAAACTCAGGACATATTCAAAGTCTTGTCAATGTTTATTTAGCCCAAATTCGGTGGCTTTTAGTTTCTAGTTCAGATCAGGTTTCTATGGCAGGTAAAATGTAGTTATCACATTTGTCTCTGCTGGCTTATTAACACACATTATGGGACAGATAAGTATTGAGGTTGCTGGAGCAGCTGTCGTTAGCCCACAGTGCACCTGCTCAACACTCCAAAGCCAGCCACGTAATATTGTAGCATTGATATATGACACTGGCTCTGATGTCTGAACTTAAGACAGCTTTCAGACTAGGATTTCATCAACTTCCAGTGTCAGAAATAGTATGAGAAAGGTGCAAACTACTGTAGGAATAATAAAAAACCTCTTCACTTTGACATCCAAAGTGTGATGTACTAAATGATTAATAATGAGGACTGGTATTGTTTTCAGTCTTGTCTGCAGCTCTGCTTAGTGGAAAACAACACTTGAGAGCTTAGGAAGAGCATAGTGAATTCACCAACCCACTTAAGCTAACAATTGGGTGGAATAATTATATGCAAGGTAAAATGATATTATATGATGTGGACTGGAGATTTTAAACTGCATGTGATTGGCACTGCAAAAGGTTATTATATAAGAATGGGGATCTTACTCTGCAGTGGCATTGAGGATATTCTGCTTGGTATGAGCAGACATATTTATATTCATGATGACTAAATGTGGTGACTGTTAGGACTGTTCTAATATGTATCCTGAAATAAACAGCATGTATTTTACTAAGAAAAAAAGTCGGGGGGGAAAAGGACCCCGGCTAACTATAATATGACGTCCTTTGGAAACACAGACCGTGAATGTTAAAACAATTGACTCGAGTTTAAAACTAAATAGTTTTCTTCATTCATAAATATTTGACATAACTTCACGTAACACAACTTACGTGACAGGATGGCGCTATCTCCCTGCATGAAATTATACGGTGAACTACGGAACTGTATGAAATGCTTATGAAACAAGATAAAAACAATAAATGAAACAAAACTGCGAGAAGGCAAGTTTGCTGGAGCCTGGAGGTCAAAATTTGTTTAGAGTACCAAAATAAAAAACAATTTATCACGATCCACCATTTTGGTTGTTTACTTTTGCCTCTAACGCTTTCAGGTCAGAACTGGGAACAACCAACTCGGATAAATCCGACTTCCGATCATTCTCGAATGCACTGTAGCATATGAACTGTGGGTCAATTGCAATGATTTACTACCACAAAGATTTGTCTGAATTATTAATGCTTCTTTCTCATTTGCTTATTTTTGCTGCTTGACAACACATTGGCTTAACATTGTAGCCCATTTGCTGCTCGACAGTTTAAATAGAGTAAACCATCAGCAAACGTACGCATTAGGAGTCACATGATTGAAAGCAATGCGGAATTCTTAATAACCACTTTTAACTGTTTGTCATCATTTTGTTCTTGACTTGAAATTAATTCCTGAAAGTCTATTAGTCATAATATTTCCAACTCTTTTAGAGTAGTGTATGTTATACGTTTGTCCCTTACAGAAGATAGAAATGTCAAGTCTGTCAGTTACTGTCCTTGCGCTACAAGTGATGCTGTTAAAAGGATTTGATGTGACGTTTAAGGGCTCTTTCCTGTAAGCCAATGCATCGTCCTGCTGGCACATTATAATACATTCCCTGGCTGATGGCCAAAAAACCCTGCAGCCAGTCATCCTAATGTTTTGCCTCTGCAGCCATTCAGCTCAAGGTTATTCACTAAAGTTAAAATGGTAGCATTTGGTACATTACTAATTACTGCACTGGCATTAATGGTATTTCCAATAACTTTGTTTCCATGTCAGTCTGATAAGTTTTACAACTAAAGCTCAAAAGACATTGCAGCATGTTCATGTATTAAAAGTAGATAAGAAATGAACCAGTGAAGGAAATTGTGCATGGTGCAGTTTTTCCCATATAACCTAGAGTCTCTGGCAGAGTTCATTGAGTGTGTGTGGCTGTGTGAGATTTGTGTTTTACCAAGATAAAGGAAGAAAGACGAGGCTGTCTGTTGCTTTAGGGGCTTAAACAGTGATTGGTGCTGTCGGTGCGCCAATGCTTCTTGGAAGTTTTAATCCATCTGCTGCGTTTCCCTCACAACCTTGACCGCAAATCCAACTAACCAGAAACCACTGCATTCTCTTTGACTCCTTTTAATGTTTTTCTCCATCTTGTTTCTTTACTTCAGCCTGTTTCAGACATTTTTATAGCTAATGTGTGCATATCTTATACAAACGAAAACGTTTTTATGAAGTATTTTTCTTGAACTGTACTTGATGATTTAGTGTTCGGTTGAGGTAATGATGTCAATTGGTATGGTTTTATTAGTGACGTTATTAAACTTAACGTTTCATTAGTATTGTTAATTGTATGAGAAGAAAGAAGCTAAATTCCTGAAGACAATATAAGGCATATCCACATAAGTGAGTTATTGAGATAAGAACAGTGTCATTTTTAACTAACTCCTCTTTAAGGTATTCAGCTGTACTAAAGTATCACAAATGTTGGAACAATGAGTTGTGACTTATGCCAGATGAGTCCATCTTGACTTTTACCCCCTGTTAGCCTAATGTCTTGTTTTTGTTGTCCTTGTGCATCATATATCAGTTGGAGTTGCAGACCTCTTCAGCTGTTACTTATGCTTATTGGTTGTCTGTTTTAGGGGGCTGAGGCCATGGTCCTGGAGAGTGTGATGTTTGCAATCCTGGCAGAGAGGGAATTGGGTCCTAAACTCTATGGTATTTTTCCTCAGGGACGACTGGAGCAGTATATGCCTGTAAGTTACCGTTATTTGCTAACATGCATGTTAATGTTAATGGAAGGGGAGCCATGCTTGTTGTTGTTGCACTCTGGGTTCTAAGTTAGCATTCCAGCACATGGGTTCTAATATCTACATTAGTTGATTCAAACAACCGTTGTTAGCTAGTTAAAATAACTTTGATTTTATTACATTTTTGCATATGTAAAAAATGAAATAAATTACAAATAAAACTGTACTTCATCATACGGACACAGTGAACTCCTTTAGTCTCCCCATTCATATTCTATCCGGTTATAATTTTGTAACTGGTCAGTGCATATTTTTAATTAAAGAGAACACAAATTCACGCCTGTAAGTAAAACATCCTATGTATCGACAGAGCCGCAAGCTGGAAACATGTGAACTGAGTGACACAAGCATTTCGGCAGAGGTTGCTGAGAAAATGGCTGAGTTTCATGGAATGAGGATGCCTTTCAACAAGGAGCCCAAATGGTTGTTTGGAACCATGGACAAGTAAGTTACTAAACTTTGTCAGGGTTTTTCCCTACCCAAATTGAGTCAGAGGAGGTTTCATTCTGAGTCGTAATCGTGTGTATGCTGGTTCAACCAAACACTTTTTCTATGAAGTTTTTAAATGTCTTTATTGTTATCATTTTCTTCTTCTTTCTGTTTGACATTAAATTAGATGATTGCAAACGCGTCCTCTCGCACTCCTTGTAGTCAAGTGCCTGTTGGTCTGACCCATCGGCCACTTGGCTGCAGATGTCTAAATGCCTCGCTTTGAATGGAGAATTGTCCTTTCACTTTCTATAGTACCTCCCTGTGTTTACTCTGTTTACAACCGAGATGTTGATTTTGCTGTGAAGGTGTAATTTTGCTGAAGCGATGATGAATGTTATGGAAATAGTGGCTAGATAACAGCTTACAAGCTGACGGGAACACTAATAGGATACTTAAGACTTTGTGTGACTAACTTAGGCAATTACACTGTTGGCTTGATTCTGTTTTTTTGTTCTGTTTTTTATGTATTGGAGGATTTGTACCAACATGACAGCTACAATTATATATAATTTGTATTTTCAAACTCTTTTTTTTTTTTTTTTTTAACAACGGTTAAAGGGATAGTTTGGGATTTTTGACAATAATCTTTATGGCGGCGTCCTGTGACCCAAGATCTGGTCCGTTTTGGTTGAGATTAAAGTAGTCCAGCAAGCTGGTTGGGGTCACGTAAATAAAGCGTTTTTCTTCTAAAAACAACGTGTGTTCAAAAGAGTGATAAATTTGCATCACAAAACCGCAAACTAGAAAAAAGTCAGACTCCATTACCGCCGGGCACTATTTTTCTGTAATTTTTTTCTGTGATTTTTCTGTATCACTGCGCGGCGCGCTGCATCCAGCTGACATACGCGCGAGTTCCACCACAATTATAACTTTGAAAACTCACGATAACATGTCTGACTACGACACTGACGACAAAGACAGACTGTGTCCAAATGTCCACCCTTATCCCCTAACCCCTCATTCACTCCATAACCCCGCACTATATAGTGGCCTAACATGTATTGCCCTCAATCTGTTTGGCAATACGGACAGCCAGCTCACTACTTTCTCCTCGTCGCATATCAGGTGACCATCGGCGCATAAATATCCGACTATTTATTGTGAATGAAAATGTTTTAAAACTGTACTTTATTTCCTTTGTTGTACTTAATTTCAACTAAAATGAATGAATGAATTATTTCCCTAGTATATATTTAATGCATCACCAATGTTCTTTTCATACTCGCAGTCCATTGTGGTCTATATCAACCCGGTTGAGTAAACATCTATGTTCACTACTTTTCAGAGTGCATTGTGGGTAATTTTGAGAGCCCTACATTTTAGCTCCCTGGACATTCGGACACCACTACAAAATGGCGTGAACCCTCATTCGGGAGTAGGGTGCAGATTGCAGTGTTGTGATGCACATGTAATACTCTTTTGAACACAAATTGTTTTTTTTAGAAGGAAAAACTCTTTATTTCCGTGACACCAGCCAACTAGCCGGACGACTTTCGTCTCGATCAAAACCGGACCCAATCTCGGGGCAGCGGTAAATAAGTGCTGATAGCACACCACTGTAGGTGAGGATGCCATCCATACACTGAAAAAATGGGGATTGATATTTACTTGAAAAAATCTAGTAAAGTTTGTTCACTTCAGAAATTCTAGTTAAACTCCTTGTAAAATGTACTTAGAATTTCTGAATGCATCAACCTTTACGAAGCTTTCTCAAGTAAATATCACTCCCCATTTTTTCAGTGTACAGATGCATGTAAAAAAAATCCAGAACTATCACTTTAAGGTTATAACATAAAAGGTAATGTCCAGTAGTTTTCCGACATGCCATAAATCCGGAAAATTACTTCAAACAACCTAAAATGATCCATCCTGTCTCCTCGTCTTTTTCTATGTTGACGCAATTAGTAAACACAGACTGCACCACTTTTTTTTCACTCTAAAGTCAACATTCCCCACTTTTAAAGATAACATGTCTAGATTCCGATAACTGTCTTATCATGATGTACTTCCGTTTGAACTGAGCCAAAGTTTGTCTGGTAGGATTATGTTGCACAATTGATTACGTTGCACAATTATTTCCAGTATAGTGACAAAGTCCATTGCCCTGTCACACTTTTCTTCATGGAAAGTTCCAAAATAATGTTTTATGGTGTGCAAGGGAATATTACTCATATAGTGTAGCTTGACTGCTGTTTCATTTTAAATCAATCCGTGCCAATATTCTTTTACAACAACTAAAAGATGAATAGATTGCCATTTTATTTACTGTGGTTAAATCTTTATCACGTATTACAAGTGTAATGGTAAGGGAACAAAAAAATAATTCAGTTCACTCAAAAAGTTGTAACGTAAAAATCACAACAGCTGCAGCTGTCACAAAACACTTTACAAAACATATAACAAAACATTTAACAGTATTACAAAATAACAAAAACATGGACATGTTAGATACATCACAACACTGTCTTCATAAAGACTTAGTTGTCATTGTGTTGTCATTGTGTTGTCATTGTCACTACTGACATTAGTACTCAAAGCTCAAAATATGCACTTTTTTTATGTTACGCAAGTGACATCCACTTTTAGTGTGTCAACATGCAAGTATTGAGAAATTCATGGTGCCTCGTTCACATTGTGCCGACTACATAATTGACATGTGGAGTGAATACATCCTTTGTGTTTGCCTGTTTTTGTCATCAGGTACTTAAGCCAAGTCATGAGGCTCAACTTTACCCGAGAGTCTCACTTGCAGCATTTCGACCGCTTGCTCAGCTACAACCTACAACAGGAGATGGATTGGCTCAAGTATGTTGTTCTTAGATCGGTATTGCATAACAGAAAATGTAGGTATGTGAAGGTGTTTTCCATATGGTCGATGGCAGCTCATACTTCAGATGACAAAACATTACTTGCGTGCGAGAGCTGTTGTGATATTTAAGCTGATTATGTTCATTAATGGGCGATTATCTTGATGGCGCCGGTGGATGGCGTCATACTTTCCTCTACACAGATGACCTTTACAACACTGATTAAGTTTGTTGACAGTCAGCTTCCCAAAAATTCTTTCTCATCAAGTTTATAAAATATGGCTAAAGCATAACAACACGCATTTTGTGACTGCTGACCTCTTTTTGTTTATGTTCAGGAGTCTGCTGGAGTCCACCCACTCTCCAGTGGTGTTTTGCCACAATGACTGTCAAGAAGGTGAACTAAAACACTATAAAATCGACATTGTTTAAGGTGACAGCGATATAAAACATTTGTGTTTGTTGCTTTAGGAAACATCTTGCTACTAAAAGGCCACAATCAGTCGGACAAACAGAAGCTGATGCTCATTGACTTTGAGTACAGCAGTTACAACTATAGGTAGGCATTTTTTCACACTCTGCATTAGTTGTACACAAGCCATTCAAGTGCCTAGTTGCAGCCTAAATGTAATGGATGTTTTTTTTTACTGGCTTTTTTTTCCTAAGTTGGTTTGTTCATTTTATGATTCACGTCATGATTCATGTCATTGTTGCACCCTACACTACCATAGCATAGAACACTGCGTCTGTGTCACTGACATTGATTTTACACAAATCGATGAAACTACATGTGCAAACACGTGACAGGATGCTTAGCACCAATCTGTATGTATGTATGTGTATGTATATACTGTATATATATATAATTTTTTATATATATTTATAGGGTGTCACGTTATTAAATTTTTTAATCGATATTAATCGCATGGCTTCAATAGATAACTCACAATCGCAAATTTTATGTGTTCTAAAATGTAGAATAAAATGAGTTTCCATACTCTTGTTAATATAAAAGTGGGAAAAAAATGTTAAACAAATAGAAATATGGCTCGATACATAACCTAGATACTTGGACTAAATGTACATTGATGGGATTCAAGGAGAGGAAAAAGAACACCACCTGGCACTTAACCTGGATGGAATCAATACATCCTCCCAGCAGTCATAATTCACAGCCACCTTACGGCTTGCAATGTCGAAATACTCTGCAGTGGTTATGTAACCAGCATTTGGCAGGCCAGTGAGAGCAAGCAGCATGGACAGTATCCAGATCTAATGCAATGATTGTGCATTATGCTTGCCGTGTTTAAAGAAGCGACACAGTCATGTCCTTGAGAGCATGCTTATCGTTATTTACGCATTTCAAGACCGGGTAAACTGAATAGCTTAACATTGGCCTGGACTCACAGTGAATAGTAGACAAAGCTTTCATTTTCTCCCACAGTCCTTTTGTCCCATCCCCCAGCTGTACCCCCTCACCCTCCCCGCGCATCCAAGGCTCCTCATATGACATGTGACATACAGTACTGTACTGCACACAATTGACATACCACACACATAATCTGTTGAGCACATGTTCTTAAATTTATTGGGGAGAATATACCTCGAAATGATCACATGATCTAACTGGATCGATGGTGCACTGTATGTTTGTCCACTGCGACATGACCTACTTTGTAGCACAAGGCCATGAGTATACAGCCGTGTTGCCATGGCGCCTCCTCAGCCCTAATTTGCTAATGAACGCATTGCATTGCATTTGAATACCAATAACTGAAACAAATCATGTTAAAATGTATTTGTTTGGATTTGTCACCATAGGCGTGGTATATCATGGAATTGGGCTCTAAACTTAGTTTAGGTCAACACTTCTGACTATACAGGAACTAACTGAATGAAGAATGTGCCTGCCTTAATTCCAAAGTGTGCCCGATGTTTTCAGGACTGCAGGTGCTTGCACAGATTCAGTACACTTAATTGGATTCCAATCAAAAGATTGGAAACGCATTGACGCCTCCACAGTACTAATCTGATGGATACTGTTATTTAGGTTAATGTGTTTGTTGACAGTGTGTTTTGGGGCCATTTTCTTGGTGCATGATGAATATTTTTTCTGTAATTTGCCACACAAAATTGTTTTGTAGACTTCAGAATTCATTCTGCTGCAACCACTACGAGTTACTTCATCTATAAAGACAAGTTTCAGAAGCAGCTATGCAATTCCAAGCCATCACGTTACCTCCAACGTGCTTCATAAATATAAACCGGTAGCGTATGTTTTGAATCATCATCAGATCTTCTTTTCCGTTCCGTTTAATTTTTCCGTTCCAATACATTTGGAGGTGACTATATATTCCGATGCGTACACAATCAGCCTTTGCTTTGCACTATGTATCCAACAGCGGGGGGGAAAAAAGCGTTTCACAAAATTTCCCAACCACAATCGACAGTTCTTTGTTTCAGTTTGTGGGTGTTTGGTTGAAGAGTTTCCCAAACTAGCATACAGCGCATCTGCTGTGTTTTTGTTGGTGTTCGCAGCTATGAGCCACAGGGCTTCAATGCAGGGAGCCTAACAACAAAGTAGTGCACCTCGATGGAAAAACAAGATCTCATGTTCTCCTCAAGTAGAGGAAAGTGCATGAAAACATACACAGAGTTGGATGCGGGACTCTTATTTATGTAGTGATGTGGGTTCAATAACATGATTATCTTTTAAATCTTTCGAATCTCAACACTTTGATTACTGCAGTATAAACCTAATTTAAAAACAAATGATACATAATGTCTGGTCTGCTGACTGTAAATTAGGAATTTATTTGCCTGATCAATTATCATAGTGCACATATTAGGTCATTTCACTGTGCCATAAATCGTCTGAACTATTTATGTATTTATTTTTTACATTTGTTGCAGAGGATTTGATATCGGCAACCATTTCTGTGAGTGGATGTATGACTACAACTGTGATGAGTTTCCTTTCTTCAAAGTGAATGCTCAGGCTTATCCTTCCAAGGCTCAGCAGGTGTGTGGGATCTCGTAAAATGAATTTTTGCCTTGAACAAATTTGCGTTTTCCGCATCATATACAGATTTAAGCAACCGTGTGATTTTTTTTTTTTTTGTACAGCTCCACTTCATTGAAAATTACCTGCGTGCGTCTGATCAAGGATTTGACAACTTGAGTCAACAGGACCAAATGAAAATGAAGGAGGAGCTCTACATGGAGGTCAACAGGTAAGTGAACGGACTACGTTTGACACTGTAAAACATTTGATTAGAAAGGCAAGCAAAGTGTGCTTTACTTGTGCCTACAGGTTCTCCCTTGCATCCCACTTCTTTTGGGGCTTGTGGTCTATCATCCAGGCCCGTCTATCCACCATCAAGTTTGGATATCTGGTGAGTGATGCCATTTACAACTTGGATTAGTTTACAGTAAGCATTATTGACCTGCAGAGTGGGGCAAGTCAGTATTTGCTGTTGAGGGCTGGTCGGCACAGGTCAGGTCAGACTGCCATGTCAATCAACATGTCATATTGGCTGAGTGTTTGCAGTTCTCTTTGTGTGTCACACACTCATAAACGCAAACTTCTTCTCAAGGTCTCTCTTTGATCAGATGTCAAATCAGTGGGTGAACAGTTGCAGCGCACGGTCATAATGGCCGAAAAGGGGGAAGAGCCAAATCCGGATCCAAAATTTCTTATGGGTCGACGGAAACAGTTTAATGGGATACTATATTAGTGTTGTTCAGATACCATTTTTTGGCCCCCGATTCCGATACCCAGTTTTGCGGTATCAGTCAATGCCGATACCGTACCAATACCTAGGTTTGTTTTTGGGGTGGGGGTTAAACATGAAAAAGCTGCCCTGCCATTGGTTCAGAGCATTCAAGGGCCAATTGAATATCTTAGAATATCTTTTGGTCTAGACACCACCACAATTGATATGAAATTAAACAAACAATGATGTATTTTGCCGTAATTGAACCATCCTGTTACTGTACTGCTCTTCATTATGGTTGAGGGCAATTGGGACACCTTTTCCACTATAAACACCACCACAATGAATTTGTATCTAATCTGTGTTTTCTGAAAATATTATTCTTTGTAGGAATACGCCATGGACAGATTTGACGCTTACTTCCAGCAAAAGAAAATGTGGGCCGTCTAAGAGAGCGAGAAGATTGGACGACCTTCTCATTCGAGGGAGGTCATACTAGCTGATACAGATTCCATGCTTTACTTACACTCTGCCACAAGAGTATTTGCTGGCTGCTGTTGGTGGCGGTGGTGCCAAATTGAATCACCGGTCCGGGTGCTCGTCCACACCCCAAATTCTGCTGCAGCTCAAAGTTTCAACTGCTTGCTGACAGATAATCTTGTCAGAGCTACCTTTGCTTCTGCATTGCTCAGTGAATATAACTAATATAGGTTGTGACTGAAGCAGATCGCAAATGGATTTCAGTTGAAGCTAGACTGGACGCATTAGCATTGCATCAATGTATTTGTATTGATCATTCTGTGGGAAAGAGCCAAAATGTGAACTTCTTGTGGTAGATTTCTGCTTACTTAAGCATCCAACTACCTGTATGTATATTACATGTAAAGCCCGAAGTACCAGTAACCTGGCCGCCTCTGTTACTAATGGACCGTCTTGCTTGGTGGGGTTATGACTTGACATTGTACAGTTGGTTGACATGCTATTTTAGGTTTCAATGGCGGTATATGCCATGTGATTTAGGCCAGGGAAAGGTATTATGTTGTATTCCCATGTATGTGAATTGTTCTAGGTTGAACACGATCCTATTCAAATCATCAATGTGAAACTGTCTTATACAGTATTATCCGTCATGGTAACAGCACACTAACTCTGGCATGGCTCTGCACATAGCTGGACACTTGTAGTGAGTAAAATATACAGTAGTGACAGCTCAACTAAAACAACATTCCATCTATGAGTTTATGACCTTAATAAATTGTTGCCTTACTCTCTGTTGGTGATTGGGGAATTATAGTAAATACGCATGTAAATGCAATGAAGAAAAATAGTTTTGATATACATCTATTGACAGTTCCATGGTTAATGAAATGCATATATGATTCTTCTAATTTTTGATACCTGGCCAGTATAGTATTGGGACATGAATATAACAAACCTAAGTGTATTGCACAATTGTCAATACCCATAATAAGAACTGTCAAGGACATCAAAACAAACATACTGCTAAACAATTAGATGGTCATAAAAAAATCATCATCAGTAGGCATCTACAGTAATTTCTGGACTACAAGGCGCACCTGACTATAAGCCGCGCTAGCTAACTTTGATGAATACTTGAGTTTGTTACACATATAAGCTGCATCCGACTGTAAGCCGCATCCGACCGTGTTACCGCACCGGTATACAAGGGTTCCCGCTACTTTCTTTTCCATAATGAGGGCGCAAATTGTCTCGCTCTAGTTCTGTCTCTCCTTCTGTATTTGGGCTCACTTGGTTTGTTTTGCTCTGCCTGACGCTCTTGCGCTTCCTTTATAGTGTGCCCCCTTGTGAGCTGATGGATCAGCCACACCTTTGTATTAGCCGCAGGGTCGAATGCAAGTGAAAAAAGTAGCGGCTTATAGTCCAGAAATTACTGTACTTTATTCCATATTTCACGTGAACTGTTGAAATGCTTTGTACGTTATGCAGCGTTGTGCTGAAAGCTGTGCAATTACCTCAAAAGGTTGATGGACTTCACAGTGCTTCACATATGCATTCGACCACCTGATACCATCCAACATCATGAAGTGACTTTAAGACGTGATATATTGGACTCATTGAAGAAGTCAGAAATTATGTTAATTTGTCATAGTCAAAAATTTGATAGATTTTACTATTAAAAATATCATTTCATTTTTTGGTGAAAATCTAGTGATGTGCAGCTAATCTAGCGACATTTGACTCACTAAGTATAGCGACATGGTGGTTTTTAGTTTGAAACCATGCATAACGCGTATATTGGGTGGTGGTCTCGTAAATATGTCTAGCACTGTGTCTATACAACAATCTACAGTAGTGTCTGAGCCACTTAATTTTGCAAACCCCCAAAATGTGATCCTGTAAGGGTACAGTTGGTATTACCTCATTGTTTATATGAGTGGTGGCTCATAATTTGTTTGTGATTTACACAGACTAGAGGGAAATAACTCCCATCATCTACTGAATATGCCAGTTGTCTGATGTTGGAACTATCCAGATGTGTTTGAAAGTCCTGTGTAGCACTTTGGATCTTGAAGGACTGGAGATAAAAACAAGAAAAAGTCCTTCAGTGTTGAACTGGGATTCATTTGTTTTATTCCACATGCCGTTTTTTTTAAATATTTTTTTTATTTATACTTGACAGTTATCCTTCTTTTTGAACTTATATGTGTTTGTCGTTATATAATTTTGAGATGCAAAGGTGCATCACAATGTTGTCCATTTGACTAAAAAAAAACATTTTGAGTGTTTTCACATTTGAAAGTATGAGCCAAGTTGTATTCTTTTGTTACATTGAATAGAATATGGCAGGTAGCTTTTGTTTTGTTTGACACAACGTTATATATCCTTGTATACAGTATTAAAGAGCTCTATCCTTTTACTTTTTGGGCAAATATTGAACAGCTACCACAATTATAAGTGAAATTATCTGGAGTAAAGAGGCCAAGGAGCTCCGAACTACAGTAACAAGTGCCACAAGCCTTGAACATCATGAACACACTAAGCCATCTTTATTTGACTTTGATTGAACAAATTACATGAGACCAAATTTCAGTCCCTTGTCTACAAGCAACTCCCATCTTGAAATTTTCGTTTGCACCAAACCTAAACTGGTTGGTAGGTCTTGACCTACCATCCCAAAAGTTTGACAAGTTCATCCCTATTGAGGCAAAAGTCTTAACCGCTTCAGTGCTTATTTTAATACTTTTTTTTAACTTTATTTTAACACTCATTCATGGCTCTTTTTTTCAGTTATGTTTTTGTTTTGTTTTAATTTTCGAATGTATATATGTTTGAGTCTTTTTTCCCCCCATTGTAAGTGTCTTGGTAATTTTAAATGGATTCTTTTAAACTTTTATTATGTTAAAAAAATTATTCTTGTTTTTGCTGAACATTACATATGTGCATATTCATGTTCACGCTGGGCCAGCTTGCTCCTATAGAAAAACACAGAACTTCTTGCAATATTCAATTACTAAGATTGTGATATACTTACAATAAATGTTGTGGATTTACATTCAGCACAACACTATTGGGCATGAATCCTTAACTGAACTGAAAAAGGTTAAAGGTATACTGCAGTATATATAGAAACTATGAACCTCCTTCCTCACTTGTATTTATGCTTTGCACAAATAAAAATAAATGCAAAAACTATGGCAGAGTCTGTTTTGCTTCGTCTTGGATGGGCTGGGATGGATTAAATGTTGGATTCAAACAATTTGACAGTGTGTTTGCCCTGCTATAAGCATTAGCTAGCGAGTACATGTAAGGTAGTTCTGCTATGTTATATATTTAGCAACAAAACAAACTTCAGCAGCATTTTTTTTTTAACATCAGTATCGAATAGTCTTTTATTGGAGAGATGCACACACCTAATTGTTTGTTACATCAGTTAGCATGAATCATTCTGAATTCCCTTGGCAGAATTGAGTGACAGTGCAGCACAGTGAGGCAGAAATGTGATATGATGGGGAGGGGGGGGGGGAAACCCTCTAGTACTGAAAGCAGATGTGCAGCCAAGAGAAATGCTATCAAAAAATAATAAACTGTTGGGTGATATTAGCACAATAATAATGGCAAGAGTTTTATTGCATTTAGGTTGTAAATTGTGGTGTTGTTTAGACCAGCGGGAAAGGCTTTGCCGGCCCTGACCTTCCACCACTACTGTGTTTTAACTTGAAAGGAATGCAAAGCCAGTGAAAACAAAATGGGGGAAGGGATGAAGGCCCCTGACCAGGACTTGAGTGGCAAATTCTTTCTTCCACCATCTTGAAGTAAAGCCAAAGTAAACAAAAGTTATGACATATAAATATTTCCAATTAATTTTCTGCAAGTACGTTGAGCAGAATTTACTTCCTAACTGTGATCTGAAACATTAATTGACCCTTTTGGCCCTCTTGACATGTAAGCAAGGAATGGTTTGGTGTGTAACCTCTGCTGACACATAGACAGGAGGGGGGCAAGAATGCAGCGTAGAGGAATGTTATTACAGACAAAGAGGTCTGCGAGGCTAAATAGTCGAAATGATCAGCTGGGGTATTTGTCCAGACACGTTGCTTGTTTACATCCACGTGTTCTGTCGGCAGCGTATGTTTGCCAAGATGCACAAACATTTCTGCCCCAAAAATCCAAATCCATCAAGCTTTTCAAGTAAAAAGACCAACATTTCTATTCTGCTTTTTACAAGTCATGTAACTATTAATTTTACAGGATCATTGAGATGGTCCGTTTTTGTTAATCCCACACACTACTGTTTGAAAACAGGGAGCAGAATTTAATTAACTGTGATCAAATCATTTTGCCTCTTGGCCATCTTGACCTTGGAGCAAGGAATTGTTTGGCATAAAGCACCTGTTGACGCACAGACAGTGCCAAGAATGCGGCGCAGAGGAATGTTATCACAAAGAGGGCGTGGCTTTGCGGCTAAATAGTAGGCCGTGTGAAACTCATGGCTCTGTGCTGCTGGACAGAGAACTGTGAGTAACAGGATGTCAGAGTGATGCACTCATTGGAAATTGCATCAGTAAACAGCACTTTAAAACGTATACGACAACTTCCATCCCTTCATTTCGTTAGCATTTGTCCTCATTTGGGTTGTTGGTGAACTGTAACCTTTGTTTGCCTTATGTCGCGGGTCAGTTTTGATGTCGCAGTCTACCGTATTGTTGAATGCAGTTGTTATTTGATCTTACATGTCATCAATATTTGCTAGAAATGTTAAAACAGGGGTGTCAAACAGGCCCGCAAAGGGGTTTAATCCGGCCCGCAAATTGATTTTGTAAAATTTAAAAATAATAATAATAATGTCGGACTAATTAATCAGCCGGCCACAATCCAAGCATATAAATTTGTAATTTCACAAGCAATCCTCAGATGAGCAATGCAACTTGTGCACGGAATTGCTCTGTATGTCGTTATTTTACATGCAATTTAAAGTTAGTTTGTTTAAAAAATAAAATAAAATAAGACAAATTTGTCGCAAATGCGTCGTCCAAGAAAGGTTCGTTGGGGGGAGTAAGATGGCGGCCTCGCAGCTTTGAAGTCGCGAGGCCGCCATATTGGTCCTCCCAAGAAACCTATCTAGCATACGATCCTATACATTTACAGTATCGAAATTGGAGAACATTTGAAACAGTACTTAGTAGAAACAGCATGATTTGTGATGTTTTAAATTTGTTAAACATAAACAAGAGGACTTCAGACATTTTGCAACTTGCCTTAAATACATGTTATAAATTATATGCTTAAAATAGCACTAAGGAACTTTTCAAGCTTGATAAAATATTTTTATATCTCTTCTGATGAAACATAGACCTAAAACTAGTTGAATGGTACGTTTGCTATGGCCTGAGGGGGTCTGTATCATCACGGGGACCTGCAGTATGAGAAGTCAGCATTGTAGCAGGGTACAACCTGAACTGGTTGCCAGCCAATCGTAGGGCACACAGAGACAAACAACCATGCACACTCACACCTCTCAATCACGCCTATGGACAATTTGGAGTGTTCAATTAGCCTGCCATGCATGTCTTTGGAATGTGGGAGAAAATCCACGCAAGCACGGGGAGAACATGCAAACCCCACCCAGGAAGGCCGAAGGGGACGTGTTAACCAGTCAGGCACCTTGCCGCATATGCATATATATATATATATATATATATATATATATATATATATATATATATATATATATATAATTATTTATTTTCTCTCTTTCCTTTATGTTTTTATTGCTGTGCTCGTTTGAGACGATTCGGATTAAAAGACAAACTCTAAACAGACACTGTATGTGTTCAAGATGTCAGAGGCGCTCTGAAATAATAGTAACAACGACGACACCTAGCGGTTGATCGACATTAATGTCCCTCAATTGTTTCAACAAGAACATCTGATAGAACCCCCACCCCACCTTTTTGTGTAAATAATGATATCACATAACATAATGTGTAAAGCACATGACTGATATTGTATTAATATCATATTTCAAACTTAGTGGAACGGACAGCACAGTGCAATTTTAGTGGATAGCACACAATCTGCCTCACAATATAGAAAACTGATGGATGGAGTTAATGTACAATGAATTATCTGACGTCATCGCGTACATAATAAAATAATCAAAGTATAAAGATGACAACAACTTTATAACTTTTTTTTTTTTACCATGCTTAATGTTGCTATAATAAGAGCACTTCAAGTATTTCAGGTGCAAATTCACATTTAGAGCAGTCTGCATCTCTCCTCGGAGGATTCCAGATCCAGCCTACCTGATCAGCCTGATACAGAATCCTCCTTTTTAAATGCTGCCGCCCCAAAACACCATAACAAAGAAAAGAATACTGGCAACAACAGGCTGATAAAGCATCTGCAGCACTTTATTACCGATATCAAAGAAGGAAAGTCTTCTCGGGAAGGATGTTTGATGTCCATTCATGTGTATGTTGTCGGTGTTGTGACCTGTCCAGTGAAATGTTTCAGTACAGGTAAGACAACAGATGCACATTACTTTAGCATTTTTTAAAATTGTATTTATTTATTTATTAATGTGTTTATTACAACAGCATTCAGTCTTTTTGTGGTGGTAATATTATAAAAGTGTTCCAAACCTGTCAAATGGTCAGAAGCCACTTCTGTGCATATCCATCTTGAGGTCAGTCCGACTGAATTTAGTTCATTTCAAATCATCATCATCATTATTATTAACTCATTCACTGCTATTGACGATTATAGACGTAAAAAAATTCATGTGAACTATTTCTTATAGTTTAACATTTTTTCATTTCATTTCATTTTTTATGAAAACCTAGATTTTTTTATTGTACATTTATAACAGATATAAAATTATTATGCGATTAATTACGATTAAACACCCCTTATTTTTAATATATATATATTTTTTAATTAGGCCAAATTTTTTAATTGTAATTAATCACATGACTTCACTAGTTAACTAACGATTAATCACAAATTTTATATCAGTTCTAAATTTACAGTATTTTTTCTCTCCAGGTTTTCACACTCTTGTTAGCAAAAGTGGATTTTTTTAAACTAATAGAAATAGTTCAAATTAATTTTTGACGTTTATAGCCGTCAATGGCAGTGAATGAGTTAATTTTATTTGATTTTTTTGTCATTTGTAACCACAAACTCACTTACAGTGTAAATCGATAAATGTGGGTGGGGGTAAAGGTGCCAAAGCTTTTGTCAAATTTGAGCCTTTATTGTTGAATACTGCCTGTTTGCTGTAGTGTCTTCTTGAGGAAGTCAACAAGGAGGTGTTGAGGAAAACCAAAGTCCATTTGGATAATCACAAATCCCTGAGCAAAAAGTGAATAACACTTAGTTTAAGACATGTGACAAATGGGCAGATGACAACATGTGTTCAAGTGGCACGTACGTCCCGAGGAAGAACTTCAGGTTTGTAGATGTCAAATAAGTATAATCCCTGTTTGTCCAACAGCCTGGTTATCTCGGTTTCAAGTACTAGAGCAACAAACAGAAGAATACCATTGTCTATTCAACAACATGTTGCTTTTACACACAGGCCATAGTAGTTTAAACGTTTTGCCTCGCACCCTTGTGTTCGCAAATAGTTTGGAAATATTTTGCTCCTTCACAGAATGATGATAGTATATGTTGGAATGAAATGATGGTACACTCAAAATAGCAAATCACTAGATAGTTCAGAATGTGAAAGTAAGACTTTATACACCAAAACGTTGAACATGTGGTGAGATACAATTGATGCTATCAGTACTAAAGCACATTATTATTGTCTATTACGGTATATTCTTACCAGATAACACCTTGGGGACGCCTATCTTCATCACAGCTTCTTGTATGAAATTCAGTTGTGCTTGATCTACCTAAAAAGAAAAATCGTTGGTTAAGGGTGTGATCATTGTCCATAATTACGGTACACAGAATCCATCACTGCCATCGACAGCTATATCTGTCCAAATGTGACATATGTGCACAATTTTTGAAAAAGCATTGGAAACTTTCTAAGGAAAGTTGTTTCTGAATGTTGATAATTGGGTCTCTCTGGAGTGCCCGCTCACCAATCATTTTCTCCACCAATGACTTAGAAACTAGGCTGGGCCAAAGAGCTGCCATTTTGTGAAAGCACTATAAAGCCATGAAGAGAAATATTAAACCGCCATCTTTTCTTCAATTTCTTATAGGGCTGTTGGGCTAATGATAATATAATTTAATTTTGATTACTTGCACAGCCCTAATTTCTTGTTCATTTGAACTAATTTACTGCCATTGACGTCAAAAATTCATTTGAACTATTTCTATTAGTTTAACATTTTTTCCATTTTTGTTAACAAGAGTATGAAAACCTATTAAAAAAAAATTATTGTACATTTAGAACAGATATAAAATTTATGATTAATCGTGAGTTAATTATTGAAGTCATGCAATTAATTACAATTAAAAAAATTAGGAGCGCCGGGCGATTAAAATCGTAATTAATTGCATGACTTTATGAGTTAACTCACAATTAATCAACATTTTTATATCTGTTGTAAATGTACAATAAAAAAATTCTAGGCTTTCATACTCTTGTTAACAAAAGTCGATTTTTTTTTTTTTAACTAATAGAAATAGTTCGAATGAATTTTTGACGTCTATAACCGTCAATGGCAGTGAATGAATTAATGGCTGGTCCCACTAAAGGTGTATCAGGTGACTTGCTGAAACTACTGTTTTTGGCAGTACAATGCCACAGCTATTGATGTAAGAACTTGAATGATTTAGGTTATTATTAAGAAAATCATGCAAAATGGTTAAATATAAGCTCTTAAATGAAACTTTTATGAGCTATTTTTGTTGCCATCATTATATTTGCCCAAACAAAAGTACATTTAGTTGTAGCAGGCATTTAAGATAAACATGAAACTGAAGAAACAGAGACGGACTAATGTTGAAATCAATGACAGTACATGTCAAAGCCAAAAGCAGAGTTGCAGTGTTTGCACTGATTAGCATTGACCAACAGTGTTATCAGTGTTTGCTTGTGATACCTGGCACAAACTCCAATGTTCAACTGGGTTGTCGACGGGCGGTGAGCGCATTTATGTTTAGTGATGCGTCCACTGAACTTAAGTGACAAGAGTAATTTAGCAGCTTGATGAGGTGCTGCCTCCACAAGAGACAATACCATCCGGTTTTTTATTTGATACAGCTGACCCACAATACCATCCTGCTTCAACCTGACTGTTAAAACTGTCATTTTACTTTACATATCCTTTTACTGTGATCAAAGAAAGAAGAAAAACTTTTTATAAGATGTGAGGGGGGGGGGGGGGGGAGAGTCTCTTTTAACAAAGACATCCATCCCCTAGACACGAAAAAGGCACCAGCGGTTGTGAGCAGAATATGAGATAGCATCAGAGCAATCCACTTACCAGATGATTCTGGTAGAATTCAGCATGTAGTACATCAACCCTGAAAGATTAAATAGATTGTCACTAATTTGTACTTAGCATCCGGGATGGCAACAAAATTCCAAACTTAGCTAATTAGCTTCCTTAGCACTGCAGAGGTGCCTGTGTGGGCACACCTGATATAAATGACTATAAATCCTGTGCATCCCAATGAGATACAATTAGTATGAAACGGAGGTTTAGTCATAATCAAAAATGGATGAGAAAGTTCTTACTGTAAAGATTTGCCATGTAGTAAGAGGTGTTTGTTGACATACGAAACCGTGACATCAGTGGTGATGAACTGCACAAAACAAACAAACAGCAGAAACATTATGACAAACACATTCATCAGAGAGAGAAAAAAAACATCATGAAAGAAGTCGACCAAAGATAACAAATGGACATTGCTCATTGGTGTGTGATGGATTCCAAAGCTGCAATTCACTTATTAAGTCTCCAAGAAGCTGATTGATGCATTTTGAGATGAATGCACCTTTTAGAATTTTACCTTGAGAAACCAAAGATTCTATATGTGGACTTTCAACTACTTCACCCCTTGCATTTTAAGATTCCTGCTGACATTTTCGCCAGTAAATTCTATTTTAGTGAGCTGTTTTATCTCCTTTATTATTCATTTAAAGCACAACTTGATGCACGCACACTTTCCAAAACAGGCACTTTACTACATTTGCAGAGGACACAGCTCTCGTGAGCATGCTGCCAGATCGAAATTAGATCATGGGCCAGTTTTAGACTCTTTTTTAAGTAGTAGCCTACAATAAGTCACACTTAACTCATTCACTGCCATTGACGGTTAGAAACATCAAAAAATCATTTTAACTATTCTTATTACAATATTTTTTTTTACTTTTGTTAACAAGAGTATGAAAACCTATAATCTTTTTATTGTACATTCAGAACAGATATAAAATTTGTGCTTAGTCGTGATTTAACTATTGAAGTCATGCAATTAATTACGATTAAAAAATTTTAATCGCCTGACGCCCCTAATTTTTAATAATCATCTCGTCAGGCAATTACATTTTTTTTTTAAATTGTAAGTAATCGCACTATTATATTCACTATTAATCACAAATTGTATATCTGTTCTAAATGTACAATATTTTTTTAATAATAAAAATACATTTTTGACGTTTATAGCCGTCAATGGCAGTGAATGAGTTAATTTTTATATAAAAATGAGATAAAAAATCTGTACTGTTTTCTAGTATCACCATATTTGAATTATTGTTCAGAAGTTTGGTGAAACACTTACAAGACATCATTACAACCTCTGTTTCTGTTGCAAAAAAAGCACTATAAGAGAAGCCCATAATGTAGGATATCTCCACCACACCAACACACTGTTTCTACAATCTAAAACTGTCAAATTCTTTGTGGAACTTAATACTGTACAATTGGTGTATAAAGCTAGAAATAATTTACTGCCGGGCAATATTGACAATGTGTTTTCAGAGTGACAGGGATGTTATGGTTTGAGGGGAATTCAAAACATAAAGACAAAGTATTCAAGAACAACACTGAAGAGTTTTTGTACATCTGTTTGTGGAGTGAAAATCGCAAACAGCAACCGCAAACAGCGCCGGTGTGTGACACCCGGAAGTCGAAAGTCCCGCCTCCTCCGTGGCACATACGCCATAGAACAGGGTTCACCAATTCCGGTAGGTTTTAGATGTTTCCGCCTACCAACACACCTGATACTAAAGATCAGGATCGTTATCAGGCATGCTGATGAGCTGATTAAATGAATCAGGGGTGCTAGTGGGCTGAAACATCTAAAACCTGCAGAACTCCGGACCTTGAGAACCGGAATTGGTGAACCCTGCCATAGAATATAGAACAAAAGTGGTCCCAGCCCGTTCTTGCAGCAAGCAAGAGCGTGTTGTAATGTGTAAGAACAAAAATGAAACAAAGGAGTGAAATTAAAGAATCTTATCTTATGCTGCAAAATGTTAAAAAAATAAAATAATTAACGGCTTGAGTAATTGTTGTACCCTCCATATCTGTGACAGCAACGCGTCAGCAGGTCAAACAAGGTGAAGAAAGCAGGAAGCGGAGCAGTGACAAAAGCACACTAGAGTGAGTGGGAATGTCAAACTGTCATTTAACTCATTCACTGCCATAAATTCATTAAAAAATATATATATATTATAAAAATTAGGGGCAAGAGGCGATTACAATTTTTAATTGTAATTAATCTCATGACTCACTTGATGACGAGTCTATACAACCAGCAGCCACTCAACGAAGTCTTACCGTCTGAAAGAAGAGAGTTTCTTGACTCCCGCACCACAGTTGGCCAGAGGCCTCGGCCCAGACGCTTGTCCCAAAGGTGGAGGTGTTTACGTACGGCACAGATGAACTCCATACACGTAATTCTGGGTAACTTGTTTCAACAAGACACTTGATACACAAACACACAGAGTAAGGCAATATCAAAGTATCTCCAGAATGGAGAAAGAAAGAAAAAACATAATTTCATATGAATGAGCAATGACGCATTACCTTTCTAAAAAAATCTGGAATGGTTGTAGAGACATTTAACCTGAAAAGTTCCTGAAATCACATTTATAAGAGTTGTGAAAGTAACTTTGTAAATCCTGGTGGATATGAGCATTGATTTGTGGTGTTTGCTTACAATCAACTCCGCTCCAGTGATGTTAAGCCGGAAGCGACCATCTTGGTGGGCAGCTGCCATCACGGGGTTGAAGACATGATCTAGGTAACAATACATTTCAACATCAAACTTTCTAAAACAAAACCAAAAACAAGCTTAAGGAAGGAATGCACTGAATACGCATCGTTGAGAGATCAATTTTGTTACTATGTCATACACTGACAATCATGCCCATTAACTGCAATGTTCAACTAATAATTATTTTACAGAATATTTTATAATTTTATTGAATATTTATATACATAGTTCGGTCGCACCTGCAGCTAAAATTCATCTTTTAAGAATTGGTCATTTTCGGAGGTATGCATTCTGTGACTCATGCATTTTATTGTGTTATTGTATTGGATAAATGCTGACCTGAGATCCAAAAGTAGAGCATCCTGTTTTCAGTCAACTGACTGGGGTTGAAAGCTGAATCACTTATGACAGCAGAAGTATTGTTGAAATTCGTGAGTCCCTGGAAATCGGAAGGAAACAGAACAAATCAAAGGATTAGCAATCATTTAAGTGATTAGCAAATATAGTAACTAAATTATTAGCATTCATTGCTAACTGACCTGTTTGCTATCGTATGAAATAATTTGGTTTTACACTAGCTTGTGCTTTTATAAATGTGTTTACGTAACTTAGCAAATACGGTAACTAAGTTATTAGCATTCATTGCTAACTGACCTGTTTGCTATCGTATGAAATAATTAGATTTTACTGTAGCTTGTGCTTTTATAAATGAGTTTACGTAACTTACCTGTTTACAATACAGTAGGCTACATGCCTGGATATTGTTTACCTTGTGGTACGATTCTATGTAGTTAGCAGTAATGGTGGGCGCAGTGGTCACACCGATATCGACAGTGATGTCTCCGTCACTGAGGAACTGCTCTGAAAACACATCATAATATCACACTACATGATACAAATCAACAAAGCAGCTAAAGTTCTATTATGTAGTGAAGCAAGATTGTAGTAAATGCAAGGCAAGGAAATGTGAAGTACTTGAAAGTTCACATACCCGTATCCATTCCATTGTAAAGCATCTTTGAGTGTCTAGAAAAGCGCTATATAAATGTAATGCATTATTATTATTATTATTATTATTATTATTATTATTATTATTATTATTATTAACTAATTCACTGCCAGCCCAGTTACAATTAATCTTTCATTGATTTTTTTTCATTCATTTTTCTTTTATTTCAGGCAATAACTTACAATTAAACAAAAGAGAAACAATTCATACTATAGTTCATTACATGAACAATATATGTGACAAAAAAATAAGAGAGAAAAGAGAAGGAAAAAAATGACGTCTATATCCGTCAATGGCAGTGAATGAGTTAATTTTTGGGATGTCTTCTTTTGTTTTTGGACATTTTATAGGTAGCTCTTAAATGTTTTCTTTTCTGCCTTTTAAAAAAAATGTCCTGAATTTTAGGCAATTTTGTAGACATTTTCTGATTACGTTTAAACGTTTTCTTGTCAGCCTTTTTTAAAATCCATTTTGTGACTTTTTTTTGTTTTTTTTTTAAATTCCAAAGACATTTTATAGTATTTTTTTTCCTTTCTTGTTTTGTTTTTGGACACATTATTGTTAGTTTTTGAATGTTTTCTTTTTTGCCGTTATTATTTAATTCTCTGCCATTTTTTTTTTAAATTTCATGGACATTTTACGGTAATTTTATGCTTTTCCTCTTCCTTTTTGGGCATTTTTAGGTAATTAAAAAAAAGTTTTTCTTCTTACTTTTGTCTCTCTTTTTCTGATAACTTAAAAATGTGGACTTTAACTTTTTTTTGAGCATTTAATTATTATTTGTTCCCATCTAAATCGTTCATACATTTAAATAATATTTTATCTAAAAAAAAAAATATATATATATATATATATATATATATATATATATATATATATATATATATATGTTAAAAAAAATAAAATAAATAAAAATAAAAAATAAAAAAAGATAAAAAGGGACAGTTTCTCAAGAGCCACAGGTTGCAAACCCATGCCCTAGTGTAAACTTTCCAGCACAACTGTATATAAAAATGTATACCGACATACTGATTTTTAACCTCTTTACCATTTTTAAAAGTGAGAGAGCCCAGGCATAATGAAGAAAAGATTGTCATGTGTGTTCTCTCCGCTTGAATTGTTTGTGCTTTCAAACACTTTACTAAAAATCTGTCATAGTATCAAGAGTAACATGAGTGACCCTAAACTACAAAGAAGAAGAAAAAAAAAAGCAGTAAAAAAAGAAACATAGATCTGACTGTTAGCTCATTTCCTAACTTTGCTGTGGTTGCAAAGTCTTGACAAGTGCCTACAGCGTAAACTTCAGGTCACTTCCTAATTGGCTATCGTTCTGTTCCGTGTCATAAAAAAGTGATGCCGTGGTTTAGAATATTGAAAAAGAACATTAAAGAAGTAAAAGTACAAAGGGATGTGCTTTCGGAAGGACTGTAATTGAACCCACCTGCTCTCTCCTGTATGAAGTCAGCTAATATGTTTGCCACTTTGTTGATCTCCTTACAAATCTATATAAGAAAAAAATCTTTAGCTTTTTATTTATTTGTTAATTTTTATTTTATAGAAGACAATATTGTGGGTGGCTATGATTGTGATGATCACAAGAGAATTAAAAGGGTATTTATGGTTTACCTGTCCCTTGATGACTAGCTTGACAGTTAACGTGATGAAGTCAGTGAAGAGCTTCTTGAGCCAGTTTGGTCTGAACACACACTCGCACACACACACACAAATGTGCAAAAGTGTCGTCAGCTGACAATATGATAGTGATACTGTAGTTATAATGATTTAGAAATGATTAGTAACTCACTCTCTCTCTCCCTGCAGGTGCAAACGCAGCTTGTCAAAGTTCAAGGAACAAGACGATGTGTCTGCTGCTACTTTCCCCTTACCACAGTCTAAGACAAGCCAGACAGTTTAGAATGTCAAAAATATGATCATAATGTCACGGATATTCATCTGTTTTTCAATCCAAGTTGACTTAGTTAAATAGGTTACTTACAAAGTTTGGGGTTGATTCCAAGGTCAATCTGTGACTCAATCTCAAAATTAATTGACTGAGCAACGTTGACTCTAGATGAAACGAAAAACAAATGCGTTCATATTTTTTGGATTAACAATAGGACTACATTTGCTTTTCCTGAATTTGCATAAGGCATATTTTGCACACATTAGGAATTTAAACAGTGGGTAAAATGTTTGAATAATTATTTGACTTATTTACTTTCAATGTATTTCATTTTCCAGACATACTCACAGCCAATTGCCATATCCGTAATGGATGGTCCCAGTGAAGACTGCAGATACGTTGCTTATCTCCATGGCGATGCCTTCACCTGGAAGAAGTTTAAAGGAGCTGTGACCAATCGTCAGGTTGTGAATCTCCATACTGGAGGAAGAGATGAAAACAGCACATGATTTAAAGACATTTTGTTTTCTGACAGTGTGTATGTCATGCATTTGCTCACTTTTCAAGGCCGTATGAGACTATGCCCATGAAGGGCATTGCTTTCTCTCCTTTCACACTTGGATATCGAGCATGCTGGAACGCTGCCTCGATCACTTTTGTGGTTTTCTCATTCACTGTATATAAAGGAGATGAATGCAGTCACAAACAGAAACACATCAAACATGCATCACCCACTCCGTCTTTCATCTCATCTTGCATATTGCTCACTGGCCTGGGAACAAAACTTCCCAAGTCCAAATGTGACCCATTTCATAGTTCTTTTTCCATAAATCAATGCTATTGGTCAATCCCCACATGAGTTTGTTTATTTAGAATAATAAAGTCAGAATCCTCACTTTAAAGTCAGAATTCTGATTTTAAGACTTTAAAGTGAGATTCCTGCCAAACTTTTTTTTTCTCTCTCCACTGGCTCTAATCCTCTTCCGTACTTTCATGTTTTTCCTTAGATAAGTCTGTTATTGGTTTCTACCTCACTTTTACATATGATATATTTGTTGCTTTTATATTTGAATTTTTGTTTTGTTCAAGAATGTGTAAATAAACCAAAATTGAAACTAAAACACATGAACATTCCAGGCTCGAACTTGCACCCTCAGAAACTGTGAGGCAGAAGCTAACTATTCTTCTACGAGTATTAAACATATTGTACCTACTCTACTGATGATGATCACTTTTTAAAGCAGAATTCCCGGTGTCAGATAGCATGCTTGTAAGTGCAATACTTGTACAGGCTGTTAGGCACTCACACACAACAGCAGCAGGGTAGGTGAGACGGCACACGGCTCCAGTGAATCTGTAGGCTGAGGCAGCATCCTGCAGGCAGCCATGAGGTAATCCATACATAGATGAGAGCAGCACGAGTATCAGTGGAGAAAGGCCATGAGTCATTTTGCAAACGGACACTGTAGCTCTCTCTTGAACCTTGCGATCTGTGAGTTTTGTTTGGACAGCTTGGGTTTCGGCTCACTTTCACAGTTGGGCTCTTTTGCCAGTACAGCCCATGGCTTGTGCTGATTTGAACTGCTTCAGTTCCAGTAGGTTAATTTCAACCTACTTGTGATCTTGCCTTTGTTATCACTCAGAGAATCGTACAGATGTTGAACTTTCTTCTGAAAAGAAGACAGAACATGCATATTATATATATATATATATATATACATATCCAATTTTACACTTTCAGTAAACCATTTGATGGGGGGGTGGGGGGGGGGGAACACAAATGCTGTAGCGATTTACATTTGCCTGATAAGCCTTACATTGTCATGGGACATTTTTTCTAAAAAAATTTTTTTTAACAGCATTCATATCCACCTAATTGAATATTTACACTTGCTTAGATTTCATTGCAGACTGGGGCAAACTAGAATGGACTTGTATACAAAAATAATGATGTGTTTAAAATGAGCAGACATCGCTCACAGATTTCATTATGCCCTGTGGAAATTAGCGTAACAATATGAAGAGAACAAACCTTTTCCCCACTCAATTTGTCTTCTGTCCGTGCTTTTCCTATGTTGAGGTTACAACAGTGTACCCAGTCAAAAATATGAACAATCCAAGGAGTTGTCAAACTAAATATAAGTGACCATTTCAATAATGAGCAAGCTGTCTAGCAAGTAAGCCTTTTTTTGAACCCAGTTACTTTTATTTGTACTTGCTGTATTGGTTGTAACTCATTGACAGCAGAAGTCAGTTTATGGAACCTCTAATATAGCACCATCTAGTGCAAATGTGCGTGTGTAGCACATTCATCGGTTTCTCCAGAGTTAGCTAGCTAACTCCTACTTTTATCTTTGCTCAAACTCTTCTCATGAGATGAATTACATCATTTAGCATTAGCTGTTGAATTTTGCCAACGCAATATTTTATTTTCCCATGTTTGTCTGTGTGGGGGAGGGTTACTAAACTAACCAAATGCTATGCTAATAAATCACTAACCTGAAAATGGGTATAAAGATGTTTGCAAAACTCTATTACTCCCCAACTCCAACTTGCGATGGAGGCATGCATGTAGAGACTGTAGGTGGCAGAGCGAGTACGTCATATTGTACAAGTGGCTTCCCAGTGTTTAACCTGAAGATGGCGCCACACGGACGGTTTGTGCCCCAAATTCAAGCTTTCAACAAGTATGCACTAAAATGTCAAAAATAATGACCAGAGCATGTAGACAGCATTAGCAGACACCTGTTTACATACAGTTTATCAGAAAAAAATTAATAAAATAGGGGTTGATTCAGTGGTGAGCATTCCCAGGGCCGTTTCTAGCTTCATGCTGTTTGGGGGCCCCAAGTTTGCCAAACTACAATGAAGAGATTTCTAACCCTTTAGATGGTTTCCTACAATAGCACATTCTATGAGACTTTATGAACAAAACAGACTACAGTTAAAATTAATAAAAACATTTAAGTTGACAGTCATTTTTACATCAATAAATAAAACAGCTTTCAAGTGTTTAGATAAATGTTTAATTTAAATAAAACACAACAAAACAAACTCAAATTTTAAAGTGCAACAAAGAAAACAAACTAACTTAAAGTGGCTCCTTAGGTTATCAAACAAATAGACCACGAGTGGATATTCCTAGTTTTTTTTAATTACATTCCTAGTTTTTATTGCAGTAATATGAATTATTAAAACTTGTGTTTTTATATTAAAAATTGTGATGTACAGTGTCTCTTTAAAGCTTGTAATCAATTACAAATTTGTCACTTTTAAGCATTTTCCAAAATAATTTACTAGTTAAACTAGGGGCTAGCCAAGGGAAGTTTAACATCTATAAATAATAAAATAAATGCCAGAGGCTAGTGAGCTGGCTAGCAAAACAAACAAACTTGCAAAAAATTTAATAAAATGTTATTTCGCCTCCTACTAGCCATCAACAAGTGCCAACGTTTTTCCTTTGACTGTTTATTTTTCTTCCGTTTTCTTTTTTTGCCGTTGCTGAGATAACTTCTTTTTGATGCCATTACGGAGTCTTGTTTTGTTTAGTACTCTCGCTAATGGGAAAAGTAGATAGATGAAACACCAGCCACTGTTTATCATCACAGTATATTTTATTTATATCCTATGTTTATTTTTTATTTTTTAGCATAAAAGGCATGTAATAAACAAATATTAGAGACAGATAAAGACAGGACATTTTTATCGTTCTCAGGTAAGACTACACAGAGCTTGGTTGGCCCCCTGGTGGCTTGGAAATGTAATTGGCTGTAACGACTTGTGGACAAATCAGCTAACAAAAAGCTTCCTCTCGGAACACATTGTGTTCATATCTAGAAAATATGCAAATCTGGCATGAGAGAAAAAATATCATCTGTGTGCACTTGCGGTAGTGCTTATGGGGGCGGAGGCGGGGCAGGAGGTCCTGCACAGGTGCCGTTCAAGCTATGGAATGCCACAGTTCATGACGTAATCACGTGAATGTTGTACTGTTGTCATGCTGTGGTGTTGTGTTGTGTTGACAAGTTCAATCATTTCAGCCTCTGGTCAAAAACCTTTGTACTCTTTCAGGGGAATCAAATCAATAATGCCATCACTCTAAGACCCGAACGACTGCAACAAACACAAACATGTTTAAGTTAAGAATATTTATTGCACCTTATTGCAAGTATTCCCAACATACAAAACAACTCAACATAACTTAATTGAGCGAACTTTCAAATGTTCATTGATATTGTACATAGTGACCAAGGTCACAAAATTGTCTCCCTCACCAGGGTATAAATCCTACAAATGGGGATAGCTGTATGCCCCACATACAAATGACGTAATTACAGGGGATGAAAAGCTTAGTCCATCCAAAGACTACTGAAATCAACATCTGGTAAAAGTGAACCATCAATCCTTGGAGCCTTGATAGTACACCAACACCATCAACAATGTTCACATCAAGGAAATGCTGTAAAGAGAGCTGCATACATAGATAGGGCCTTCAAGTCGTTAGAAAGTAAATATTATATCTGTTCCCCGCCAATATTCACTACTTTCAAATCGATTTGTTTAATCTCCACTCTGTCTCTACCATTTATATTATAATTGTTTTAATAACAACTAATAACCCCCGTGTGTAAAGATGCTTGCATACAGTTACAAAATAAAGTGCGTTATAAAGTATATACAATGTTTTCATAATGCCAACCATTTACAGTGGGCAAAACGAAGCTGTCTTTGTACAAGGGGATCTCTTGTGAATCATGCTGGACTAATGATTTGCATTACAGGATTTCTTCTCGTGTACAATTGGTATGTATACGTATCCAGTTAGTCTATTTCATTTTAAATTGCTTGGATTAATGTTGAACAAGCTTATAGAATGAACTAAATTCACCACACCAATTTTTTTTCTGGTTTACATGCCGTAATTACATGTGATCAGTTTAACACGCAGCAAAAATACATAAAATCAAAGGTTGAGCTTTTTAAGTTTTTTTTCTCTCCACACCATCTAATTTTGGCACATTTGTGATTAAGATCATTATTTGCGGGATGGGAGGCCACAACGGCCATTTCTCTAACGGTAGACTCACTTTTTATCAGCTTGGAGCTTCGCAAGATCTTGTGAAGCAAAAAGTCACGTAATCAGTTCACAAGCACATTTTCATAGATTTAACAACATAAATGTGATTTTGTACTGCAGGATTTTGGTTTGATTTTAAATGTCTCTGTCTGTTCTTAGAGAGCTACAGGACAGGACCGCTCATCCCCACTAGCTGGCCCCCGTCTTTCACACCTGTTCACATGATGCTGCTGTTTTTGGTCAAGTTGTAGTTTTCCTTCCACCGTGAATAAGAACTGCCCAGGTCAGTTGGCCACCCCTCGAGGAACCTCAGGTATAAGCGAGGAGAAGAATGTTTTGAGAAAGACCCAGGCTGTCCACATGACTGACACTCTGTGTGGCGGCACCAAAACAGCTGGCATTGGCTCCGGTTGATCCGATTGGTCAGCTTCAGCAGGAAGCTCCCTCTGTTCTCCAGCGTCCTGAGAACACTTGACATCAATGTTTCGGTAATAATAAATGTGAATTATCTCCAAGTCGACGTCAACGGCGGTTTACGTACAGGATTTGGGATTCTGTTCTCATTCTCTTGGTTGTGCTGGACTTCGGGTGGTTGCAGGTGGTTGGGTTGTTGGACATGCTGCCGTCTTCTAATGTTGAACCAGCCTGTGGTGTGACTGTACATACAAGAAACAATAAGAGGACTCGATTATAATATTTCAGTAAAAAAAAAGAAGAAGAAAACTCAGTAAAATATGTCATTATGTGACTATAAATGTTTCCTCCTTTAGAATTTGTGCATGCGTGAGTTGGCACATGAGTGTCCTTGGGCGATATAATACAAAAAACAAATATTTGTAGGACATGAACAAGCTGGTCACAAGTGCTGATATCACCAACACATGCAGATAAAGACACCTGAACACACTTGACATTTTCCCTATGTAGAACTGTCATTCACCATGGCTGCTATCATACCGCGATAATAACGTGGCTCTGCACCGCAAGTTACATTTATTTCAGTGCAGTTTTATGCCAAAATATAATTTCAGCATCAATTGGAAAAACTTCCATGTGTTATGAACCCGAGGATGTGACACTTGGATTTTAAGTCACTATTTGTTGAACACGTCAAGCATATTCAGAATTTGCCTGGACCTTAATATGGAAGCCTTCTGTTTACATGAGGGTGCCTTTTCTAATCCAGTCAACGAAGTTTAACAAAAGGGTGACTTCAAACCAGGAGTTTAAATTATATGCATAAGATTACACTTCACAATGGACGGCAATTTGTCAAATCTGGACATCATTTCAATAGAGAGGGTGCCATCCTACAAATACCAAAAATTTGGTATTTGGCTGGGCAACAAGCTGTCTTCTGGAGTCCATATTAAGAGCCTTTAAAAAAGAAAAAAGTTAAGAGTTTTTTTTTTTTTATGAAAAAGTGCCTTCCTTTCTAGTGCAGTGCACTGTTTTATCAGTATTGGATTATGGTGATTTAATGTATATGCACACCACAATTTTTGCAAAAAAAAAAAAAAAAAAAATGATGTTATCTACCACTCAGCACTACACTTCATTACAGAACCCGCCACTGCATTCTGTATGAAACACATAATTGTCCTCCATTCACATTAGAAGGAAAACGCATGCACTGTTTTTTTTTTTATTATTGCTAAAGCACTTGTGAGTAAGCTACCTTCTTACATTTTTAAATGTTCTGTCTTACCATAATAGTACTTATCAGGCAAGGTCATCAGAAAAAAAATGCTACTAACTACTTCACTGTCAAAAACAGAACTTGGTAAAAACAGCTTTTTCAACATATGCTTTAATTGCTCGGAATGAACTCCAAACCACATTTAATCTGAAATCACTCCCATCATTCAGTGTGTTTAAAAATGTTTTAAAATCAGCAATGACGGAAATGAAAGTTATTGTAACTGGCCTTCCTAACTTCCTGGTTAAATGAAATTGAAAATAAAAGAATTGAGCTCAAGTGTTGAGGTGCACTAACACGAACGAGGTAATACAACACGCCTGACACTGCAAGTGTGGATGTTTGACTAGTTAAGCACCTTTTGCCCCACTAACGCTCAGTATACATCCTTTGCCTAACCACTGTTGAAAAGGTCTTCTTCGGCACCGTTATTTGACTCACATTTGAAATATTTGCTTCAAATAAAATTAATAATATAATTGTTTGCTGCTTCAATTATGTGAGAAAGATGACCAGATGTCATCGCGTGAGAAAGGGAATGTGCGTTAAGAGAGAATGACTCACAGGTACATGAAGAAGAGGGTGCCCATGACCAGAAGGAAGCGACTCAGGTTGGAGTTGAAGTACACAATCATGAGCAGAACGCCGAGCCTGGCGGCTGAGTACAACCAGTCCAACCAGTCCCGGTCGATGTCTTCCTCGTCCTCCATTACGGGTCCCCCCTGAGCATTCATTCGCATGTTCTGATTGGCTACGTCCGGGTCAATGAACGCACCATCCTGCGCTGGGTTCTGGTTTGCCGCTTGCAGATTGTTGATGGGGTCCTGATTGGCAATGGGTGCCGGCACAGGTACCTGGTGGGCGGGTACAGGTGGGTGAAGGCCAACGGTTGCAGGTGCTATGGAAGAGCCGGTGCCAGCTGCTGCCATTGCTGCTTGACTGTTGGTCGATTACAGGGTTCGGCTTAGGGATCGGTAAGGTTAGCATAAACATCCCTTTAAAGTGCTGGGAAACAAACTCACTATTGCATGTAATATTGTCGAGCATAGACATGTTGGAGCCACAGAAGTTGTTGGGGGCTGTACAGAGAGTAGTCTGGAAATGCTGGTTGGGCCATTTGTGGTGATCCGGTCCTGCAGAAAGAAATTATAATTTTGTTAAGTCATTATTATCTGCTTCACACTGCCATAATAATTTTAGCACAAATTCATGAGAAGGGCAAAAGTATCAAATCACAAGTCACATTTTGTGTGTTACACAAGGCTCACGAGATCAAGCGTAAGCTTATGGATAACCTTCCAGGATGCAAATCAGGTCAGTCAAGTGTTTCAACACCTGTTTCCCTTTGCGGCTTTTAAATACCGACCTCCCACAGTTGATTTTTAAAAAGACTTTGCTACAAGTCACATTACTAGCTTAAAACAAATCTTATTATACAGTCAAATCCAAAACTATTGTTTAACATCTAAATATCACATTGATGAAGGTCAAGTTTGAAATTCATTCCAAAAATATGTACAAATTCAAACTCTTACTATTAAACTTAACTGTGAAAAAAATATATACTGAGAGCCACAACGCTGTTTCCACTCTTTCTTACATGTTGGCGGCAGACAATGTCGGGGCTCCTGCACCTGATGCAGGCGTGTGCGTGTTTGCTGGATTGGCAGCTGAAGTTGAAGACGTCTGCCTCCTCTGCCTCAACTCTGGAGGAGAGGATGGCGTAGGCCTCGGACTAGACACATGCGGCTGGCCTGGTTCCTTAACCTAATGAATTAAATAAAAAAAATAACATTACTATGATCATCTGATATCAAACTGGAGACGTTTAGTGCCCCTTCCTGATTTTTTCTGATTTGTTTGAATAATTACCAAACTTAGGTTTCAGATCACTTTTTTTTCCCACTTCCCTTTTTCAGACAGCTGCACTAAGAGCTTTTTTTAATGAATCAAATTGGGCGGAAATGTGGCCTGTAACTTATGTTTTCAGTAAAAAATTAAAAAGTGGGGTGGGAGGTGGAGGGAATTGCTTTTCACAGCACTGTAGTTGCGTAGTAATTTAACACTGTGTCTAATGTTGCCCTTCTCACCTTTGGTCTTGCTCCCAGATGTGCTTTGGGCTGCATCTTAACAGCAAAGACTAGATGCAGCGTGGGAACGGTATCTGTCTGAGAAGGCAGAGGGAGACAGACGTCAGACAGCTGCGTTCCTACAAAATTGCTCAGTTTTTTTCCATAGCTTCATCTACATTACCTTGTTACTTGTTTATAGTATGTTAAGTGTCGTCATAACATGTTGACCGAGTTACACAGAACAATGTGGTTCTTTTTTTGGCACTTTTTTTTTTTTAACTCTTTGACCGCCAGACGTTTTCAGAAAAGGTGAAAACAGTGCTTTACTTCTGTAAAACACTACCACCAACAATGAAAAAGTGTTTTTTGATAGCAAAATAAGTTTATTTACATTCAACAGTGTAACAATTTGGCAAACTATTTACAAATGTGTGCAACCGTGGTACTATTTACAATTGTGTGGATGTTTCAAATACAGTTTTTCTTTTTGTAACACACCCCTGCGTGCAAGGAGACGCAGCAGGATTTGCACAACAGATTAGTTTCACTGCGATTGCCCCTTCGCGTGCAGACGCTACACTTTCTTGCTGGCTTTTTTTCCCGGGGAATAGCAAGAATATACTGCAGTGTGTGTTTGGCCATGTTGCCATCAAGTCTACTCTCAGGATCATGATACGGTGACGTTACGGTGGTGTTACGTCTGGCTTCCTCATGTCCTTCAGTTCCTATACCGGGTGGTAAGAGATGTTCTGATCCATCTTATCCGCTCCATTCATGGTGGCATCGTAGTCCATAACCAGTGTCTTCTCCGTGATCAGACTGTACCCACACCTCCGATGAATATGCATTGGACTCGGGGTACTCTTCATCGTCCGATTGAACGTCCGCCTGTGCAGAAGTGCTCGGTTGTGCTCCGCGTTTTCCGGCGTTAGCATCGCTAGCCGGTGAGGCTTTATGACGTGATCATCAGCCGCCGCGTCAACGCTTCCAACTTCGGCGTCAACCTCGGAGTCACCATCATCATCATTGTCGTCATCAATGTGCTCTTTAGCATTGGTCGATGCTTTTCGTCTTTGAAAAAAATGCTCAAGCGTGAGCTGCTTGCAACCGGTCGCCATTTTCGCTTCCTCAGCCATTCTCCCCTCAACACTCTAGCTCCGCCTCATGTCTTCTACTGACGCCTACCCAATCTTGTCCAAAGAGAGTCATCGCTGCCATCTAGTGCCCAAAAATAGGCATTATACTAACTAGATCTGCTTGATACTTTCAGCACAGCTGGCCAAGGCTTTCCTCCACCCGTTTCCCAAAAAATCCCCCCCCAAAAAAACAACAACATAGTGAACGTCTTTTAACGTCTTTGGTGGTCCTCCGTAGGATTTTACTAAACGTTATTTAACGTTTTGGGCGGTCAAAGAGTTAAGAGACAGGGATTCAATTCATGATGCTATCTTATTGTACCACAACCATGTTGAAAAGCAAATTAAATGAAACTTTTCTACTTTTATGTAAGCAGGGATGGGTACCTTTTAGGGGTGCACCGATCACAATTCTGGCTGATCTCCGATCTCTTACAAAGTCTGACCTGCCAATCACGATTTTTGCCGATCTCGATTTTTTTTATAACAAGTAGCATACACCTTCAGAGTTCCAATCTTATTTTATTGGAAAACATTGAACAATATCTGTGAAATAATACAAACGGTTTGTTTTAACTGCAAATTAATTAGTTCTCTGTAATATAAATGAAAAGCCTATTATTCATCTCAACAAAAGAGGACAGTGGCTGACTTTTTCAGACCTCTGAAGAGGGAGATGAGATCGGTGGAAAAGATCGGTTTATATTATAGGGTCACCACCTCTGGGTGGAGACGCCAATCCCCCTGAGGCGGACGATGGCGGGAGAGGGACTGGTTGACAATGCCCAGGAGAAAAATGGCCCGCAGGCTGGCAAAACAGGGGCGGCCCATCCAAGAAGCCACTGTGAGGCTCGTAGCAACTGGGCGGATCTCGTCCTGCCCTAATAATTGAGGTGATACATAGTGGAAGTGTTGTCTGATCGTACCAGGACCTGGCAAAATATTGAATGAGGGCCAAATGCACAGCCCGCAGCTCCAGCACATTGATGTGCAGCAACCTGTCCCCTGCAGACCACCGGCCTTGAGCAGTCCTGTGTTGCCAAACTGCACCCCATCCGCTCAGGCTGGCATCGGTGGTGACAACTTTGTGACGTGTACCCCACCAGCGGGACTCCCGCTGATAGAACAGACCGGCGACCCCAAGGTGCGAGAGTAGCTATGAACCGACTGTACACTCAGAGACACCTCCGACGGTCCAGCAGCGGGTCGAGCCGGAAGCGGAGCAGCCACCGTTGCAATGGTCGCAGCGACAACAGGCCTAGTGCCGTCAGGGACATAACATGCCCAGAAGACGCAAATAAAGGACATAACTTAACTCCAACTGAGGTGTCATTAGATAGCTTAAAGAACGCTTAGGGACAACATAATAACCAGAGTATCATACACACTTACTAGTTGCTAATGCTACGCAAGCAAAAATGGTGCATTCAGGGTACCGGTACTTTCACAGCGTCAGATACGTCGGTTTTCTTCGATAACGTTTTAAGGGGGAAATAATTGACCATTTGGCTGATTGTTTTGGCCAATGTTTGAAGGCCAATAATAATAATAATAATAATAATCGGCCGATAATATCGGTGGCCGATTAATCGGTTGGGCCCTAATATTTATCTTCATCCGTTGTGATATTGTTTTTCAAGAACACTAAAACCCAATGCACAATGTGCACTGCGATTCGAACCCAACTTGGACCGGACCATCGCAAAAAAATGACTGTATATAATGTCTGTATACAGGTAGGTTAGTTATAAACCTTTATATTCAGTACATGCAATTTCATTATATAATATATATATATTATCATATGACATTAGGTCAAGATTACTGTAGTTTTAGATACAGCTGCGGGACGCCATACTACATACCACAAAGGCATCAATCAATGAATGTCATTGTGTGATTATGCTATATCCATCAGAGCTGAGCTTATGAGGGGGAAATGTGGGCAGACGACCACTAAAATAAAAATTTAACCGGGTAGAAAACACCTGTGGTCTACAGTATTTTCATAATTTGGAACTATGTCCCTCTGCAACATCCCTCTTTGATTATCCTTTTTCACACATTTTACAGAAAAAAATACTGCTGTCCTGACAAGTGGCAAAGCTACGGGGATTTATCCAAACACTCAGACTTGATATGACAATTTGTATCCTGATATCCTGATTAAATGGCCGTGTCACTCATCCTGCTTAGTTGTTGGTTTTTTTTGGCACAGTAATTGGGAATTTAAAGTGGTTTTTCACGACTTTGGGGCAATGCGGTTGTTTTTTGGCACTGAAACTGACGCAATATCCGCGTGTTCTTCCATTAAGGGTCGCAGCAAAGGGGCTAGCTTGCTATCCCAGATATGAGGACAAAAAAAATCATCACAACTTAACTGTTCTTATTAACATGAAAAGAGACATCAAAACTGACATGTTGTATAAACATAGCCCAAGTCAAGCCCAGAGTCTGATGAGAAAAGTGAGCATTTTTCACTCATGGAGGCAACACTATCAATTATAATAGTGCTCCATCTTGGAAATGAAAGCTTCGACCATCCTAGCTGTAAAGTCATCAGTGGAGAAACTCAACACGGAGGTGGTAACATTATTGTAATTAGCCATTTTTTATGCCAGAACTCTTCAAAATTCACGACTGGATTACAAGCAATTTTTTTACAAAAAGGCAGCTTTGAAGAAAAAAAAATATGTGATCATGTAATGTCACACTTGATGGGTGGGTGGGCACTCCAAAGAACCAATTATTTGTTTATAATCAATTACAAATTAATTTTGTGTCAATGCCATTTAATAAATTGACTGTTCTTTAGCGCTTTATCTACACCATATGGTTCCCAAACCCAAACACACACACACACACCGGTGGTCGACTGCTGCCAGGTCCACTGGACGCAAACCAGGGTTCAGTTTTTTTCTCAAGGACACATATAATATGGTCACAAGGGCTGAGATTGAACCCACAACCTCACGGCTGGGAAATGACCACTCTACCACCAAGCCATGCTGCCTCCCCAAAGTGCCTTTTAACAGAAACATTTTAGAAATAAATAAAACTGTTACTTGAATTTTCCATTGTTGCAATGTCATACACATTTTCTAGCATGGAATAACCAGGCACAAGGTTGAATGGTGAACTACAGCTTGCAGCAGCGTGGGCAGACAAACAATCACTAACTCAGACATACCTGTGTGAAGAGATCTCTGATGTGAAGATGGTCAGGTAAAAGTTTGCCGGCATAGATGAGCCTCTGATCACTCACGGCCTGATAGAAACAAACAACAAAATGACAAAGTCTGATTTGGGTTTTACAGTACCTACTACTTCCTAATGTTGATAAAGGTTCCCAAAAAAATCTGAAGTCACACAATTTCACCAGCACATTAATTAATATTGGATGGCATTTCTTCCTTTTACCAACCATTTTATTTATATAGCTAAGCTCAAGTTATCCCTACACACTTTCCATGTGGAGCAAATCCAAGACCGTTGACTTGATTTGAGAGCAACAGTACTGCATTTCCTTCCGCATATTTTAATTTAAATCTGATGCTTGCTCTGAATTTGAAAGTGATTGCCTTGTTTCCACATAGTTTTGACCTACTCTTGGATCTAAATGGAAAGATATTCCCATAAATAAGATGCAGTATATTACACAAAGTCATTTTTTATGTTATACCAACAAAGTAATCTTCATTACTGTACTGATTAACAAAAATACACGACAGTCTAGATGCAAACAGGCGTATAGAGAGAAAATATAAAAACGACGGCCCTTATGAGCTGGAGCTGGAAAGAGGCTGTAATAAAAGCAACAGCTGTTCTGAGGCGTCAGTCTGCCTGACCGACACAAGCAAGCAAACAGCAAGTCTTGACATTCCAACACTGGGCTAGCTAGTTCCGCTAACGTTAGCCAACGCCTCAAAACACTCACCAATTTAGTTGGATAGACTGCCGACAGATGCGTCTTTAGGTCCTTCACCGTCCAGTTTAGATGGACTCCTTTGACTGTTTGGTCTTCCACAGTCTGGCTGGGTGTTTTTATGACAATAGTTATGGTCTTCGCTTGAAAGTCCTCCGCGTCCATTTTTCCCCACTTCTCACGTTTGGTGTCACGTTTCGGCGACAACTCAGTGTACGTAAAAATTCAGTCTTTCGGTCACCAAAAATAAACTAAGAAGATTATTTTGCGTCAAAATCAAAACCGGTGTATACAACAGCTAGGCTGTTTAATAGGCGTTTGTACATATGCTGTCCAAACTGCGAAGAGACAGAATGTTGTTGCCAAACAAACAGTGTGGCCGCTGCTGATTGGTCAAATTTTGCTCGCGTCCCTACGTGGAGTGTCAGAAACTGGACCCGTTCTGAGCATGCGCCCGTCATACTTGAAAAAAAAGGATCGTCTCTCTACTTTTAAAGCATTCGTACCGTAGTCGTGTGACTGGAACTGATTACATATTTGAATTCGATATTAATGTTCATGTTTTAGGCTGAGCTGATCGAGGTAACAGATTGATGAGTGCTTTTCAGTTCGTTAGCAACAGAAGGTTTGCAGGAAATGCTGGGAAATTACAACATTTCCGGGAAAGTGCTGTGCATGTCATCAGCGAAAGAGTGAGAGGTCGCTCTATGAGAAGCACTCAGGCATGGTTCGCTGTTACGTAAACACGTCAGTCATGTTGCATCATCTTCGCAATTATAAATAACCATTTGAAAAACTTTTTGGAATTAATTTACTACCCGCAACAGCTATTTTTGACCGAGTTTAGTTAAAAAAACAAACAAACACGCGCACACAAACAGGGACATTCTTGAAGGAGACATTTATGACACAAGCTACATACTGTACGTCCAAATGTAATCATTCATGTTTGTATGAGAGATTTCAATTCAATTAATTTTTCATATTAGTTTTAAAAAATTGAATGCAATTATGTAAGTAATGTCTATGGACAAATGTTCATTATTTAACAAGTGTAAACATCCTATACCAGTGATTCTCATCTCAAAGTGAGGTATGGATACCACTAGTGGTACAAGGGCTTCCTCTAGTACAATGGTTCTCAACCCTGGTCCTCAAGTTTCCCTATCCAGCCTGTTTTCCATGTCTCCTCCATCCAACACAGCTGAGGATCGTCATCAGGCTTCATGCAGAGCTTGCTGATGAATTGATCATTTGAAACACCTGAGATGGCTGAGGGAGACATGGAAAACAGTCTGGATAGGTGTACTCGAGGACAAGGGTCGAGAACCACTGCTTTAGTGGTACATGAATGCATCACTGCCTGAGCACGATTCAGTTGTATTTAATGTTTCCTCTAGTTCATTCAGTCGCATTCATATGCCAGTTGTCAAAATGTCTGTGTGATAAAGTGATGGCCCATGGAAAAAAAGGAAGGTCTGTACAATCCTCATCTACCTTTGATGGACCTCCAAACAAACATAAAATGATTCATTCAAATCGATCTCAACAAACAATTTGAGTTGCACTAATCAGGATTCACAATGTGGTAATTGGTGTAAAAGTGACTAAATACAAAAGTTATCTATACAACCATTATTGACACTAATCATGACATGATAGTAAATGATGCATATCATGGTTATTGGTCACAGTGAGTCAATGATGTTGTCATTTATAATCATTACATTTGACTTTATTTTAGTATGATATATGGTTTTGATGACAGAATTAAATTATTAAATGAAGAGTAAGATGTAGATTTGTCAGAAATGACAAACTGCTGTTCATTATATAGGCACAGAAAAAAAGAGGGCAATTCATTGGCAGTAGAAGGTGAGGACATTTTCTTGGTTTCCTCTGACCAACAGGACAGGGGGTCTTAAGTCACGTGACAGGAATTCCAACCATGCAAGGTACAGGATACTGGGACACACTCCTCTCCTCCCCACCGGCATGGTGCTGGAGGCATACAAGGACAGATTATTTGCATTGAGAGTGTGTGTTACATTTAATTAAAGGAATAAAGAATGCATAAATACTAATACTCACATAACAATCAGTGCGGCTTCTCGTGAGTAATCCTGCAGAATTTCATTTAGGCGAATCTGACGGAAAGACTTATTTCCATAGAAATGTTTAGTTAGTAGAACATATTTTATTATCTTTTGTATAGTAATTGTAGCATTGGTTCAATATTTTTCTTAATCGCACAAAGTAAGAAACTTATGCCAAATGTGCCTCACAAATCCCCTGCTCAAAACGTTTCTACCAAAGCCTGGCCAAAGCTGACAAAGGTGTGTCTCAGCCTGATGCAAGCATGCCCTTATCTTCATTTCCAAAAAAGAGAAACTACTACTAAACTGCACAAGGATATGGGCTGGTCACTGTCCAAAGTGGAGAAAAAAATCGTGCAGGAATGTGGCAGGCCAGTCCCATTTCTCCTAGCACCAAAAACACTGTGTGCATGAATATTTCTTGTTCAGCAGAGAGAGCCATGTCAAGTTCTTAAAGACAACCAGTATTTCTTTGCATGACATATAGTGGGAGGTTTAGACTGCCATTCCTAGTATTTTTTAAGTCTCCCATGTCACTTACATCTACCAAACTGCGGAAGCATGCAGCAAACATGATGATCACTAAGTGTGTTTCCATTACCCTCAGTTTTGCGCAAAAGGCAAGTTCAGCAAAAGCAAGCTGTTAATAGAAACACGTGATTTTCGAAAAACAAACAAACACTCAAATATCGCGAGAACGCTTTTACGCTCTCATGAGGTTGTTTTATAGAAGTATTTCGCAAAAGTGTAATGAAAACACTTTTTGCGAATTCCCTGTAGTCATGTGACCCCCCTCCCGGTCACGAAGGAAAATAAGTAGGAAGTACCAGGATGCGCTTTCGTGTTGGAGCTGACTCCAGAGGGGATAACAAGTCTTTTTAAGGACAAAGCGATTTAGCTATAGAACCAATATGCCGCCGTTCAATGCACGTTCCATATCGTTACATGAGAAATGGCCGTTACCCACTTCTGGATAACATTTATAGTGACTTGGAGCGCTGGAATAATCTTCCTATTTCTCTAATAGGACGAATAGCCACCATTAAAATGAAAGTTTTACCCAAAATAAACTATTTTTTCTCAATGATCCCGTTTAAACCTACGGCTAAATGGTTCCAGTTGTTGGACTCAGCCGTTAGAAAATTTTACTGGAATAAAAAAAAAGCAAAGATTAGTCTATCTACTCTTCAGAAAAGTAAATCCAAAGGTGGTCCAGAGGCACCAAATTTTATGCACTACTATATAGCTAACCAGCTACAATATATCGTTCTATGGGCACAACCCAACAGAGACACTAACTGTTGGCTGGAACTAGAACAGAAGGATTGTAATAACCTCAGACTTCGAGATTTACTCTTTATTACAACATCGATTAAGCGACATAATTGTTTTAAAAACCCAATGATTTCCGCCACCGTGACTGCCTGGTGGAAGGCACTAGAATTGACAAAAGCCCAAGTGGAGCCCTGTGGGCTCTCTCCCCTATGGCATAACCCCGACTTTCAACTTAACAACCAACCGTTTTATTTAGGTGTGTGGGAGCAGAAAGAAATTACACATCTCCACCATCTCTTCTCAGATAATATGTTTATATCATATACATCCTTGCTCCAAAAATACAATATAAAAAACGGAAATTTTTTACATTATCTACAAGTTAAAAATATGATAAAGAAAAAAATTCCAACACTTCGGGGTACGCTCCAACCACCTGTTTTAGCTAAAGATATTAACAAGCTTTCTTCGACAACAACAAAAAAACTTTCAAAAATATATAAGTTACTTTCGTATACTGATAAAATGTCTTTACCCATCTCGAAATGGGAGACAGACTTGTCTATAGCACCGGAATCTGACTTTTGGATTCAAGTTTGTGAAAACGCATTTAAAATGACAAAACACACAAATTTACAACTTATCCAATATAAAATTATTCACAGAACATACATTACTCAATATATAATGAAAAAAATGGGACTCTCAGACTCCAACATTTGTCTCCAATGTTTACAAAACACTACAGACACTTATGTTCATGCTTTATGGTTATGTACTCCGGTTATGTATTTCTGGACTAAAGTCTTAGAAAAACTTTCCGCTATTTTGGACTGTAGGATACCTTTATCTCCAAACTTGTGTTTGCTAGGTGACCTAACAACAACTGACTTACCACATAAACAATTTCAATCTACACTTGTAGCCCTTACTATCGCTAAAAAAACAATTCTTGTTAACTGGAAAAATAAACAAACTCTGAATATCGACCAATGGTCTAACCTCCTCATAAATCACATTTTAATGGAAAAAATATCTGCCTCAAATAAAAACCAAATATCAAAATTTATAGAAACATGGTCTACGTATATAGAATTTTTTAACCTAATTCTGGTTACTTAATTCTGTCTGTTAGCGAGAGCCACTACATCGTGATAACTTACATTGATGTTTCTGCATTTGGCAATTTATTATTATATTATATTATTAGTATGGGATTTTTTGGGCTTTAGGTGAACTGATGAATACACACACGCACGCACACACACGCACGCACATGCACATGCTCACCCACATACAAAAAAAAATATATATATATATATATATATATGTATGTGTGTATATGTATATATATGTATATATATTTTAAAAAAAAAAAAAGAGAAAGAAAAAAAACCCATTTTTTTTTAAATTTATTTTTTATTTTTTAAAAGGAGAGCAATGATGATGTCAAATCGAATGAACAATACTGAGCTCTCCTGGAGAAAAAAAAAGAAAAAGAAATGGCCGTTACCCTGGGCAACAAGCAAGCGAGCGGCATACGGCGCACGTCGTCGTTGAACTCTATCCGTCCGCACCATAACACAAGTTCTAAGCGTGCGCACACACAACACCAACACTAAATGCCCGAACCCGCCCGATGAGGGGAGGGAGATGTTTTTAAAGTAATATAAACAATATCGCTTTTATTTTTGCGAAAAACTGTAATGGAAACGCACCTTCTAAGCATGGCTAACTTTCTTGGTCATGACATAAGAGTCCATCGTGATTTCAACCAACTCTCCAACAAGACCATACAACTTGCCAAGCAAAGTTTTGTGTGCGTGAGTCAAACCTACCTTGGCTCTGTTCCTCTCCAGATCCTGCTCAGTGATCAACCAGGGCTCCTCACGCACTCTTGATGAGCCAGAATCTGATTCATTTTTCATGTTTGTATCCAGCTTGAAGGAACTCACCATGTTCTCAAAGTGATGAATGCTGTTACAATGAGATAAAGTAGTCAGGGGTTAAAATTGTGCTACACATATTAATTAATTAATTAATTCATTCATTAATTTATTCATTCATTGTCTGAACCAGTAAACATACCTTTTGGAATTATGGCCCAATAGGTAACCCTTGGTTTCATTGTCACATATATTACATTTTACAATAATGGCAATTGTGGTTTTGAAATGATTGGTCTCAAAGGGATACTTGACTCATTGAGCCACGTTTAGCAGTAAAAAGTTAATATTTTGTTGAGAATGAATTTAATAGCTTATTATTTTTCATGTAGAATTAATACCTTTGAAAACCAATTTTTCCACTTGCTATCGACTGAAGATGACATCACCTGTGCAGAGGAAGTAGGTAATGGCCAATCACGGCCCACCTGTTTTCTGGCTTTGGTCAGCAAACTAAGCCATGATTGGTTGTTACCTGCTTCCTCAGCACAGGTGATATCATCTTCAGTCGACAGCAAGTGGAAAAAAATCGTTTTTAAAGGTATTAATTCTACCATATGTTGTCTAAAGCGTTTTCATATTAACGTATTTACTGGCGCATTAACACAGCCGCAACAACCAACAGAAATTTCCCTTTTTTGTTGAAAATAACTTACAGTACTTTAACCACCAGAATCCGCAACGCAGACATGCACAAGCTCAATTTGTTTGTTGCTGTGACATGGTGAGAGGTCAACAGCAAAGTAACTATTCCCACATGCTTTCAGGATCTCACTCGAATAAACCGCTGACTGCCTTTACGCGACCTATGCACATTCCCTGCATACGTATATTTACGTATGTCACACACATTGAGTTGCCAATGTAGCCGCAAAGTGGCACAAGCCAGTGTCTTCTTGTGCCAGTCCCAAGCTCGGATAAAGACAGAGGGTTGTGTCAGCAAGGGCATCAAACGTAAAACTTTGGCCAAATCAAACATGCGAATCAAACATATGACTTCCATACCGGATCGGTCGAGGCCCGGGTTAACAACAACCGCCATCGGTGCTGTTGACCTACAGGGTCACTGGGCCAAACTGGACTACTGTTGGTCGAAGAAAGAGAGGAGAAAGGTGTGTTAGGAAGAAAGAGAAGAGGAGGAGGAAGAGAAGAGGAACACCAAGAGTCTAGGACTGAGAGTAGGGAAAAGGTAGAGAGCTGGTTGGTCTATCATGTTGTAGATAGGAAGAGAAATGGAGTAGGAGTTATCGTGAAGGAGGAGTTTGTTAGGAACGTCCTGGAGGTAAAAAGAGTGTCAGATAGAGTGATGAGCCTGAAGCTAGGAATCGAAGGTGTGATGATCAATGTTCTTAGTGGGTATGCGCCACAGGTAGGATGTAAGCTGGAGGAGAAGGAGAATTTTTGGTTAGACCTTGATGAAATGATGCAGAGCATCCCAAGAAGTGAGGGAGTTGTCATTGGTGCAGACTTCAATGGACACGTTGGTGCAGGAAACAAAGGTGATGAGGAGGTGATGGGCAAGTTTGGTATCCAGGAGAGGAACGCAGAAGGACAGATGGTGGTTGACTTTGCAAAAAGATTGAAAATGGCTGTCGTGAATACTTTTTCCAGAAGAGGCAGGAACATAGGGTGCTGCATATTACACCATCTACACAAGATGTAGTCTACCTGTGTACTCCTACCTCCACTCTTGTAGGTAGCGACTGCAAAGTAGTGGTAGGTGAGAGTGTAGCCAGACAGCATAGGATGGTAGTGTGTAGGATGACTCTGGTGGTGAGGAAGACAAAGACGGCAAAGGCAGAGCAGAGGACGAAATGGTGAAAGTTGAAAAAGGAAGAGTGCTGTATAACTTTCAGGAAGGAGTTGAGACGGGCTCTGGATGGTCAGGAGGTGCTTCCAGATGACTGGACAACTACACCAGATGTGATCAGGGAGACAGGTAGGTCAGTCCTTGGTGTGTCATCTGGAAGGAAAGGGGATAAGGAGACTTGGTGGTGGAATGAGGAGGTGCAGAAGTGGATCCAGAAAAAGAGGTTAGCTAAGAAGAAGTAGGACACTGAGAGGACTGAAGAAAGTAGAAAGGAGTACAGGGAAATGCAGCGTAAGGTGAAAGTAGAAGTGGCCAAACAAGGGGCTTACGATGACTTGTATGCTAGGTTGGACAGTAAGGAGGGAGAGATTGATCTATACAGGTTGGCAAGGCAAAGAGACAGAGAAGGGAAGGATGTGCAACAGGCTAGGATAATAAAGGATAGGGATGGAAGTGTATTGACAGATGACAGTAGTGTGATGGGAAGATGGAAAGAGTACTTTGAAGAGTTGATGAATGAGGAAAATGAGAGAGAACGAAGAATAGAAGAGGTGACTGTTGTGGACCAGGAAGTAGCAAAGATTAATAAGGATGAAGTGAGAAGGGCATTGAAGAGGATGAAGTGTGTAAAGGCACTTGGTCCTAATGATATACCTGTGGAGGTATGGAAGTGTCTAGGAGAGGTAGCAGTAGAATTTCTGACTGGGTTGTTCAACAGGATCTTAGATAGTAAGAAGATGCCTGAGGAATGGAGAAGTGTGCAGGTGCCCATTTTAAAAACAAGGTAGACGTGCAGAGTTGTGGCAGAGGAATAAAGCTGATGAGCCACACATTAAAGCTATGAGAAAGAGTAGTTGAAGCTATACTGAGGGCAGAGGTGAACATTTGTGAGCAGCAGTATGGTTTCATGCCCCCCCCCCCCCCAAAAAAAAGAGTACCACAGATGCAGTATTTGCTTTGAGGATTTTGATAGAGAAGTACAGAGAAAGTCAGAAGGAGCTGCATTGTGTCTTTAAAGATCTGGAGAAAGCTTATGACAGGTTGCCCAGAGAGGAACTGTGGTTTTGTATGAGGAAGTCTGGAGTGGCAGAGAAGTATGTTCAAGTGGTGCAGGACATGTATGAGGACTTTAAGACAGTGGTGAGGTGTGCTGTAGGTGTGATGGAGGAGTTCAAAGTGGAGGTGGGACTACATCAGAGATCAGCTCTGAGCCCCTTTTTGTTCGCTATGGTAATGGGCAGGATGACAGATGAGGTTAGACAGGAATCACCATGGACTAAGATGTTTGCAGATGACATTGTGATCTGTAGTGAGAGCAGGAAACAGGTGGAGGAGAAGCTAGAGGCGTGGAGGTTTCCACTGGAAAGAAGGGGAATTAAGGTTAGTCGTAGCAAGACAGAGTATCTGTGTGTGAATGGGAGGGACTCAAGTGGAAGAGTGAGGTCACAGGGAGAAGAGACCAAGAAGGTGGAGGAGTTTAAGTATTTAGGGTCAACAGTCCAGAGCAATGGAGAATGTGGAAAATAAGTGATGAAGCGTGTGCAGGCAGGCTGGAACGGGTGGAGAAAAGTGTCAGGTGTGATAGAAGAGTTTCAGCTCAAATGAAAGGAAAGGTTTATAAAACTGTGGTGAGACCAGCGATGTTGTTTGGTCTGGAGACATTGCCACTGAGGAAAAGACAGGAGGCAGAGCTGGAGGGTGGCAGAGATGAAGATGCTCAGGTTCTCTTTGGGAGTGACTGTCATGTCTGGGGAGATCTGGCTTTGGTTGAGGGCCCTGAGTGGGTTTCTGCCCTTCCGCGGGTTGACCAATCCGGGCCTTCAGCCACTTGTGCCTGGCCCCAGGTGTGGCTAGTTACCAAATTAGTGTGGGTGTATTTAGTTCCCGGGTGGTAATCAGTCCGTGTGGGATCATTGCCGCTTGTCACGGTCGCCCCCGGAGTTCTGGCTGTCATTTTGATTTTTGTACCTTTTCAGTTCCTTGTTTATTTTATGCTAACCAGTTCCTCGGTTAGTGCTTTCTGTAAAATAAAGCACGCCAGTCTCGCCTGCACTCCTGCTGTGGTTCTCCTGCCTCCCTGCATTGTGGGTCCTCCACCTCACACGCCGACAGACATCACGCCGCTTCGTGACCACACCGTGACAGTGACCAGGATGGATAGAATCAGGAATGAGTACATCAGCGACACAGCACGTTAGAGGCTTTGGAGATAAGTCAGAGAAGCCAGACTGAGATGGTTTGGACATGTCCAGAGGAGAGACAGTGAGTATATTGGCAGAAGGATGCTGAGTTTCTAAATGCCAGGGAGGAGATCTATAGGAAGACAGAAGAGGAGGTTTATGGATGTAGTTAAAGAGGACATGAAGGTAGTTGGTGTGAGAGCAGAGGATGCCGAGGACAGGGTTAGATGGAGGCAACTGATTCGCTGTGGCGACCCCTGAAGGGAAAAGCCGAAAGGAAAAGAAGAAGAAGAAGAAGAAGACACATTGAGTTGCCATTCAGTCTGTGCGACAAGATGAAATGACTCATTCTGACTCAAATCTGAGTCATTTTTTACAGCATTTTTTACGGCCAATTTCCATCTCAATTCAAGTCACCCCCAATTCGTGCACAGCCCTAGTTCTAAAAACAAAACAAAAAAACATAGTAATTCTCTAATGATCTAATTTATGTGTTCTCTTCAGCAAAATAAAGACTTCACCAATCATTTTAATTGTGGTTAACATCCTGGCAAACTTACTTTTTAGGCTGAGGTTTTTGAAAGAGGTCAGGAAGCACTTCCACATCATGGAATCCAAGACGGAACTTCTTGATTAGTGTCATCACCCTGGAAAGAAAGAAAGAAACTCTTTCCAATTATCAATATTCTATACCACCTTTCCTCAGTAGGGTTGCGGGTGGACTGGTGCCTATCCCAGCTTACTTGGGGCAAGAGGCGGGCATACATTCCTGAAATGGTCGCCAGCCAATTACAGTAGTTTAAACTCAAAATTGCTTTACGTAGTTTTTGCGTAACTCTGCATACAAACTAAGAAACAAGCCAATCAACTGGTGCTGATCACAATGGAGCGTCTTGCTTTTGCCCTATTTGAAATAAAGCTGCCTATTTGCGTGCACTAACACTCAATAAAGACCCCTTAATTTTCGTCATTGACATTTTGACATGTCTCAATAGGTTACTTGATCTATTTATGCATACAAAAGTTCGTATTTTTATAGAAAGGGTGATATTAGATTTGGCAAGCTCAGTAAGTTTATCTGTAATGCTGTAATGTTTACACACCTGCAAACGGCACGTGTACTACCCATAAGACATGGGAACAGAAACACTTTGAACAATTCTCAACGAATGTATGATGTAGTATGAAGAAGTCTGTACAACTTGCAGATCATAAACTTGCAAACTAGTATAATCCATCAACTCACTTCTGTCAAAATTAAGGATAAAGAACATGTTTTTAAGGTCTCTGAAAACTGGTGGTGCTCCGATCGATCGGCCACCAATCGGGATCGGACGTTCTCCATGGAAAAGTATATGATCGGCAAATGTTGATCAATGCCTTTCATTGCCGATCACAAAAACGGTCACCCGCACAGCATGTTACAGACCAAACCAGCTATTGAATCATAATTCATGTTTGTGTATTTTCTGCACTGTCAATTTGAAATAATGTCCTGTTCTTGTGTAATAAATGGATGGCAATTTGAATACCATGTTCTTTTTTTTTTTTGTACAACCCTCTAATTTTTTTTTAAATGATATATTAATAATAATAATAATAATAATATGTTCTATGCAGCCCCACTATTCTAAATATGGTATTCTTGTTAATATTGTGTTAGTGGAATATGAGTTATGCAGCAAAATCTAGCCTTTTTTTTTTATCCATCTCAGGGGACGGTCATTTTGCCACTTGCTGTCGACTGAAAATGACATCAATGTTGCTCAGGTCTCAGGTAACAACCAATCACAGCGCAGCTTCAGAAAACAGGTGAGCTCTAAATGGTCGTTGTCTGAGCCCTGAGCAACTATGATGTCATCTTCAGTTGACAGCAAGTGGCAAAATGGCCGCCCCCTGAGATGCATAAAAACGGCTGGATTTTGCTTCATAACTCATATTCCAAAAATGTAATATTAATCAGAATGTCATGTTTAGACTAGTGAGGTCTCATGTAACAAATTATTGTCAAGAAATGTTGAAAGTTGACTTCCACTTTAATTGAGAAAATAATAATATAAAATAAGAAGAAGAAACAGATTAATCGATTATTAAAATAATTGTTAGTGAAGCTCTAAAATGTAAAAAAAAAAAAAAAGTGCCACTAATCCATATGAGCAGCATCAGAATTGGTATCGGCCAATCTTACTCATAGATGAGCATATTGGCATTAAGCACCATAAAACACTGATTGAAACACCCCTACTGAAAACATTTACCTGATATATTCCATGTGGGACCTTGGTACGCCTCTGTACTATATCGGAATAATCAAAATAAGAATACATGTAATTTACATGCGATTTTTTGACCAGCTGTCCGTGAACCACTTTTGGGCCCAATTGAAAATTGCTGCTCTAGTCTGTAACATTAGCTGAGCTGAGTGTTGTTGTAGTTTTAAATACTCCCCACTAATTGTGGCTGATTAAAGTGCCCAATTTGTGCACACTACAGCTACATAATTTTGAGACACCTTTGTTTCTTTTTGCTGCAGGCTTGTTGCATTGACAGTACTGTTCTGTTTTGGTCTGGGTTTTTTTTCAGCAGAGCTGCAATTGGCATTTGCACTGTGCTTGATCATTACAACAGTATTAATAAAATAAACAATGCGAGAAAAATATTTGAGCAACTTTCAACAGGTTGAAGGTTAAACAACTGATCCAAGTACTTACTCTTCTTTTCTCTTGTCCTTTCTGGAATTGTCTCCTCCCACAAACACTCGAACTCGACATTTGGCCCAGCGCTTCTTCCGAGTTAGGAGGTAAGGGAGCAGCAGAGTAAGACCTAGTTATGAACAACGTTAATGAGAAAACATGTTTTACACTACTTAAGTGTATATTGACTTGCACATGTACAACATCAGACCTCCATCATCAGACAGCCAATATACATCAATTGTCTTCTTTCCTTGTTTTTTCTGAAACAGTGTAGGCCTGCTCGGTTGAACCTCTGAGTCAATGGGCACAGCTGCTGCAAATAAAATGGGTGTGTTATTTCATTCATACATCATGGCCACCACACTGGCTAAACCAAAACTATTAAATATTGCCTAATATTAGGGCTGCGTCATAAATTGAATGATACTGTCAGAGAGGACATTTGAACAATGTCGTTAAACACACACCTGAAATTTACATGATGTCGATACAAATCATACAGTACGTATGTCTGATACAAATCATAGTACGTATGTCTGATACAAATCATATATATATATACACACACATACTGTATACATGGACTTTGTTATTATATGGTTGAGCATTTATAACTAAATTCCTGTCATATAAAAAAAGCAAGCTGTACATACATGAAATTATGTTAAGTCCAGAAGTGGTAAATATGGTGTTCATGCTTTCGAGTTTTCCATCAAAGCTTGGATTGTCTGTTTAAAAAAAAAAAAAATCAAACAAAATACAAATCAGAGGATTTTTAGAAGTTCTAAATTACATCACAACCTTATTCATCACCTCTATTATGTACTGGTACTCTTTCAATTTTATGATGGCAGTTTATTTAAAATGACTGTATTTTAATTGACATTCTCACCGTGTGACTGACATGAATGAGAGACATCTAGTCGTTCTCTTGTTCTTAACACGCACACGCCATATTGAAGGTCAAATGCATCCCTGAACAAATGGACAAGCACCAATTTCATGTCTTGCTTGTATTCTTGATGCCAAATATTGTGGTGCATGTGCCTGCATACAAAATGCCACTCACTGCAAAATTCCTATGTAACTGTGTGCGGCCTGTGGTGAGTCACTTTGCCAGTCTGTCTTGAAACCAATCAGAAGGACATTGGGTCGCATCCGACCCAAACCTGTCCCCTGGTAGAAAAGATGAAAGACTTTTGATCAAGTATCTCTAACTGAAGTATTTGTAAGCATCCATCCATCCATCAATCCATCCATCCATTATCTGAACCACTTATCCTCTCTGCAGTAAAGGTTAATTTTGTTTTGTATTGTTAGTTTTGCATTACAAAGTGAACTCAACACAATATTTTTCCACATTGTCACAGCACCTACATAGAGTTAAACTATGGTCAAGTAGTATAGGTAGTCATTTAGTTAGTTTGCATTTTGGTCAATTGCAATATTCTAAGTTGTGCATCCATCCATCCATATTCTTTAATTACCCTTATGTAGTCCACATTTACCACATTCTTCAAATCACGGGGCATGTAAATTTACGGGAACATGAAGCGAGATGTTGTATTATCTAAGAACTATGACTGCAATTATGTAGTCTGTAAAAGTATGGATGATTGATATTTTCTAATAAATGTGATTAATGTACTGAAGAAAATATACCGATTTCAGCCATTAAAATGATGTTCTGAAAAAAAGTTCTGCACAGCGTGAAATATGTAGGTTAGAAAGCAAAGCGGGTGACAGACAGGAGAGACTCAATGAAGTCCTTTATATCAGACCTGTAGCAGCATGTTCACCCCTGATCGTAGGTCTTCAGCCACCACATTTTTGTAAAATGCCTTCACCTTTCTCTGGTTCAACCAGGATATGTGACTTTCACTTTGCACTACTGCGGAAAGATCAGTCTGGAAACAAGTGTTATAAGAAATGGTCAGAAACTATCATTATCAAACATGTAAAGACATCTCAAACAATTCCATCCATCCATCCCGTAACCCAATTATGGTCACAATTGAGTTGAAGCCCAGCTTGGCGAGAGGCTGGCTACACCCTGGAATGGTCGCCAACCAATTTCAGGCCATATATAGACAGCCACTCAACTCACATCCACAGCTAAGGACAATTTAGAGTCTGTCAATGTGGGAAGAAGAGGAGAAATCCAACACAACAGAGAGATAACATGCAAACTCCACACAGGAAAGCTCTAGCCAAGATTCATATCCACAACCTCAGAAATATTAAGCAATAAGCAGCTGTGCTAACCACTTAAATATAAACAAATATACTGTACATATATATCATTACTAGTGCTGTCAAAGTTAAAGCGTTATTTGATTAATTAATCACAAAAAATTATCCCATTAATCATGAATTAACGCAGATTTTTTTTTACCATAGATTATCCTTTAGCCTGACAGCGGATGGCTACGTTTAAGGTACGTTTAAGGTAGCACCGGTGGTGTTTGAGCAATAAACATAATTTTATACATTAAAGTAAAGCATTTAATACATGTTTGCATATCACATTTTGAATATTTGTTCATGTCAAAATATTGGGGTCATTTTTTTCCATTTTAAATTATGCAAGTAATTAACTGATTAGAAAAATAGGAGGATGAGAACGCAGTGGATCAAAAAATGTTGAAGACGTACTCATAACATTAAATGTCAAAAGAATTAACACATAAACGATGTGAAAAAATTTTTTTTTTCTTAAGCGATTAATCGTGATTAATCAAAATTCCAAGATGTGATTAATCTGATTAAAAATTTTAATCGTTTGACAGCTCTAATCATTACACAAAGTGTTTCACTCACAGTGATCACATGGCCACACATCATGAGACTAAGATTCTTTGTGAAACAGCTGACAAGATCAACAAGAGCTGGTCGGCTGCTGGGAGGTCCCGTCAGCACCAAACACTGTGGTCTGCAAAACAAACAAACACACAAACAAACATCAGGTTAATAGGATGATCAAAGGTTAAGTCATGTACAATATGTGCTCATATAATAAAAAAAAATGAAATCATCCGCTGTCATGACATTCATCATACTTCCCAGCGTTTCAGATTTCTAGCACTTTCTTATGAAAATAAGAACTAAAATTGACTCCTTCCTTTGGTTGTCAAATTCTGTGAATGAATGAAGAATATATGTGAATTAACAGCAGCTATTTTGGTGAATAAACTGTTTAAAGAAACCCCATTTCTGTTAATTAAATTGACTTTCTGTCGCGCTTTTGAGGCCATATTACTTGCAAACAATGTGTTTTTTTCATTAATTTGAATACGTATGCATTTAAATGTTTTTATTTTATTTTATTATTTATTTTTTTTTTTTATCCTGTCCACCTGTATTAAGGTTGCACCACTGCATTTGAGCCCACAGACAAATAAGTTCTTATTGTATTATGGGGTGAAAATTACACAGAGAAGCAGTAAGGTAAAAAAAAAAAAAGCAGTAAAGAAAAACTCAATCAGTCAATAAATCAGATAAAAGTAATATTACATAATTAGTTTGGATGTAAAGTGTCCAAATTTAAATAATTCTAAAATTCCTTACCGAAAATATTTTTGACAATTGCGGTACAAATTTCATGCAGGCCTTTCATCGCTTCTCAGCATATCTTAACAAAAATGACAGTGAGCAAGTCAAGTGCACACTGAAGAGTACAAACCTTAAAAAATAAGATGCCAAGGAAATTTCCTGTTATTGCTGGTGCAACAAATGATGTACTGACAGATCACTGATCAAAAGAGCAGCAACTTTAGTAAGTGGCTAATAACAATAATAAAGCCCAGTTATTTTTGTGCATTTTTTTCTCTCTATTACAGATTTCACACACACTACAAAATGCCGGAGATAACTCACGTCACTGTCACAATACATAAATAACATTGGTTTTAGTTGTGGGTTAGTGGTTAGTTAATGGTTAGTTTAGCCCATAGCTGTCATTAGTTACTAATGGGAATTGGCCTCAATTTCTCACCTCAAGAAACGCAATTTATCTGGCTATGAAGTACAACACTGAGTCAATCAAGTTTTGCACCTAACAATCTAGGCTAGGATAACAATCAGTCACGCACCTGTAGTTCTTCACATGGTCTTCTACCTGGTTAAGGCCCATACATTGATTGAGTGCAATGTTGTAGGAGCTGGCCTGCACTGATGAGCCCCAATTCACAGCTAGGCACAAAGTGTAGAAAAACTTGCACGAGTTAACGTCTAGTGTGCCTTGAACGGTAAATGTGCAGTGTGCTTATTGCTTACCAGGCCTTTTGTAGAGTGTGTATCCTAAAAGGAGCAAGACGACACCAAAGGCAATGAGAGCTGCCCACCAAGTCAACAAGAACATGATAACCAGACAACACACGGCACACAGCAAAGACAGCCATTTATTGTAGAACCTGAAGGATGGACGCCAACCTGTAATACAAAGAACATACAATTTCAGGATACATTGGGTAATGCATTTATTTAATTTACAGTACTTCCTGAAATGAAGTGACCGTGTGTTCTTGTCATCAGTGGTGTAAAACAATCTTTGCAAAAACATTTCTCTCATAATAATTCATAACTACATTGTAGGATTGAAAATTTGTGTATTAAGATTATGTCATAGAGGAACACGTCATCTTATCCTACCAGGTGAGTTGGTGATTGAGGCATGGAAGCAGCTGAAGTTGATCAAACAGTAGGAGCAGAGGAAGAAGTTTGAGATGATCGGCGCTATCGTGTTCAACTCGGCTGCAGTAACCAAAATGAAAAGGGCAAGAGGAGAAAGGATCTTTCAATGTGTCAACAATATCAGACTTACTATATTTTACTGAGACAACTTCAGAGGCTTTATGTGTACAAAGTATTAAAGCTGTCTTTCAGAAAAAAATATGGCTAGCTTTTTAATTTTGTAATATGAATAATTTATTGTACATTTAAAAGAAATGTAATAAAGACCAGTCAGAGTGTTCAGCTTCAGATTAATACACTTTTAAGCTAAGGCTGGCCAAAAGTCTGTGTCTCACTCTACATTTTAATCTTAATTTGTGATAGTTTATTAATAAAATGCAGTCAGGTCATCAAGGGCTATTGGAATTATGTTTTTTTATTTGTATTTTTTAATTTTTTTAAAGAAAAGGTTTACTATTACTTTAAGAAAAAAGTGTGACATAAAATAACACATTCTAAGTTCACATTTCTGTACTGTTTCAGTCCTCACCAATGAGAATGAAACAAACAGCAATTATGAATGCCAAGAGGTAGCTTCGCAGTGCTTCGTCATTTTTGCCATAACCTTTGCCAAAGAAGCCAATCAGAGGGTAGAGCTCGTCCTTGCATAAACACTACAGAAAGCAGAGACAAAATAAGATATACAATGTGAAGGCACATCACATGAACCCCACCACCACCCACACAGAAAGAAACATGTAAAAACAAAATTGTTGTTACATAAGCTGAAAAGCATCATACAATTGGAAACCGTACCAATGTTTCCAAATCTGGGACTTATGTCATGTAGAACTCTACCTCATATTTATGATGATTTAATTTCATGATTCAACCCACAAATAGGTGTCTGAGTCTATGTATTGTACCTGGAATACTTTTGGTGCAGACACTAGGCAGGCCAAAGCAGAAGAGAGTGTTGCACCAAATATACCAGCAGTGATGAGTGGAGCAAATGCTGACACCAAGCTCATTGACTGTAGAGACAAAGATTCTGTTTACTATTGCTCACTATTCTCACTACTGGTAGTCAAGAAATTGTATTTCACAAAACTACCGCTTCTAAAATAAAGACTGTTTCAACAGATAACACACTGAGCAGTTGGGTGCTGAGTTCTCAGCATGGAGGCACATCAACAGTTCTACATATTGAGAGCCCTCTAGCCACAAATCCTAATTTCCACACTCTTGAACTAAGACAAGCATAAGATTGAGTCAATTTGTAGCATAATCATGTTTTGTAAACAAACCAATTTTGATCAATTCTACCACACATTTATATTTACAAAGACAGAAACGACATAGAACACATCATTCATTTTGATGCTGTGTGTATTTGTGTGTTGACCTGATAGTAATTACTGATGCCAAAGATGCATGTGTTGTTGTTGATACAGTCACTGAAGTCCCAACCATACTGACAAGCTAAACCAACACAATTCTTGTTAGATGAGGAGGACAAGGTGTCATTTAACAGTCCTGATGCATCCCTGACCACACAGGAGCCTGGAAGCAAGAAGAGCACATACTGTTTACGTGTACATGTACACGCGCACAATGAAATATAGCTTACACACAAACCTTTTACCTACAGTACTGTATATGATGCATGTGGCAACTTTTGAACCAGGTTGTCTGAGGGTGCACCCGTTCAAGGACAAGACTATTCCCAGGGTGATTTGGGGTACCATTAAAAATCCATTTCACTTCAATGCCACATATTGAAAATATTATATTCATATTTTTTAAAGCATCGTATGATTTCTGAAATCAATGTGCAGGATTACATTAACAGTGACTCGGTGGTCCCGGGCCACTACATAACTGTGGTGGGCCACCGTAAATTCATTGATGCCAGTTCAATTTGCCAGTTTAAATAAATATGATTAAATCAACAAGTTCTGCTGTTGTAGTCAATATTTAGAATTGAATAACTTAAATAGACCAATCATTATTGTTAAATGTTAAATTTTCAGTTCAGAGGTGGGTAGTAAAAAGTTACATTTATTTACTCTATTACATTTACTTGAGTAACTTATAAAAAAGTACTTCTAAGAGTAGTTTTACCACACAATACTTTCTACTTTTACTTGAGTAAATGTGTGAATAAGAAACGCTACTCTTCTCCAATATATTGGGCTACACTAGAGTCGTTACCCGCCTCCCCATTCATACATTAGATTTACCGTATTTTCACGTAAGCGCTCTGCTTGACTGGCTGTGTGGGGGCATTTCAGCGAATACATTGCTTATATACAGGAAATGCAACCCTGGTTAAAGACTGGCAGGCATGGTAAGAACCCGAAAGAGTCAACTGAAAGATGACGTCTTGGTGCTTCTGCTTTAAGAAACTGCCACCGATGGTCGTTAGACTGGGAGGCAGCGCCGGGCGAGTTATGGCACAATTTGTGAATGGATTGTGCATGCTTGTGCTAACGTGTCTGCTTGCACTATTGTTTGAGCTCAAAAAGTTAAAAAAATAAAAACAATTTACAAAGAATAATAATTTGAAGGTGCCAGCATTTGCACATAATTTTATGTTTTTGTGTGTTTGATGTGATTTTTTATAAAACAAATCAGACTTCATGTTAAAGCAGTCACTCAGTACTTGAGTATTTTTTTCATCGAATAATTTTTTTTAATGACTACGTTTTACTTTTACTTGAGTAATATTTTCTTGAAGTAACACTTCTCTTATCTGACTACAATTTTGGGCTACTCTACCCACCTTTGATTCAGTTACATTGTATACTGTACCACAAAAAAAAAGTAATCACACAAGAAGTATTTTTTTTTAAAGCTTCAATCAAACAGTACAAAGACACTAAATTATGAAGTCATTGAAACATGTGAATACACAGGTCCAGTGCCAGTTCTGGAAGGTCCACCACATGACTCATAATGGCCTGACAGGGCTACCACCCAAACAGGCTTAATGCTGTTGTTAAATTATGTATCATAATCGGCACAAACCCCCATATCACCTCATTTATTTTAATTTTTAACAACATCCATTCTTAAAGCTGCACTTTGTAACAATTTGCCCCAAAATATCTTTACAATAAATAGCCTTTTTATTTGCCCATTTATGACTGAAACCTTTTTTAATTAGTAGATTAACACATTAGCTGTTCATAATGGGAATTTCTGCAAGCCTCTGGCCAATAGTTTCCAGTATTTGGGTTCAAATTTCCCACAGTCTGTCTGATGAGGTGACGTCGTGTGTGTGTGTGTGTGTGCGTGCGTGCGTGCGTGCGTGCGTGCGTGTGTGTGTGTGTGTGTGTTGTAAAATTTTTTAACCACAGGTGGTAGTAGCGGTTAAAAATACAATTTTCTGCATTTAGTAGCTTTAAAGAACATGGCTTTTGGTTGTGATATAAGCATACAATACCAATGGTAGCAGAAATTATGAGGTATGACAATGTGGTCCAGAATATAGCCATTAATGTTCCTCTGGGGATAGCCACTGTCGGATCCTGTCAAGGGCAGAGGCAGTATTTCAATCAAAAGTTTAATATTTGATACAGGTAAATATAAGAGCAGAGGCAAGAAAGGGCAGGAAAATGCAACATACCTTTAGATCTCCAGAAATGTTAGCCCCTGCCAAAACACCAGTCGCAGAAGGAAAGAAAATCGAGAACATGCCAAAGAAGCTGCCCTCCTGTCCTCGCCAATTGGGCACAAAATTGTTTGCAAAAATGTCCGCTAATGGGAATGAATTTGTTAATTAGACTGTTGCTAAACAGTGAGTCAGACGCTAAAGATTCTGCATGGGCAGACGCTGCAACAGAAGAAATTCACCTTTATAGCTGAAAAATCCTTTGGCTTCTTTTTGTGGTGATGCAGGCATGATGGTTCCAACAATGTAACTGGAAAATGACACCATGATGACCAGAAAAAATAAAACCTGGGCCTTTAAAAGAAAAAAAACACATTTACATAGAAATGGGAAGTGAATGCAACATATACTGTACAGACTGAACAAAAGGCGTCCAAGGACTGACCCTTGAGGGACCCCACATGTAATGGCCATTGGATCAGATTCCACTAGTAAAAGTCAACTACATAAAATACAATAATAGCATCTGAGTGCTTTTGAATTAACATATGTTGAAAATATATTCCTAAGAACTGCCAACCACTTAATTATGTTTTTATGTTATGTTTTTCTTACCTTTGACTCCCATGCCATGCCAGCCATTGAGATACCGAGAAGACATGTGACTGTGATGATACCAATGATGCGGATATCATTTATTCGGTCCACCATCACCGCGCCATTTTCCTTAGAGACAAAGTAAATCTGTGTGAGATTGAAACTGAGGTAAAAGAACACTGACTATTGATTGACTACCAAATAAATTTAGACAAAATCATGAAAAACAAAAATAAGAAATGAGTCAGAGTGAATATATGTACTACTAGTACTATGAGGGATTCAGCCTTCCTACTGTGACCAAACAATTTTGACCACAACTCTATAGTCTATTTAAATAAAATGTACCATACAAACTGTTTGAAGTACAGTACACAGTAATTACAAATCAGTAAGCACAAACTTCAATAATTATCCACATTCTATACCACTCAGTATGCCACTTACTTGCATGAGGTCGACAACAGTCTCCGCGAAGCCTACAGTGTGCATGGCCACAGCCACAGCATTGGCAAAGGCAAAAATCAGACCAATGGACCCACCCAGCTCTGGACCAAGGCTACGACTGATTAGAAAGTAGGTCCCACCTGAGGAATCGTTAGGACAACATTTATTCTGCTCCATCACAAAAGTGTTAAAATGTATGACAAAAACTAAGAATAGAGCTTCATTTTAAAGTAAGTTCAAATACATTTTTGCCTTAAGATAAAAGTTTAATTTGTTCCTTCACTAGGCTTGTAACGTAATATAACACTTAAAACACACAATGGCGTGAATCTGTGGGTTGTGTCCTGCCAAGAAATCAACTGGGATTCATAGAGTCATTCTTTGGAGAGGAAAAAGTATTGACTGCATATGACTGGGGGTACTGCTGCTATATAATTTGTATTCAAATTGCCGTACCTTAAAAAGGGTTATAATCAACCACATAGATGCTAATCGTTGCCCACGTTAGAATTAGCCTTAAGCGAGCAGACTAAAGGCTACACTATGGCACATGTGATTGTTTTAAAAACATTTTCTTTCGAGTAGCCGAGGTGTAATGATGCTTGTATAAATCGGTGATTGATGACTGATAGAGGAGACCTCCTTTGACTTTGCCGTTGGTAGCGATGGCTGATGTAGAGAGCCCGGTGATGCCAGTTATACACGAGGACAACAGAATGATCACCCAGGTCAGACCTGGAGAAATACACGATAGTAAATGGAAAACAATCAACGTAAGATACATAGATAGAAATGAAAACAACCTATAGTCAGGAAAGTTTCGTTTACTTGCCTATGCCAGCTTGTGCCGTAATCCAAGGCAGCCTCAGGTACAAGATCACCCCCCAAATGTTTAACATGCAACGGATCTAAATATACATTAACTGTGTGAATATTGTCAAATATACAGGCATCACATGTTCTTGAATTTGAGAAACAAGCTCCAACATTGTAAAAAAAAAAAAAGTTTTAAACTCTTGCTCTGATGTAATAAATGGCCGTGAACACACTGTGAGTAAAAAATTATCAGACAAAAACCTTCAAGTAAACAATTGCATCTGATTTACTTCAAAGGTGTCCAATGACATGAAATAAGATGGCCAATCAGTCTCCGTTGAAGAGATGATATCAATGGCTTTGGCTTTAATGTGCCAAAAATGAAAGGCTGATTTACATTAGAGGTCCCTAAAGAGATTAGTCTGAAAGGTACAAGACATTTTGAGTTGATCAAGGCTGGCAATGTTAGAGGTATTTAGAAACACACCAAAATTGCGCATAAGCTTTTATCATATTCGGCAACTCTTATTTCCTTTATTTTCTCTTCTCATGGTCCTTTAAATGACTTAATATAAATGTTTACTTCTTTTGCTATTTTATCATTGTTTTTGTTAAGTACACCTGATTCATGTTAGGTATTTTATTTAATTTTTTTTATAATAATTTAGGAAGAATTTCACCAAAAGATGAAGCACTTCTTGTCATCATGTTTCACTGCCTTGCTGTAATTCACCATATTAAGCAAACAATAATATTTACTACGTGGGAGCGCTTTTATGTTGTATTTTAAATATAAGAGATGAATGCGTAAACGTAAAGTATTTTTGTTAATTTTTTTGGACAACAATTCCCATAGACCATTTTTTAGAGGCTATTACCGGTAATACAGCATTAAGGGTTGGAATTGGGAGGTTAGATCACCATATGATTCCCGAGCGCGGCTGCTGCTGCTCACCGCTCCCTCAGGGGATGAGTCAAATGCGGAGAACGAATTTCGCCCCACTTAGGTGGGCGTGACAATCAGTGGATCTTATCTTATCTTATCTTACTTGCAGTTATGCACTTGATGTATTATTAGTGAACATTGCAGTATAAAAAAATGAAATGAAATTGTGAATAAATCATAACTCGCTTCAGGCTTTATGTTTGTAAATTACATTGTTTCTATGTTGTTGTGATGAGAACAGTTTTTGTTCAACAAAAACTTTACTAACAGGGGAGTTAGTAAAACGGTTGATTCGTTATGATCGTATTATGTCATTTGGAAGAACTTAACATCACTTACTACATTTACTTAGCAATCCAAATTGCTGATCATTTAATTGTATCTTTGGCGACAACTCACAGCCACATCTTTGATACTGACCATTACTCCATGAACCCAACCAAATCGTGTCGGTTCATGCAGTGGCTCCTTTTGCTCTTCTTCCTCAGAGCTGTCACCTTCCATGCATCCAAGTGTCGTTCTCTCCTCATACATGGGAGGTTGAGAGTCATCCTGGTAAAGGCAATAAAATGTAGCCGAAAAGTAAGAAACACAAATTTGCTTCAAATTGAATATAAATCACACGCAATAATAATACTACAATTGTATAGTTGGTATGCATTTTAATGACTGCATGATGCTTCCTCACCTGAGGGTTTGCATACAGCTGGTAGAGAGATGGCCTGAAGCGCTTCCGTCGTCCGCAAACCTCTGTATTAGCGTAGAAGTCCGAGTTTGGTGGAGCATCCAGAGTCTCATAGAGATTTTGGACATCAGATCCACAGGACACAACAGGACTTCTGTCCTCATAGAAATGATAATAATCAGACTCGTACTCTGATGATGCTGCCTTTCCATCGGTCACTGATTGTGCAATTTTGGGTCTATATGCAGACAGTTGAATACCATCGCTGATAACTTGTAGCTCCATTCAGAATACAAATAAAGCAGTTTAAATCAGGCCAGTCAAGGGGACAAAGACATTCTCTTGTCAAGGCCGTCTGAAGGAGGCTTCATTGTGTCCGTCACTTTTATACTCCACCTTAGTTAGACCAGGAAGAGCTTCAGGCTATGTAGGAGGCATGTTCAATGAACAGTTACACAACTCATTAAAGGATATATTAAAGCACAACACAATGCAGGCTACTTTGTTGTACAAGGAAATGAATTCTCCTTCTCTCGCTTAGTTTGTACATATCAATTATTAATCTTCAATGCTAATCTTCAATACCCAGTAGGCATTTTTCGATACGTACTGCAACTAGGGATGTAACGATAGCGACAATATCGTCATGTCACATCAAAAGCAGAACATCTGTTAAAAAAAGTCAGCTTGCTTTCTATTTGTGCAGTTCTAGCAACCTCTGGTGGCTAGTTTTTTTTACTGCCTTTTAAATTTCAAGGCATGTTTTTGCTCTTTTATGTTTAAAACCACGCTAATGGTCAGATGAAGGGGAACGTAATATGCTTGTAAACCGATTCAATATGAGTAGGAACTCAATGTGTGCTTGCTTTGGCAATTAAGTGTCTCAATATTAAGTGTTATTAGAGATTGTAGGTTGTTTATATGCATTGCTGTTATGTACAAAAGCACAATATTGTTGTTTTTTTAGTATGAGCTCTTTTTTTCTTCTTTTTTTTACAATATTTTTGTCTCCCTAACTCTCTACAATATCGTGATAATTATCGTGTCGTGACCTTCATATCGTGATAAGGTTGTATCGTGATGTTTGGATATTGTTACATCCCTAACTGCAACCAGCATTTAAAAATCTTGATGTTGCACTGTACATTCTTTCAATACATTTAGTAACCTACCCTTTATTTCTTTACTTTGCCTTTAACTATTTTATTATTATTATATATTTTGATTGAGTGCAATGTTGTACTTAATTATGTGAAGTACTGTACATTGTGTATAAAATGTGCTATAATTAAAGCTGCGTGACTAAATTAAACATTTCGCAAAAACACTTCAAAGACGAATGAGTTATGGGAATTACATGCTTATATATTTTGTATTTCTATTCATTTTGTTAACTGCATGAAACAGGGACCAGAATATGCATGACAACTTAACAATATCACCTGATCTCCAAAATGATCGCCCAGAGGGCCTATTTTGATGCATGATGCTTGCAAGGTCAAGTGCACAAAAAAAACATTAAACCATGCTAATAAAATGGCACTGAAACATTTCGAGCTCTACTCAAGTGACCTTTGTTGTCCATTTCACTGGAGCATTCAAAACCTTTCATGTTCCGATAAAATGTAATGGCTTGTGCTTTTTGCTTAAAGCAATAGAAGCTGCCTAATTGCCTGAAAACTTAGGCTAATTAGTTACTTACAACATAACACACACACACACACACACTGGCCGCTCCTAGTGTTAAAATGACCTTTTTCAACTAGTGCTAAGGAAATGCACTGTGTCTTGTCCTGGCCTTTGCTTAATTTAAAGGTGCATTGTGCCGTTTAAAAAGGTCATATTAAAGCCTTTTCTACATCATGCATGCTCCACCAATGCCCAGATGAGTATGAAGAGCCCTGACTGGTTTACTCTGACTGCACCTATCAGCTTTTATCTTCCCTTTATAGTAGCGTGTGCGGACCCTCACACTCCACAGTTTCTTTGGGGAGGGGAAGGGTGAAGTTTTTCTTACCTCATTTGAAGTCATGTCTTCGTTTGTCAAATGTGACTGTCGCTTTAAGATCGTGCACGTACTCGCACGCGCACCATGAACGAGCCTGACACAGATGTTGCAGTTCCGCTTTGGGCCAGAGGTGGCAGTCGTGAGTAAAAAAGTGACAAATTGCACAAAGATCCTTAAATGGTTTTAAAGAAAATAATTCTGACAGGTAAACATTATTTAAAAAAAAAAAAATCTTAGCTAAATTACCCAGACACAAATTTATGCTACTAGTCTTCCCTATCTTTGGAATGGTGTGCACAAAAGTTCCAAGATTTACCCAATTTACATGTAAAAAACAAAAAAACAAACAAACACTAAAATCTATTTATTATATGTGAAGTGTGTTTTCATTTCTAAACTTTATTGCAGTTGTTTTTCATTTGTTATGGATGCTTTTAGCGTAATGTTGCTGTTTTTATTGTCACGCTGCATTTATTTGTGATTTGCTACAAATGCTTTATTGTAATGTTGCTATCATTTCCAATGTTTGCATTTATTGTGATTTGTAACTGAGACCACAGGAAGAACAGAAACCAATGCGGTGGAAGCTAATGGGGAATCCCCCAATAAATAATAAACACACCCACGCACACGAATGTACACGCACACAAACACAATACACTCACAATTTTTTTTAATGTGTGATGGATAGTTGGTCTATGGGGGCCTGCGATTGGCTGGCGAGCCGTTCAGGATGTACACCACCTACAATATAGGGACTAGAGAGTACTGCAATACATTACGTACATTGCGAATAGTTAGATCAGCGAAATTCTGTAAAAATAATATACAAAATGAAAATAGCGCCTGACTCGAAGGCAACCTGAATTTTCACTTTGAATCAGAAAGGCTCTTTACCTTCATATAGCTCAATCCTAATGACTCTATACATCTGGTTTGTATCCCCTGATACTGATGCTGTCAGACTAACATGACACCACACCCAGGGGTGTGTTTTATTAGTTGGGGGAGGGTAGTATAAAGCGTACAGATAGCTGTTTGATACAATTGGTCAGGTAAATGCTTCGATTTGGCATTCATTTCAAAGCCACATTGGAAAGAGAATTTCCTTTCTGTAAATAATGCAGTATATCCGTCGTGTCTTTTAACACAGTGGCAATTTAACACAACACACCACTCGACTTGAGTGGATGTGTGTCCGCTGCATTTCAGCAAGTAAAGCCTTTGGATCCATTCCAGCTCTGGATGGATTTAAATGGAGTGCCGACTCCTCTCACCTTAACAGCTTTCAGTTAGTTGATCACACTCCAACTGTAATTACTCTTTTGATTCAAGGACAGCATTCGGGTAAAGACGAAGATTGGGCCTGCGCGATGAGTGTTGTTTACAATGAAACACCCTACCATGTTTGCTTAATGTGACATTTACTAAATCAACACTGAGCTTCTGTTGAGGCTTAAAATTCTACAAACTTTGACAAAGTGCTTTAAGTTCTTCCAGCATGTTGCTGTCATATATGACATGCTCGGGCTCACAAATACAAGCTTTACAAATAATTTATTGAAACTCGACAATTTGACCGCATCAACATGACAATGACCTTTAATTGGGCGCCTCCGTTGACCTCCATCATGGTCCTGTATGCAGGTACCCAAGTTTAAGGTCGGAGATGAAAGATCAGCCGTCTGTGGATCAGAAAAGAAAAACATAACAAAAACGAACAGAACCTAGATGAACCACAATGGCAGGAACCGAAGAAATCCGTAGCTACGTTTTGTTATTTGTGGCACTGAACTCTTGAACACTCTCTTATAAAGACTCACATATTTTTATTGCTTCATAAAAAACTGGGGAGAATAGGGCAACTGATCATTTTCCCTTCTTGATAAGATTGTCCTACTTAGTACATTGATGTTAATTTACTGAACTATTTAACTCTCTTTTATGTTTATATATTTTTTATATAAATCCCTTTTTTTTCTATGATGTGCAAAAAAATCGCATACTGTACATTTTAAGTCACTCGTCTTGCTGTTTTCAACTTGTAACCACTTAACCAATAAATAGAGATTGCCTGCAGATGGCGCTGATGATCTTTTCAGTAGTCTTTCTGTGTTTGACGGCTGTGCTAATGAATTTCATCACGCATACACCAATTGCCGTATTTATTGTTGAGCTGTTTTTGGTTCAAAAAGTATTTCATTTCAAATGTTTATTATTATAATTGCTTCTCTGTAATGTAATACTAAAAGCACAATACTATTTTTAAACCACTGGCGACTTGACTTTTGATTTCCAAGTTTCAATGTTCCATCATCAGCACTGATCTTCAGTCATAGGGGTAACAAAAGAAATCCCTGACTATTTCATTATGGTAGACTACTGGTTTCGATACCTTTTTTCCTGCCTCAAGGAGAAGAGAAGCACTTTCCAGTCATGCTGTTATCCACAAAATAATATATTAATGAATTAGATGCTGGTACCTTCTACCAAGTCCGTATTTCTTTGTGATCTCTCCAAAGCATGTTTGTCTGTCATTCGTTTTACACAGTGGTTCTGCTACAGCTGTCAGAATACATTGCACATTCCGCTTTTGAATTGTCAAGTAGCTCATATGACAGCTAATTAGCATACTGCAGATATGTCATAATTTATGGGTTCTTTATTTTGAGGAAAATATCAATATATTTATTTTGTATGTTACCAAACATTTAAAGTGCATCTTAAGAAAGGAGGGACACGAAAAAAAGAGTGAGTCACCAGACCTGACATTATTGATGACCTTAGGCCAGTTGTCTCATCCATCAAACTATATCATTTGAAATGCCGCTGTGGTTTTACCTCTCGCGCCGTCTTGTGCTGACCTCAGTTCAGGGTCACTTCAGGGGAAAAAAAGAGATGCTGTAGTCACCACCTTGCAAGCCTGTGTGCATGAGGTATAAATCACATATTTTTACTGAAGTAAAATAAGGGATTGTAAATGTGTAACAAGGTCAATGCGAAGATCTGCAGCCTGTTCACAATCACAACCCCAAGATTGGGTATTTTGAATACAGCCTATTGAAATATACACTATGATGTGCAATGATTTTCAATGTTATACTTAGCAAGCGTAATCTAACGTAAATGTAATCAGATTAGTTTTATTCAGTTTAGTTAGTCAGTCTAGCTCATTCAATGTAAATTCTGTTGAACAAGCATTAATAACAGTTCTATTGTACCCACTTTTAATTTAATTAATGTAATAACAGCAATATGGAATCATTGAGCAAACCTGTATTTTTCTGACCATTTGCTGCTAACTAAGCTGCATTTATTTGTCATTGTTATTATTTGGCGGAGCATATATGATTTCACTATAGTAAAGAGGCAGTTGATCCTTTTTTCTTTTAATGCCCCAAAAATCAGACTGGCTGGTTCAAAGGATTCATTCAACAGCTTTGCAAGCGTTAATGAAATGGATGCATATCGCTGTCTTGTGAAAAACACTTATGTCCATTTTTTTTTAATGTTTGCATCCAATTTCCTCCCATAAACAAAAATGGACAAACTGTAAGTGTTTTTCACAGGACAGTGACGATATGAAAAACTCAATTGCCAGATTGGCTAAAATTAAGTTGCACTTCTTTGTTAGGTTATGTAATTAGCAAGCTAAAATATCTTCTTACTAGACACTTAAATCATAGAAGTAATGTTAACTGACATTTTCTGTGTGTCTAAGATTGGTAAAGATGATTTTTCATAGTACGTGCATTATTCATGTTTATCACTGCAACAACTGTTGTCTAATTCACAAGTGTGTGTTTAAGTTACTTCTTGGCATACTGTATATTTGAGATGAAAATATAACAGCGAAGAAATGTTCTTTATTGGTTACAATGTTGAACACTGAGCATCACATGCAGCAGCAATCTGCTGCTCATTCATGAATTAATGTGTGCCAGTGTTTTATATACCGCACTTAGTCCCTTTTTTGTATTGATTTCATTTAGAACTGGGCCCCTATAAATAGACCTTTAAGACACCATCAGTGTGCAACTGTAGGTTATACACTGCGCTTGAAAATGTAGCATCTTGATAAAAACAATTTAAAATTGACTTTTTGAATGATGAACCAGCCTTTAAAATGTTCCGGTGTGTTTGTAAACACTGTAAATAGTTAGCATTGTAAAGCTAATTTTCACGCTGCATGTGGCGGCAATGCTGCATTTTGGGTAGCAACTGCCATGAAATCTGCAGATGAACAAGGATGTTGGCTTTAGGATGAGACACTTCCTCTGAAAGAGAAGGCAATGCAAAGTCAGTGGACACTGAGCACAATCTGTTGTGACACATTCCAATGGGATTCATTACACTACATGCGGCCATGCAAATGAAGCAGCGCTCAGTTTGGGTGGCTTGGCAGCAAACATTTCAAATATTTCCTTGTTATGTTATGTGACATTCCCGACAGGACTGGTGTGGTTGTATGATATTCCACTTTGCATAAAATATGTTCCATAGTCAACATTTTGTAAGCATGTTCTGGATGACCAATAGAATTAATGAAATTGCTGTAGATGGCACTGAAGCTTTTTTCAGATTAAACACACACACAGCAAAGATTTAAATGTCCAGTGGCAACAACAACAACAAAACAATCACTGAGGACAAAATATTTTTCAGCAAGTTTACTGCACACAAAATAGAAAGAAAATGCACCTGCACCCTTTCACAGAAACTGATAACTGTCTGTTTTTGTGTGTGTATATATGACCTTGCTTGAGGAGAACCAGGCAGGCGCTTCTTAGAAAGCAACCCTCCGGTTTGAACTGTCTCCTCACGTGCACATTTTTTTTGTATTAAACGTTATCATTAATTATTTTAAAAGTGCTTATCCTGTATCTTGTCTATTAAAGGATAAACCATTTTTCCTCTTGACACATTGAAGTTCATTGGCACGAGATTACCACGTACACTCAATTCATATAGGGGAGACTAGTTGTGTCACTTTTCATACTTTTATATATTTCGTGGATTCAATACAATATATATAAACAAAATGTGTACCAGATGAAAGACCAAAGTCTTAGGTATATTTTTTGTATTCATGTCATTTTCATACTTTGTGCCAGTTTGAGTTATAAGCTATCAATAGAGGGAGTGAACATGTGACATGTTGCTCCACCAAATGTTAAGTTGCCACACAATATGGGGTAAGATGTCACACTGGATTTTGAAAAACAAGGACACAATTGTCCTTGTTCTCCCGTTTGTTTGTTTGTTTTTTCACAGCCAAGAAATTGTTTATCATTTGACCTTGAAAATGTACCACACTGTAACAAATTTCTGTAAACTCTACAGTAAAAAATTACAGCATTATCTTGTTTTTTAATTTTACAGTATTTAACTCTATATAGCAATGCTTTATGGGTAACAAAAAAGAAAGTGCATTATGGGTAAAAACAAAGTACAATACTATAAACTTTACAGAAACTATGTTTTGGCATGTATATACAGTATGTGGATTACATGTAAATAGTGTAAAGATTGTTGGGTTTAGGCAGGTATCTATAGGAGAAGAAGCAAATAGCGGACCCTATATTGTCACCGGAGCAAGGACAAGAATTCAGCGCATTGGTGAATAATATTCTAGCACGAGGGCAGTCTGCAGTGTCTTCACATCGCATTTCTCTGATAAAGAGGCAACATTGCAGCTAACATTCATTTATACATTCGGCTGCAGAACGAGGTTTGATTTCATAACAAGGGTGGCATGGTGGATGACTGGTTAGCACGTCCGCTTCCCAGTGCTGAGGCCATGAGATTGAGTCCGGGTTTTGGCCTTCCTGGGTGGAGTTTGCATGTTCTCCCCGTGCCTGCGTGAGTTTACTCCGGATGCTCTGGTTTCCTTCCACATTCCAAAGACATGCATGGCCGGTTAATTGAGCACTTTGAGGCCCTGTTGCTTCTTTATTCCCACGTTCAACAAGCGGTGTTGTACTTGAATCACCCGCCATTGTCACTTCTCCTGTGTTCGTCTTTTTCATGTTGTTTTCGATACATGCAAAGCCATGTTTGTTCTGTAGATTGCAATAAAGTCAGAAAAAAAAGTGTTCGTCTTCTTCGCTGATTCTTCTTCTACGCTTTCCGTTAATTCCCTACAGCGCCACTCCAGACTTGGCATATGCATCACAGCCGTTTAACTCTTTGACCGCTAAAAACGTTAAATAACGTTTAGGAAAATCCTACGGAGAACCGCCAAAGACGTTAAAAGACGTTCACTGTGTTGTTGTTTTTTTTTTGGGGGGGGGTGGGGGTGGAGGAAAGCCTTGGCCAGCTGTGCTGAAAGTATCAAGCAGATCTAGTTAGTATAATGCCTATTTTTGGGCACTAGATGGCAGCGATGACTCTCTTTGGACAAGATTGGGTAGGCGTCAGTAGAAGATGTGAGGCGGAGCTAGAGTGTTGAGGGGAGAATGACTGAGGAAGCGAAAATGGCGACCGGTTGCAAGCAGCTCACGCTTGAGTATTTTTTTCAAAGACGAAAAGCATCGACCAATGCTAAAGAGCACATTGATGACGACGATGATGATGATGATGGTGACTCCGAGGTTGACGCCGAAGTTGGAAGCGTTGACGCGGCGGCTATGATCACGTCATAAAGCCTCACCGGCTAGCGATGCTAACGCCGGAAAACGCGGAGCACAACCGAGCACCTCTGCACAGGCGGACGTTCAATCGGACGACGAAGAGTACCCCGAGTCCAATGCATATTCATCGGAGGAGTGGGTACAGTCTGATCACGGAGAAGACACTGGTTATGGACTACGATGCCACCATGAATGGAGCGGATAAGATGGATCAGAACATCTCTTACCACCCGGTATAGGAACTGAAGGACATGAGGAAGCCAGACGTAACACCACCGTAATGTCACCGTATCATGATCCTGAGAGTAGACTTGATGGCAACATGGCCAAACACACACTGCAGTATATTCTTGCTATTCCCCGGAAAAAAAGGCCGGCAAGAAAGTGTAGCGTCTGCACGCGAAGGGGCAAGCGCAGTGAAACTAATCTGTTGTGCAAATCCTGCTGCGTCCCCTTGCACGCAGGGGAGTGTTACAAAAAGAAAAACTGTATTTGAAACATCCACACAATTGTAAATAGTACCACGGTTGCACACATTTGTAAATAGTTTGCCAAATTGTTTTGTCAAATTGTTACACTGTTGAATGGAAATAAACTTATTTTGCTATCAAAAAACACTTTTTCATTGTTGGTGGTAGTGTTTTACAGAAGTAAAGCACTGTTTAGATGTTTGTGGCATCATTCATGGAAAAAAAAGGTGTCAAATTCACTAGAGTGCATGAAATAATATAGTTTCACAAAAAGCTTGATTTCTCCGTATTTTGTTTCAAAACAGAGCATTGGGGTGAAACTAACCATTTTCTATTGTTGATTACTGAAAAAATGGAATAAGGTAGAAACAAACTTTTTTTTCTGATGAAAGATGAGAGTCCAATCTTTCATTTGGTAGTATGTGTGTTTCCATAGTCCAAACACAATTTTTTTTGTGGACCTTGAAAGGTCAGTCAAAATGCTTAAATCGACTGGCACCCATGGCTTCCCTTTTCTGAAAACGTCTGGCGGTCAAAGAGTTAACGTCCTCAGCGTCTTCTTTTGGACACACGCAAGTCTTGAAATGCTTCTGTGTGTACGAGATTTGTTTGAGGAATGAAGCCGACTTTGCTTCCGTCTGGACGGGGCCTGAATTGTCCCAAGGTGATGGCTTTTTGTCTCTGAGTGCCCTAAGATTGGCTGACAACCACTTCACCGTGTACCCCGCCTACTACCTGAAGCCAGCTGCTATAAGCTCCTGCAACCCCGCAATCCATCTGAGGAATAAGCGGTTAACAATATGGATGGATGGATTTTACGACACCCTGTATTATTCAACTAAAGTTGCCAGTAAATTCCTGTAAATTAGAATACAAGAAGCAGAAGCAATAAACTAGATTACAGTGAATTGCTGTTTTCTTAATGTTACAGCCCTGGGCCTTTAACGGGGTGGGGTCCATGGGCTGTGGCGGTCGCTCCTCCCTGCCTTCTTCTGCACAGGTGTAGCTGGTTGCTAATGAGCCTGTGTGTGGCCCTGCTCGTGGCTCGCTCGCTCCTCCAGTCTCCTCCTCTGCGTGCTCCTGAGGTTACCATCTGCTGCTGCCACCTGCCTCCCGAACTCTGGACTTCATCTTTTCGTTTGCACAATTTGTTTAAGTTAACTTTAGTTTTGTTTCTTTTGTTACCTTTTGTTTTTTGTAATAGATCTTTTGAAAAGATCAACAAAGGAAGGGGAGACGAGACCGGATAAACTTTATCCGGTCAGCTACAACATATAAAAAAAAGAAGTAATTACAGTCAGTAACTGTAATTTATATACAGTAAATACTTGTAAAAAAATATATGTTTTTAGTGTAGTAGATTTTCACAGTAATCAAATAAGATTTTACAAGAATTAGCTGGCAACCTTTTTGCCAGTTATTTCTTGTAAATTCTACAGTCAATTCATTACAGTGCTGTCATGGAGCAAACTTTAACAAAAAATATTATGAAATGGATTAAAGTCCTTAGGAGCTGCTGGTATCTAGGTCATAGCTCTCAGCCTCCAATGCCTGCTTTGCTTCCCTTAAACTGGAAATTTGAGAGTAAATAGATTTTCAAAAAATAAAGCATTTCGGTTAATGGATGAATGATTGGTTCATCGTGAAACTTAAACCAGTCCTGACATGTGGGCATACTGTATAGTTCCAACAACAACTGGAAAATCAGTTTTTGAACAATGAAACAAAACCTGGCAAACTAATTTCCTCACTCTTCAGACTCATCATCTGAAGGGCAATTCTGGCATATGTAAACTGAACTGCCAACAGGTGCATTTTTCATGTGACAACCAACCCCAAAATGACTGCGACAAGTTGCCCCAAACTACCATGTTGGCTAAAACTTGCTCTAGTTTAAAGTTAGCTTAAAACAGAGCAGTGACTGAGGCATGACAAGATGCCTGAATTTCTCCTCTAAATATGATTTGCTGATGATTTGTCTATGTACGACGCCTGTTTCAAAATATATGAAGTTGAAATATTTTTTACTTTGGGTTGTGCAAAACAGATAACTGGCACTCAGCTCACAATGTTAATGTGCTATATAAATTTTTTATTTATTTATTTATTTATTTTTTTTAAAGCTTGTCTGTATTTTGGGGTAAATTTCAACCTGGCCAACCAAACACATCCAAACATGTGCCTTGGATTTTGTGCACTTGGGCATGGTCGTACTTAACAGAAAAAGGCATTCTACAAAATATTCATCTGTGGAAGTAGAGGATTACAATGATTGATATCCCCATGGCACTCTCCTTCCCCGGGCTGACTATTTCACGGAATAAAATCTTAGTAACCAATCACCCACTTACCTCCCTTATCGTCCTCTATTTAACTTCTCTGGAAAACTAAAGCTGACAGCAAATCTAAACGGGACCTATATGTCACAAAAAGTACAAGGCTGTTATGGATACCATCTGGCCACAAATTGCATTTGACCAACCGTTAGCATATTCAAATAAAAATTAGGATGAATAGCAACACGTAAGCAAGCAGTGACTATTTAGAGGAAAACTGTGATGAGTGACACATGCTGCTGCAGAGAAATCCATATTTTCCTGCTTCCTTTCACATCATTTTATGCACGTCCTCCTGGTGTGACAGGCATAATAGCACAATGCATGCTGGGCTCTAGGAGACTACAGTCTTTTGTGTTTTATATCCAGGTTTGAAGAATGTTAAGCCAAATGTCCTGTATGGGACCATAACATCCCTACCTAGTGTGCAAGCCTCTTCAGATGTTTGTGTGGTTTCTTAGCAAGTTGAGAAGATAAAAGCAGAAAATTCCATGTGGGCTATAGGAAAAATACGGGGGTAGAGTAATTGCATTACTGCCATCTTAACCACTCGACCGCCCTCCAGCACCAAATTGTCTATAAGAGGTTTCCAGCATACAGAGCTTTCTGATTTTCTACTATTTACCTGGCGTCTAATCCGGAGTGCCCTGTGCCTCTTGTCCAAAGTCAGCAGGGATAGGCTCCTGTTTATGCGCAGCCCTAATGAAGATGAGCAATATAGAAAATAGATGAATGTGGAGCATGTGGCTTGCATGTCTGCCTCACAGTGAAAAAGATCAGAGTTTGTGTGGTGTTTGCGTGTTCTACTTGTCATTCACGTCAATTGAATGCCTTTGAATACTAGGTGTGAGTTTAAGTGAGATGCCGGTGCTTCAAAGAGAGCTGGAGGTGAGTCACATTTTTATGTAATACAGTTTACAGAGATTTTCTGCCTCTATTCTGTCTCACATACATGACAGATTTTTCCAACTACAGTATTCATATAATTTTATTATTGCACTGATGAAACAAATATGCATTTTTCTTTCAAAGTCTACTTATCGAGGCTCCATCTCCAATAGAATTTTACAGCATGCTTCTTTTTCTTCTCACAAGCCATGTTAGGAATGTTCAGGTGTGTTTTTCACCACCCACCCATACACTTTCACACCATTTCTGTACACCTATTTTCAGTAACTGTGTGCATGTCAGTCCAAAATTTCCTGCTCCTCAACTAGTTTGTGCCTGTGTTTTTCCACTATAACTTTCAAGCTCCTTTGTGATTATTTTTCCATTAGATTGCATTTTCTTCTACGTTTTAATTTGTTGTTAGACCTCTGAATGCAAATCAATGGAAAAAATAAAAATCACATTTCTAAATGTAATAAAATTCCCACAAGTTGGCAGCAAATTGTACAATATAATTTTATGACTTACTCATAACTAAGATTTATAGGGGTGTCAGGCGATTTTTTAATCGTAATTAATCGCATGACTTCAATAGTTAACTCACGATTAATCGCAAATTTTATATCTGTTCTAAATGTACAATAAAATGTATATATTTTTTAAAGTTTCATACTCTTGTTAGCGGGATTTTTTTTTTTTTTATGTAATAGAAATATGGCTGCAGCTTTTATTCACGCACTCACACGTTCACACTGGTGGCGGTAAGCTACTTAGGTAGCCACAGCTGCCCTGGGGCAGGCTGACGAAAGCGTGGCTGCCACGGCCCCTCCGACCACCACCAAACATTCACACCTTCCATACACCAGTGTGATTAGCGCTGGGGGCAATGTGTGTGAAGTGCCTTGCCCAAGGACACAACGACACATGACCTGGGGAGAGCAGGGATTAAACAGACAACCTCCGGAATGACCGTCTCTACACGCTGAGCCACGGTTGCCACGATGTACTGTACTCTAAAAAACGAGTGTGATATTAATATGTGTTGAGGTCCTTTTTCTGCCACTAGATGGCATAATTGCATTTGTCAGACGCTGACGGGTCAGTGCATTTTTCTTTTCACATTAAGAGCTATCTAATCTTTAACATAAAGTAACTTGTGAAATTCTGCAAATTTTTAAAATTGTAAAATACAACTTGAGCCCAATCTATACAAATATATGCGTTATTATTAAATTTATTACTGCTAAATTTTGACGTGAACGTGTCTGCTGCGTTGTGACTAGATTTCCCTTAGTACAGGCTTTCCAAGTAAGAGGTCTTTAAACACGCATTTAAAAAAAATTGTGGCGTTAAAGGAACTTTAAATTAACTCAAAATTAACACACTCATTTTGATGCCCCTAATACAAAGTCTTTCAAGTGGATACAAAAACTCATAGCAAACGCTATTTCATGGGATAATTAAAATGAATCTGGTGTGTGTGTGTGTGTGTGTGTGTGTGTGTGTGTGTGTGCATGTATCATATTTATTTCACATATTTCCATGGGGAGAGAGTTTCAGCGGGAAGGGCGCT